>NC_090374.1:162953143-163259773 GCF_036365525.1 Heterodontus francisci | reverse complement strand
GACATGATAGAGGTTTACAAAGTTATGAGCGGCATGGACAGAGTGGATATTCAGAAGCTTTTTTCCAGGGTGGAAGAGTCAGTTACTAGGGGACATAGGTTTAAGGAGTGAGGGGCAAAGTTTAGAGGGGATGTGCGAGGCAAGTTTTTTACACAGAGGGTGGTGAGTGCCTGGAACTTGCTGCCAGGGGAGGTGGTGGAAGCAGATACGATAGCAACGTTTAAGAGACATCTTGACAAATATATGAATAGGAAGGGAACAGAGGGATATGGGCCCCGGAAGTGCAGAAGGTGTTAGTTTTGGCAGGCATCAAGATCGGCGCAGGCTTGGAGGGCCGAATGGCCTGTTCCTGTGCTGTACTGTTCTTTGTTCTTGGTTCTTTTTATGGGAAGATGGGCACAGATTTGGGAGGTGATAATACATTCAAGTTTTGTGCAGAAGGAAGAAAGGTAGGAGATGGGGTGGTTATTTGCAAGGAGGCTGGGGTCAAATATCATTTTTGAGAAGAGGGGTGATAATGACAAATTTAAAGGCAAGAGAGACAACACCTGAAGGGAGAAAACTCCAAACAATATCAATTAACGGGGGAACCAGGAGGGGAAGTTGGGTGGTCAGCTGTTTGGTGGGAACAGAGCCGAGAGAGCAGGAGGTGGGTCTCATGGACAAAATGAGTTCAGAGAGAGCATGAGGGAGATTAGAGAGAAACTAGAGAAAGATGTGAGTTCAGAGTTAAGACAGGGAGGAGCATTAGAGGAAGTTTGACCCAGTGGGCTAGTAGGAAGGATGGACATGGCAGATGCAGCTGATTGGATGGTCTCAATCTTAGTAACAAAGAAGTCCATGAGCTCCTCGCACTTATTGTTGGAGGTGAGGGTAGAGGGGACAGGGGAGGCGGGTTTAAGAAGATGGTTTGCAGTAGAGAAAAGAAGCCGGGTGTTACCTTTGCATTTGAGGATGATACTGGAATAGTGAGCTGCTTTAACCAATGAGAGAAGGACCGGTAGTGCTTTGTGTGGTCTAGCCAGAATCTGGCGGTGGATGGCTAAACCAATTGTCTGCCATATCCTTTCAAGTCTGCACCCTTGGACTTAAGGGAGCAGAGATGAAGGCTGTACCAGGAGAATGACCAGTGTGAGAGAGACCGATGGTTTTACTGGGAAGTATGACATCAAAGGTGGAGCCCAGGGTGAGTTTGAGCAAATGAGTAGGTCCAGAAATATTGTGGCGATCCGAGGGCCAAGGCTGGACAGTTGGGATTTGGAAAATGCAGTTGTCAATGAATTAGGGGATAATTTTTCCAGGGTGGATATAGAAGGAAGTAGCAAAGGGGTGTGGAAGGGGGATATGGGTGCAGAGTGATAGAAAGAAGTCATCAGAGATGGCCCTATCTGTGATTAATACGATAGGGCTCGCAAGACAATATGAGATGGCAAGGTGAAGATGGTGGGCATGAATATGGGTTGGGGAGTTTATATGGGGGGAAGATTTAGGGAGGCTACAAGGGCAGTGAACTCAGAGGAGAGAGAACATGAGTTGAGTTGGAGGTTGAAATCACCAAGGATGAGAAGTTTCTCAGTTCAGAGGCTGAGGGAGGAAAGCAGTGAAGATGGTGATGATTACAATGACGCCTCTACATGATTATAAACACATTTGACAATTATTTTGTTACTCTGCCAAGGTTATCACTTATTAGGCCACATTCGACTTCTTTCATAGGAACATAGGAACATCAAAGCAGGAGTAGGCCATTCAGCCCATCGAATTGCCCTGGGAGTCCTCAGCATCGACTCCAGACCCCGTGATGTCTCATGGCATCAGGTCAAAAATGGGCAAGGAAACCTCCTGCTGATTACCACCTACCGCCCTCCCTCACTGATGAGTCAGTACTCCTCCATGTTGAACACCACTTGGAGGAAGCACTGAGGGTGGCAAGGGCATAGAATGTACTCTGGGTTGGGGACTTCAATGTCCATCACCAACAGTGGCTCAGTAGCACCACTACTGACCGAGGTGGCCGAGTCCTAAAGGACATAGCTGCTAGACTGGGTGTACCGCAGGTGGTGAGGGAACCAACAAGAGGGAATAACATACTTGACCTCGTCCTCACCAATCTACCTGCTGCAGATGCATCTGTCCATGACAGTATTGGTAGGAGTGACCACCGCACAGTCCTTGTGGAGACGAAGTCCCGCCTTCACATTGAGGATACCCTCCATCGTGTTGTGTGGCATTACCACCATGCTAAATGGGATAGATTTTGAACAGATCTATCAATGCAAAACTGGGCATCCATGAGGCACTGTGGGCCATCAGCAGCAGCAGAATTGTACTCAACCACAATCTGTAACCTCATGGCCCGGCATATCCCCCACTCTACCATTACCATCAAGCCAGGAGACCAACCCTGCTTCAATGAAGAGTGCAGGAGGGCATGCCAGGAGCAGCACCAGGCATACCTCAAAATGAGGTGTCAACCTGGTGAAGCGACAACATAGGACTACCTGTGTGCCAAATTGCGTAAGCAGCATGCGATAGACAGAGCGAAGCGATCCCATAACCAACGGATCAGATCTAAGCTCTGCAGTCCTGCCACATCCAGCCGTGAATGGTGGTGGACAATTAAACAACTAACTGGAGGAGGTGGCTTCACAAATATCCACATCCTCAATGATGGGGGAGCCCAGCACATCAGTGCGAAAGATAAGGCTGAAGCATTTGCAACAATCTTCAGCCAGAAGTGCCGAGTTGATGTTCCATCTCTGCCCCCTCCTGAAGTCCCCAGCATCACAGATGCCAGACTTCAGTCAGTTCGATTCACTCTGCATGATTTCAAGAAACGACTGAAGGCACTGGATACTGCAAAGGCTATGGGCCCTGACAATATTCTGGCAATAGTACTGAAGACCTGTGCTCTGGAACTTGCTGTGCCCCGAGCCAAGCTGTTCCAGTACAGCTACAATACTGGCATCTACCCTGCAATGTGGAAAATTGCCCAGGTATGTCCTGCACACAGAAAGCAGGACAAGTCCAACCTGGCCAATTACCACCCCGTCAGCCTACTCTCAATCATCAGCAAAGTGATAGAAGGTGTCATCAACAGTGCCATCAAGCAGCACTTGCTTAGCAATAACCTGCTCAATGACACTCAGTTTGGGTTCTGCCAGGGCCACTCAGCCTCATCACAGCCTTGGTTCAAACATGGACAAAAGAGCTGAACTCAAGAGGTGAGGTGAGAGTGACTGCCCTTGACATCAAGGCAGCATTTGACTGAGTATGGCATCAAGGAGCCCTAGCAAAACTGAAGTCAATGGGAATCGGGGGAAAACTCTCTGCTGGTGGGAGTCATACCTAGCGCAAAGGAAGATGGTTGTGGTTGTTGGAAGTCAATCATCTGAGCTCCAGGACATCACTGCAGGAGTTCCTCAGGGTAGTGTCCTAGGCCCAACCATCTTCAGCTACTTCATCAATGACCTTCCATCAATCATAAGGTCAGAAGTGGGGATGTTCGCTGATGATTGCACAATGTTCAGCACCATTCGTGACTCCTCAGATACTTAAGCAATCCATGTAGAAATGCAGCAAGACTTGGACAATATCCAGGCTTGGGCTGATAAGTGGCAAGTAACATTGGCCCCACACAAGTGCCAGGCAATGACCATCTCCAACAAGAGAGAATCTAACCATCTCCCCTTTACATTCAATGGCATTACCATCACTGAATCCCCCACTATCAACATCCTAGGGGCTACCATTGACCAGAAATTGAACTGGAGTAACCATATAAATACCGTGGCTACAAGAGCAGGTCAAAGGTTTGGAATCTAGCGGCGAGTAACTCATATCCTGACTTCCCAACATCTGTCCACCATCTACAAGGCACAAGTCAGGAGTGTGATGGAATACTCTCCACTTGCCTGGATGGGTGCAGCTCCAACAACACTCAAGAAGTTCGACACCATCCAGGACAAAGCAGCCCGCTTGATTGACACCCCGTCCACAAACATTCACTCCCTCCACCACCGATGCACAGT
Organism: Heterodontus francisci; assembly: GCF_036365525.1. Lineage (NCBI taxonomy): Eukaryota > Metazoa > Chordata > Chondrichthyes > Heterodontiformes > Heterodontidae > Heterodontus > Heterodontus francisci. The sequence goes on along the minus strand of NC_090374.1, from coordinate 163,255,742 downwards.
GGTAGCAGTGTGTACCATCTACAAGATGCACTGCAGCAACACACCAAGGCTCCTTAGACAGCAACTTCCAAACACGCGACCTTTACCAATTCGAAGGACAAGGGCAGCAAATGCATGGGAACACCACCACCTGCAAGTTCCCCTCCAAGTCACACACCATCCTGACTTGGAACTATATCGCCGTTTCTTCACTGTCACTGGGACAAAATGCTGGAACTCCCTTCCTAACAGCACTGTGGGTGTGCCTACCTCCCATGGATTGCAGCGGTTCAAGAAGGCAGCTCACCACCACCTTCTCAAGGGCAATTAGGGATAGGTAATAAATGCTGGCCAAGCCAGTGATGCCCTCATCCCATGAATGAATTTTTTAAAAAAAGCCCGCCCCACCATTCAATAGAATCATGGCTGATCATCCACTTCAATGCCTTTTGCCCACACTAACCGCATATCCCCTTCTGTCATGTGTATTTAAAAATCTGTCAATCTCTGCTTTAAACATATTCAATGACTGAGCTTCTACAGACCTCTGGGATAGAGAATTCCAAAGATTCACAATCCTCTGAGTAAAGAAATTTCTCCTCATCTCTGTCCTCAGTGGCTTCCCCCTTACTTTGTAATTGTTTCCCCTGGTTCTAGACTCCCCAATGAGGGGAAACATCTTACCTGCATCTACCCTGTCTATCCCGTTTTAGTATTTTGTAGGTTTCAATGCGATCACCTCTCATTCTTCGAAACTCTAGAGACTACAGGTCCAGTTTCTCCAATCTCTCTTCATAGGACAGTCCCGCCATCCCGGGAACAAGTCTGGTGAACCTTTGTTGCACTCCCTCTGTGGCAATAATATCCTTCCTGAGGTAAGGGGACCAAAACTGCACACAGCAGTCCAAGTGCGGTCTAACCAAGGTTCTATACAATTGAAGCAAGTCTCCTGTACTCAAATCCTCTTGCAATAAAGGCATTAACCTTTCTAATTGCTTGCTGCACTTATTGACAAGGACACCCAGGTCCCTTTGTACATCTACACTTTCTAATCTCTTACGATTTAAGAAATACTCTGCACATTTGTTCCTCTGACCAATGTGGAGAACCTCACATTTTTCAAATTATATTCCATCTGCCACATTCTTGCCCACTCTCTAAATCTTTCCAAATCCCCTTGAAGCCGCTTTGCATCTTCCTCGCAACACACATTCCCACCTAGTTTTGTGTCATCTGCAAACTTGGAAATATTATATTTGGTCCCCACATCCAAATCATTGATATATATTGTGAGCAGCTGGGGCCCTAGCACTGATCCTTGCGGTACCCCACAAGTCACAGCCTGCCTACACGTTTATTCTTACTCTCTGCTTTCTGCCTGTTAACTAATCCTTAATCCATGCCAGTATATGACCTCCTATCCCACGTGCTTTAATTTTGCTAACCAACCTCCCGTGGGGGACTTTATCAAAAGCCTTCTGAAAATCCATGTATACCACGTCCATTGACTCCCCTTTATGTTAGTAACACCTTCAAAATCTCCAACAGGTTTGTCAAACATGATTTCCCATTCATTAATCTTTGTTAACTCTGCTCAATCAGATCATTATTATCCAAGTGTCCATTTACCGCATCCTTTAGAATAGATTCTAGCATTTTCCCAATGACTGATGTAAGTCTAACAGGTCTGTAATTCCCTGTTTTTCTGTCCCTCCCTTCTTAAATAGTGGGGTGACATTTGCAACCTTCCAGTCTGCAGGAACCACTCCAGAATCTATAGAATTTTGGAAGATGATCACCAATGCATCCACTATCTCCATAGCTACCTGTTTCAAAACTCTGGGATGTAGAATATCAGGTCCTGGGGACTTATCAACCTGCAGCCCCATTAATTTTTCCAATACAACCTTCTTACCAATACTAATTTCCTTCAATTCCTCATTTCCCTAGTCCCTTGCATCTCTAATTCTGGGAGATGAATGAAAAGGAACTAATCTGAATGGTAGAAATGGTGAAACAACCATCCCTTGTTACTTGAGACCTAACCGAGAAATAGATCAAGCTGAGGGAGACAGAAATAATGCTTACAATGACAATAATTGTAGCAGAAAGCCTGATGGTAAGTACCATAAGTTCTGATGAAAAGACATCGACCTGAAACGTCAGGCTGGATTTTATATTCCCATCATTGGGAGTGGCAGCTGGCGTGGAACATGGCAGCTATCACCCATGCTGCTGCGCCGATATGATTATGTGGAGGGTGGGTATTTTACATATTCACAGCGGCCGCCTCCCTCCCTTTCAAATCGCGTGGTGAGGGCGGTCTCGGTGACAACGTTCACGGTTCCACCTGTTGAAAGAGCAGGTGCTGGCAGCCCTGCAAACAGTACAGCATAACACAGAGTTCACCCTCCCCCGCCCCCCACCCCTCACCCCTCACCCATCAGAGTATAGAGATCACCCCTTCATCCCACCACCCATCGGAGTGCAGACTTGACCCCTTCCCCATTTCCATCCAACATAGTGCAGAGTTCACCCCTTTCCCCCCAACCTATCAGAGTACAGAGTTCACCCCTTCACCCCCACCCCCCCACCCATCAGAGTGCAGAGTTCACCATTTCCTCACCTCGGTGGTGCCAGCATTCCCTGGAACAGGAAAGTGAAGGTGGGTGAGTGCCGCTCGTTGCGCTGAGAATCGGGAACTGAAGGTAAGATTGATGTGGTTTATATTTTAATTTATGCAAATGTTTCATTTAAATACGCTAAGATGGGTCCCATCGCATAGTGGTGGAGGGGTCGTCACGCAGCTTCCCCGCTGCCGGAAAGATTTGGCCCAACAATCTCAGCATCGAGTTCCATGGTGGCCACTGCGGCTCCAATTCCCCCCACCACCACCAACCCCAAACACCCCCTCCCCCCCCCCGCCGCCACCTGCCATGGAACCCAACGTTTCGCTGGGAACAAAATCCAGCCCATTAACTCTGTTTCTCTCTCTGCAGATGCTGCCAGACCTGCTGAGTATTTCCAACACTTTCTGCTTTTATTTCAGGTTTCCATCTTCCGCAGCATTTTGCTTTTATTACGATAAATTATGTTAGTTTTGAGTCGAAGAATCTCAGGAATGTATGAACAAGCTCAGAAAATTTATCACTTTCCACAAGTATTGAAATGGAAGAGTTCATTCAGGACAGTGAATGACCTGCCTCCTCATAATGCGTAAAATCTCCATGTCAACTGTCAGCAGGGTCAGAGTTGTGATTCGAAAACTAAATAGAGGGTAACATGAGACAAAAATACAAGCCTGGGCTTTTTTGATCATCTAAAGGTAGTTGTGAAGTATGCTCTAGAACCCAATCATTCAGGAAGCGGACACCTGCTGTTAGTTGAGTTAGTTATATTCAAGTGGGCCTTTAAATGGCTTGAATAGCATCAGAGCAGTAGAATTTTGAGTGAACTGGAATTTACAGAGGCTGAAGGATGAAAGTCCGATAGAGCATTGGAACAATTGAGTCTGGATGGGCCTAAAGCATGAATAAGAGTGTTATTGCTTGATGGGCTGAGGGAGGAGTGGAAGTGGCCAATGTTACAGAGATAGAATTAGGTGAGCTTTGTGATGGAGAGTTAATTGGTTCGCAAATTCAGATAAGGGTTCAATAGAATGCTAAGGTTATGAACAGACTGATTCAGCCTGAGATAGTCATTGGGGTGGCGAGGGAATCAGTGACAAGGCAGCTGAGCTTCTGGCAGAAGCCAAAGGTAATGACTTTAGTTTTCGATACTTAAAACTCATCCAACTTCAGATATCAGACAACAACATAATATAGGAAATGCGAGTCATCAATTTGCACACAGCAAGCTCCCACAAACAGCAATGTGATATTGGGCAGATAATCAGTTCTGGTGATGTTGGTTGAGGGATAAATATTGGTCAGGACACCAGGGAGAACTCCCCTGCTCTTTCTCAAACAGTAACATAGAATCTTTCATGTACACCTGAGAGGGCAGATGGAACCTTGGTTTAATGTTTCATCTGAAAGATGGCACGTACTCCAGTCCATGAATCCCTTCGTACTGCACGGGAGTGTCAGCTTAAATTTTGTGCTCAATTCTCTGGCATTAAACTTGAATCCACAACTCAGAGGCAAGAATGCTACCACTGAGCCACAGCTGAATAAACAATTTACTGCATTGCTGCAAGGTATCAAATATTCCTCCACCACAGGTAACCTGATATCCACACCAAACTGTTCGAAAATGGATGCCTTTGGATTGGTTAGGTGAACAGAAAAGTGGCAAATGGAATTCAATCTGGAGAAGTGTGAGGCAATGCATTTGGAGAGGACAAGAAATACACTATAAATGGTAGGATACTGAAAGGTGTACAGGAACCTTGGAGTGCACATCCACAAATGCCTGAAGGTAGCAGGGCAGGTAGATAAGGTAGTTAAGAAGGCATACGGGATACTTTCCTTTATTGGCCAAGGCATAAAGTTTAAGAGCAGGGAGGTGATGCTAGAATTGTATAAAACACTAGTTAGACTGCAGCTAGAGTACTGAGTATATTACTGGTTACCGCATTTAGGAAGGATGTGATTACAGTAGAAATTGTACAGAGGAGATTCAGGAGGATAAAAGCAAAATACTGTGGATGCTGGAAATCTGAAATAAAAACAAGAACTGCTGGAACCACTCAGCAGGTCTGGCAGCATCTGTGAAAGGAGAAGCAGAGTTAACGTTTCGGGTCAGTGCAACAGAACGGTTCCGAAGAAGGGTCACTGACTCGAAACGTTAACTCTGCTTCTCTTTTCACAGATGCTGCCAGACCTGCTGAGTGGTTCCAGCATTTCTTGTTTTTAGATTCAGGAGGATGTTGCCAGGATTGGAGAATTTTAACTGTCGGCTCGGTTGTTTTCTTTGGAACACAGGAGGCCAATTGGAGATTTAAATGAAGTGAATTGAAATGAAATAAAATCATGACGGGCCTGGATAGAGCGGATAGGAAGAATCTATTTCCATTAGCAGAGAGGTCAATAACTGGAGGCATAGATTTGAAGTAATTGGCAGAGGATTAGAGGGGAGGTAAGCAGAAACTTTTCACCAGAGGATGGTGGGACGGTTGGGGGGGTGGGGGGTGGTGGTGCGGGGGTTTGGAACTCACTGCCTGAAAAGGTGGTAGAAGCAGAAACCCTAATCACACATTTTGAAAAAAAATACTTGGATATGCACTTGAAGTGTCGTAACTGACAAACCAAGACCTGGAAAGTGGGATTAGGCTGGATAGCTCTTTTTTGGCTGATGTCCTCCTCTGCTGTAAACTTTCTATGTGTCTGTGACTAATTAAAGATTGTATTTTATCAATTATAAATACTTGAATATCCCTGAATTTCCATGGTGGGGGGGGAGGGGGGGAACGAGGAGGGCCGGTGTGGGTTGGTGTTGATGATTCACCCAGCCTCCTTTTGTAACTCCCCTTGGAGACTGGCAGAGCTCCCAAGGAAATGGTGCAAACAGCTTGGAGTGCCCCCACAAAATTTCAGAACCAACAGTGTGAATTCTACAAAGTTCCCTCCACCACTGACCCACCCTGCAGCAGGTTTCACTCGGCTGTTGCCATTGGAAACCGAGATGTCCACCCAACTCCAATGGTAGACTGGATGATATATGCTATTGGGGGTCCTATGACATAGATAAGATCCCACTGGCATCCACTCCACATCCTCCATGAAAAGAGTTGAGCCCGTAAAAGATCATTTTTAAACTTAACCTTTGTTGGGATAGACAGCACAGTGGTACTCTTCAGGGCCCCAAAAGTCTGGGCTTCTGCTGCTCCAGGCTCAAATGGACACCCACCCCTTCCTCGTGACTTGACTGAGTACTGGCAGATGCCCGAGCTGAAATGGGCGTAAAGAGGCAGCTGACCAGAGTGAAGTGAATGAGTCCCTGTCGTTAATATGGAGGCTCCCTGGTGGGTGGCTTCCACATCCTGCTGGCTTCTGGCCTGGGAGTTAAGATGCTCCCTTATATCTTTTTATGCATTGTGCAAGGTTGGTCAATTTAGAGTAGCATATGTTCACTGCATTTTCAACCAGAAGCAATTGGTTTGTGAGTCAAATAGGAGAGAATACACAAACAATTTCAAATTTAAATCAAATCTTGTTGAAATTCTTTTTACCTGGCAAAGTCCCTTTTGTCCTTGGTCCATAACTGCAAGTAATATAAGTGTTGGGACTAATTGCCGTTCTGTGATGCTTCAGCTCCCATGTTAGATTTTTTGATAACGGAATCTTTCAAAACTTACCAAAGACAACAACTTGGACCTTGAAGCATTTATTGTACTGGGAATGCACCATTGAAAGTTACATACTATATTTATAATTTTATCTGTTGATCTAACTTTCTTCTGTATATGTTTTATTCTTGGAATAAACAATTAGGTAGTTTTCAACTGAGCAACACAGTTTGTCATCATGATCTTTACTACTTATTAAACGGCTCAGGAGGGAAGCCACCATTTCCAATAGATACTTTGGGGTATGAGGCTATATTGTATTCTGTGCAGCACACTATCTCATATTCATCATTCATTAGGTTAAGTATCAGATCATAAGAGGTTCAGACTTGTCTATGGAAGTGGCCATTTGTGGTGACTACATATATTGTAAAAATACCCCAAATTACAACAGCCTCCCTGCAAAAGAGGAGCCTGAAACAAAGGCATAGTAATAATCATGGCGACTTTCATCTTCATATAGGCTAGAAAAATCAAATTGGCAAAATTAGATTGGAGGACGAGTTCCTGGAATGCATTTTGAGACAGTTTTCTAGAACAATACTTCATGGAACCAACCAGGGAAAACACTTAGATATTGTTTTGTGTGATGAGATAGGGATAATTAGTAATGTCATAGTAACGGATTCTCTTGGAAAGAGTGATCATAATATTATAGAATTTCACATTGAGTTGAGAGTGAACTATGTAAGTCCGAATCTAGAGTATTGAACTTAAATAAAGTCAATTATATAGGTATGATGGTCGGGTTGGCTAAGTAGATTGTGAAATTAGATTAAAATGTATGATAAGCAATGATGAACAGTTAAAGAAATCTTTCATAATTCTTATTGAATATTCATTCCATAGAGAAATAAAAACTCCACAGATATAGTGATCTATCTGTGGTTAACTGAAGAGGTTAAAACAATGTTAGATTGAAAGAAAGGCTTATAATATTGGCAAGAAGGATAGTTAGTCTGAGGATAGGGAGAGCTTTAGAAACTAGCAAAGGATGACCAAAATATTGATAAAGAGTAAGAAAATAATATGAGAGTAAATGAGAGTAAACTAGCAAGAAATATAAAACAGATTGTAAGAGCTTTCACAAGTATGTAAAAAGGAAGAAAGTAGCGAAAGTAAACATGTGTCTCTCAGAGGCTAACACAGGAGAAATTATAATTGAGAATGTGGAAATGGCAGAGATGTTAAACAAATATTTTGTGTCTTCACAGGAGAATGGACAAAAAAATTTACCAGTATAGTGGGAAACCAAAGGTCTAATGAGACTGAGGAACTAAAGTAATTGATATTAGTAAGGAAAAACATTGAAGAAATTAATGAGAATAAACGCTACCAAATATCCTAAACTTGATGGCCTACATCCTAGGATTTTAAAAGAGGTGGCTACATGGATAGGGATGCATTGGTGGTGATCTTCTAAAATTCCCATATTCTGGATGAGTCCTGCTGGATTGGAAGGTAGCAAATGTACCACTGTTATTCAAGAAAGAAAGGAGAGCAAACTACAGGCCACTTAATCTGTCATAGGTACTGGGAAAATGCTGGAATTCATTATTAAGGAAGTGGTAATAAGGCACTTGGACAATTGTAATATGATTATGCAGAGTCCACATATTTCTATGAGTTTTTTGAGAATGTACCTAATAGGGTAGATTAAGGTAACCAGTGAATATAGTATATCAGGATTTTCAAAAGGCCTTTGAGAAGGTGCCGCACAAAAGGTTGTTGCACAAGATTAGGATGCATGGAGTTGGATGTAATATAGTAGTATGGATAGAGAATTGGTTAAAGGACAGAAAACAGAGTAGGAATAAATTTTCATGTTGGCAGGCTTTTATCAGTGGAGTGCTGCAAGGATCAATACTTGGGCCTCAGCTATTTACAATCTATGTTAATGATTTAGATGAAGTTCCAAATGTAATGGATCCAAATTTGTTGACAATACAAAGCAAGTTGTGACAGTAAGCCGTCAAGAGGACACAAACAGTCGACAAAGGGAGATAGACAGGTTAAGTGAATGGGCAAGAAGATGGCAGATGGAATATAATGTGGAGAAATGTGAAGTTATTCACTTTGGTTGGAAGAATAGAAAAGCAGATTTTTTTTTAATGTTGAGAAACTATTAAATGCTGGTATAGAGAGAGATTTAAATGTTCTCGTACACTAAACACAGAAAGTTAACATACAGATACAGCAAACAATTAAAAAGGAAAATGCTATATTGGCCTTTATTGCAAGGAGGCTGAAGTACAAGAGTGAGGAAGACTTGCTGGAATTGTACAGTACCAACAGTACTGTGTACAATTTTGATCTCCATACCTAAGGAAGGATATGCTTGCCTTAGAGAGGGTGCAACAAAGGTTCACTAGATTTATTCCTGGGATGAGAGAGCTGTTCTTTGAGGAGAGGTTGAGTGGAATTGGCCTATATTCTCTGGAGTTTAGAAGAATGAGAGGTAATCTTATTGCAACATATAAGACTCTGAGAGGGCTTGACAAGTTAGATGTTGAGAGGCTATTGCCCCTGGTTGAAAAGTCCAGAACTAGGGAGCATAGTCTCAGGATGACACGTTGGCCATTTAGGGCTGAGATGAGGAGAAATTTCTTCATTCAGAGGGTTGTGAATCTTTGGAATTCTCCACCCCAGGGTCTGTGTATGTTCTGTCATCGAGTATATTCAAGGCTGCGATCAATAGATTTTTGAACTCTATAAGGAAATCAAAGTACACGGGGATTGGGCAGGAAAGTGGAGTTAAGGTTGAAAATCTGCCATGATCTTATTGAAGTGGCTGTATAGCTGGCTCCTGCTCCTATTTCTTATGTTCCTAAAATCAATCATGATTTGATTACCCTGTGAGACTAAAAGAAATCAGATGTCTTCCACACTCCATCACCAGATATTTTATATGATTATTAACTTTAAATTGAGAGTTTGTTCCATCGGTCATTTCAGTCAGATTATATTGCAGTGCAGCATTGTACAATCTAGTTCTTGTCGCATAGTACAGAAAGGATAACACAGCTATTTTAAAAATGCAGTAATGAACTGCCAGAATTCTTAAGGAGATGAAGGGTTTGGATTATGAGGATCGATTATGTAAATTGTGCATATTCTCACTGGAAAAGAGAAGGTTGAGAAATGAGATTATTACTGATTTTAGGATTCTACATTTTCAGGACCATGACAATTCATTTCACCTCGAACTGAACAGTTAAAATAGAGCACATGGCCTGTGCTTGAAGTAGGGTGAATTCAAAACTAATTTACAGAAACAATTTACAGAGGGGGCACTCTTGCTCCTCTTGGCTTGTAAAGAGTGCTATAAAAATGAATTTATATTCTTGAGCCAGCAGCGCCAAGCTTAGTTTTGCTGTTGGGTTTCCTGCGTTCTGGGAAATCTGAGTGGCATCTGTTAAATTTTAATCAGGCTTTCAATTGCACTGTGGGAGCCTGATTTACATATATTCTGCATTGTCCTGCTTCACCATGGTGGGACACTCAAATACCATGAAACCCACCTGTGTGAAAATGGTGATAGCACGTTTTTGGCATGCTGGGGACATGTCCACCATTTTAAAATCCAACCCTCCACTGATCTTCTCCCACCTGTCATTAGGGGTTGGGGGGGTATTGAGTGGTGGTCTGGTTTGTGTTAATATTGAGGTCCATATTTCAGTGACCAAGTGGCCAATCTATGGAAGAGACTCCCTAGCGAGTCAACAAAGGTATTAATATTGATTAATTCAAATTCAAATTTAGATATCTTTCAGAAAATAACTTTTTGGATTACAGCATATGAATAATTTGAGACATGACATGTGGGAAGTGTAACATGTTTGGGAGGAACATACTTTGTACCTACAGTTTCCCAAACTCTCCACCACAGGGGATTTCCTCATGCCATGTCTGAGTCTATTGTAGACTAATTGATGGAGATTGATTGGTATCATTAGTCAACAACTCCAGTATCAGTGTATCATGCGATTACCAAGATGATTGAAAATGGACTTTTTTTTTGTCTAGCAATTCAAATGTTTGTAATATTCACTAAAAAATTTCAGGTTCCAAAGTGCCCAGACTTTGATAGAATAAAAAATCCATTCTCCAAATAATCATTCCTGTCATTTTAAGCCTATTTGCAATTACTGTGCAAACAAGGCACTGCCCTTTGAGGGGTCACACTCCAGCAATTTCAGTAATGAAAACAATGCAAAGCATCCACTCTATTGAAGTAACAAGGTTGCCGTTCTACTTGAACAAAATATGGAACTCAAATTTTATTTAAGAATACCAAATCCATTTATAGTTTCTTTCCTAATAATTAATTCACAAATTCAAGAACAACTAATTGACCCTCTTGGGAATACCTTATTAACTGAGCAAGCATGCTGAATTGGCAAATTGCATCCTGGAAGAACATCTCTATAAACAATTGAATAAGACAAAGAAATAGGTTTAAGTTGACCTTTTAAAAATGGAGTCTTGCCATTAGGAACGCTTTCAAAATTATAATTAAAATTAACCTTTCATTCCCTTAGGTCTTCAATATTTTTATTTCTACTGTGAATACTGATGATAAAAGGCATATTGGCTTGGAAGGGTTCCTGAACCTGACGATTAAAGAATACTGAAATTAACTTGCACAGTTCATCCTGAATCATCCCTGAATTATGATTGTAACTTCAAATAACAATTGACATCCCTAATATTCACACCTGCAAGCCAGAATCCCAATCATGTCACCAGCGTTGGCTGTTTAAACAAAAATCCTTCTGCAGATACCAAGGTAAAAAGAAGGAAAAGTTCAAGTTGACTAGCAAGAAACATAAAAACGGACTGTGAAAGCTTTTAAAGGTATATAAAAAGGAAAAGATTAAGAACAACAAATGTGGGTCCGTTACAAGTGGAGTCAGGAGAATTTATAGTGGGGAATAAGGAAATGGCAGAGAAACTAAACAAATACTTTGTGTCTGTCTTCACGGAGGAAAATACTAAAAACCTCCTAGAAATAATAGAGAATCAAGGGACTAGTGTAAACTAGGAACAGCAAGATATTAATATTCGTAAAAAAAAAAGTACTAGAGAGATTCGTGAGGCTTAAAATAGATAAATCCCCTGGACCTGATGATTTATATCCCAGAGTGTTGAAAGAGGTGGCTGTATTGTAGATATCTTTCAAAATTCTATAGACACTGGAATGATTTCTGCAGATCGGAAGGTGGCAAATGTAACCCCACTATTTAAAAAAGGAGGGAAAGAGAAAACAGGGAACTATAGACCTGTTAAACTGCCAATCGTAGGGAAAATGCTAGAATCTATAATAAAGGATGTGATAACAGGACACTTAGAAAATAATGGCTGAATTGGGCAGAGTCAACATGGATTTATAGAAAGGGAAGTCATGTTTAACAAACCTGTTTAAGTTTTTTGAGGCTGTAAGCAGCAGAATAAATAAGAGGGAACCAGTGGATATGGTATAGTTAAATTTTCAGAAAGCTTTAGATAAGGTCCCACACAAGAGGATAGTAAACAAAATTAGAGCACATGGGGTTGGGGTGAATATACTGGCATGGATTGAGAACTGGCTAATGGACAGAAAACAGAGAGTAGGAATAAATGGATCATTTTCAGATTGGCAGGCCGTAACTAGTGGGGTACCACCAGGATCAGTGCCTGGGCCCCAGCTATTCATAATCTATATCAATGATTTGAATGTGGGGATTAAATATAATATTTTCAAAATTGCAGATGGCACAAAACTAGGTGGAAGTTTGAGTTGAGAGGAGGATGCAAAGATGCTTCAAGGGGATTTGGAGAGGCTAAGCGAGTGGGCAAAAATTTGACACATGGAATACAATGTGGAGAAATGTGAGGCTATCTACTTCGGTAGGAAAAAACAGTAATACAGAGTATTTCTTAAATGGTGAGAGACTGGGAAGGGTAGAATTTCAAAAGGACCTGGGTCTCCTTGTTCATGAGTCACTGAAAGCTAACATGCAGGTACAGCAAGCAATTAAGAAGGCAAATCGTGTGTTGGCCTTCATTACAAGAGGATTTGAGTAGAGGAGTAAAGATGTCTTACTGCAATTATATAGAGCCTTGGTGAGATTGCACCTGGAGTATTGTGTACAGTTTGGTCTCCTTACCTAAGAAAGGATATGCTTTGATCCAAGTCCAGTATATTAGCTGCTTTCAGTCAAAGCAAAGATGCGGCAAACTGGATGTATCCAGGATAAATTGAGGAATGCTACAGAAAATTTATCCTCCAGTATTTGCAGGTTGGGAAAGGGAAACCAACGGAGAATTAAATCAATGGAGAGTGATATTGAGCAGGCTGTAAATTTGGTGTGCATGAATTTCCATGGATTTCCTGCCCAGTGAGTTAAGTTAAAGTGACCCCCCCAACATTCATGATTATACATGGGCCATAATAATCTGGACAAGGTATCAAAATGCCATTGTCACTCACAACATTATATCCCACGAACAGTGACTGCTTTCATAAGAGTAAGGGGATAAACTGCATTGTTTCTATTGCTGAAGTTACCTGTTTAAATATAGACAGAGGCTATAAATTGCAATATTTTTTATAATGCTGTAACAGAGCTTGCAGAATCAGATTCCCCAGGCTCTAAATTGTGCTTGCAATGGCCTTTTTTTTAGATGCGTGCAGCCTCAAAATGCTTGAAATGGCATTTGGAATGTGCCAGAGAATGAAGATGTTACACAGAGCAGGACTTGCTGCTGGAAGAGGGAGGAGGAGGAGGGGAAAAGGGCTTTAAGCAGGAGGGCATATCCACAGAACGTCTTGAAGGAGCAATTCTCTTACCTCAGCTTCATGACATCCAGTGCTTGAGACATCTTTACTGCACTAAAGAGGTTTTGACTTAATCAGCCAACTACTGCAGCCATAACTGTAACAGGGCCAGGACAGCATTGCTTGTGGCTATGAAAGTGATCATGGCGCTTAACTTTTATGCAGCTGGCTCCTTCCAGGCTGCTGCTGGAGATATAAGCAACATCTCACAGTTTGCAGTACACTGCTTCATAAGACATCACTGAGGCTCTCTATTCAAAGAAAGGTGACTTTATTTCATTCTCTTTTGCCACAGAGTAGCAGGTGGAGTGAGCACGAGGGTTTACCTGGATTGCAGGCTTCCTGAGGGTGCTGGATGCCATTACTTGCATGAACATTGTCTTGCATATGGCTCATGTGAACTTTACCACCTTCTTGAATGGAAAGCGATTCCAAACTGGCAGCTGCACTGCCCTTTCCTCCTGCCCTGGTTCCTGCAAATTTGTGCTTGTGTTTCACCATGTTCAGATCTTCTATCAGTGTCTAAATTTGCGCAGTGCCAGTCTCTAAACTGCTGGATGTGAGTGTATGAATGAAAGTGACAATACTCCTTTATCTTCGTTTTATTCTTCTTCCTTCACTGATTGGGAATACTCAAGTTCTTGGGTGTGGTGAGGGGGGAGGAGAAAGTAAGAAGTGCCGCTTACACCATCTGCAACCTGTGAGTCTGGAGATATGAGTGATGAGGGAGAAGTGGGATGAGAGAAGGATTAACTATGCAGATACCCTCATTGTTGATTGCTTCTGCCCTGCCAGTGGCCATGGCCTCAGAGTTGCCCCTTCTCATGATGGCCAGCCGTCTATTACAAAGAAGTTAAAATGTGCTTGTCCCCTTCCAATTAATTCCTGTTGCCTCCTGTTATGTGTCACCTTCTCCTGCAAGAAAGAGAGGAGTGTCAGTGTGTGTCCTGAATATGTTTGGGTGACTTGTCTGTCATGGTTGAATAGCTGCCAGAATGTGTGACCTGCGAGTGGTGGGTGTTAGGCTTGCAACAGTGCCAAGTGGGTGAAGGTGAGTGAAACATATGAATTAAAGGGTTGAATATTGATTGATTGAGATTGTTGCTAGCTGGATGATGAGGTTGTCCTGAATTGAGCAGCGGATGTGTCTAGTGGTGCAGTTGGTAGGATATACCACTTGAAAATGAACTCACTAACCTTAACAACTCATGTGAGATCATTAAACTCCTTCCTGCACTGCTTCCACATTCTTGGAGCAACCCTCCTGGCATTGACCACCTATGTTCCCATTATCTCCTGAGCATCTGTCTGGAGGGACTGCTGCAGATCAGGGCATTTCTCTTTTTTTACACCTCCATCATCAGATCTCCAGTGTAGTGTCAGAAAACCTTGATGCTCTCTCACATGTTCAGCCATTGCTCAAAGTATCAGTGCACAGATTCAGTTTTCAAATGATTCCCACTGCTTCTTGCAGCCACAATGCACCTCCCATTTAAGGGGTACAGGCTGCCTTTAATGAGCGCCAGCCACTCACAATTTCAGGCCCCCGCATGCAGCCAATGAACAGAGTGGGGAACATTGGCTGCATGCAGCAATCATGTAAAGCAGTTGGCAGCATGAATTCACTGTGCTACCTGCAGTATAATGAACGTGCGTGTGTTAATCACGCACCGTGATCTCCAAAACCTGTTTTAGTGATTAGTCATTTTCTCCCACAGATTATCTGGTCATTATCACATTGCTTTTTGTTGGAACTTGCTGTGCTTAAACTGGCTGTCACATTTCCTATATTAGAGCAGTGACTACATTTCAAAAGTACTTCATTGGCTGTAAAGTACTTTGGGATGTCCTGAAATTATGGATGTTGTTATATAAATGCTAGTTTTTCTTTTACTGCACTGCTTTTGTTTTTGTAAATATTTTCCCTACTTTTCTCCACTCACTGATCACGCCATCCCTTTGCAGTTTACTGACAGTTTGTGTGAAGAAAGCAAATCTTGCGTAGGAGTTGCAGTGAAAGGATTTGTAATCTTTTTAGAGATTGTCACACAAGGAGAAAAAATATTGGTTTTATATTTTTCAATGTAAAGTTTTTCCTGTAATATTGTTTTTAATATGAAAAGATTGCCTCCTGGGAATGGTTACTTTCTCCCAAGCCATTCAGTATAAGATTTTAATTGGAAGATGCTACATAAATGTTTCTCCTTCTGTCTGATGATCCCTGAAATAATTGTGCACCCTGTTCTGCAACTCTAACATTGTGTTTTCCTTTGGCACAAAGATTACCAGGAACTACAGAGGGAGAGTATTCTCAGCAAGCTGCAGGGTGACAGGAATTAGTAACCCTATGGGAAAGCATTTCCAAAAACAAATTTTTGCATGATTTAAAATCTTTTCTGCTCTGTCACACTAACAAAAGTATTCTTATTACAAGGAGGCTAAATGAACAATCCAATCATAGTTTGAGCCACAGGACAATGAAAACAATCAACCTGCTGCAACAGATACTTTGGAATGGCAATTTTGGTTCATGGACAATTTGAGGCAATGGCACAACTCTATCTTTTGAAACTGATAACCCATGTAAATGGAAAGCAGAGCCAATTAATCTCTGCATCTCCTAAACTACATATCGTAAATCTACTGAGATGCTGTCAAATAATCTCATTACCAATGCCTTCAAGCCTACTGAATCTAAACTTGTGCTGACATTCATTCAAATGCGAGTCTACATAAAGCATAAAGATAAAGATAGAAACACCCAACCAAAGCTTAGTTTGAGAAGATTCCAAATTGTCCTTTTAGATCAGATAGTGTCCAAAAGAAACATAATGGGAGGAAATTTAACCCTACCTAACTGGTGGAAGAGAGGCAAGTGAGAAGGGAAGTGGGGCAGGTTAAAATATTGCAGTGTAAAACCAAATCCTAACCCGCCTCCAACTCACACACTTGTGGTTTTAATGGAAGCAGGTTTGGGTGCGGCTGAGTAACCCAATATTGAGCAGTGGGTCTGTCATTGTTGTATGTTAACGAGAGTACTTCCCTCACATTTTGACTCGAGTTTGAATATGATGCTGCTATCACAGATTTCCCGGGCCTCGGGAAACTAGTCAGAAAAATAGAGTCAAGATTGGCACTTTAGGTCAGATTGAAGATCAGATGTCCCGATATGAATAGACTCACACTGCTCACAGCTGCCTTTTTTTTAGTAAATGATTTCCTGACAGTTCTTGTTGTGACAATGTATTGGTAAAAGTTAGAGATGTTTAGGATATCAGGATGGGTAGCGCCATGGCTGCTTCAGATTGGATTTTGGATGAGGAACGCGGCATCAGCAGCAGTAGCGCATACTGTGGAGAGAGCTGCAGGTAGGCAACAGAGAGGCGGGCGGCAAAGGGGAGGCCCATAATGAGGCAACCAACAGACAGGGGAGCCACTGAGAGAGGAGTAACACAGATACTCAAGATGTGCTTCAGGTGCCCAGACAAGTCTGGAGGCACCATTCTGTACTTGCTAATGAGGGTCTTCAAAATGATCCCGGTGTACTGCATTCTGCAAAGCACTGAGTAGCAGCAAGGATTAGCAGTGGAGGATGAAGAAGATGCTCATCACTCATCCTCTGATGATAATTTCAATGAAGACGAGAAGGATGAAGATGGGGTCCCTAGCACCAGCGCAATTGTTCATGTTGCTACTTGAGATGCCAGGGATTCTTCAATACCTCAGCGGTTCTGTTAGTCATTCATACTGTACCAAAGTAACTTACACATCACCTGGCCCCTCACCCTAACCCCACTGACACAAAGCAGTCCAGTAAGCAACCATCTAACATTGCACAAGTACCACTTGTTCCCAGTCAATTCATGTTCTCACATTCATCACCAAGTAAATGAAAAAGTGAGTTCCCACTCGTCATGGGGCAACACAACAAAGGGGCACAAGTGAATACTTTATGTGCAATGATAACAAAAGGAAACTTAACAGCCTAACATTTTCTCAAACATTCACGTGCATACTTCTGGTGAATTACAATTGTTTCCTTCATTTGTCCACCACTTCGACGTGCTACAACTCCTGTGGCTTCAGTATAGGTCAAGGCCAGCTGCTCAGATCCCAGCTCTAACTGCTGAGACCTTACTGAGCTATGACCTCTGGATGTTGGAGCCCGTCATAGTCCACCAAAGACTCCTCCAGCTGTACCTGTGCAGATGCAGACTTGGCCATTGACAAATGAGGCAGCATGTGGGGTACTGGAGGGGTGGTGAGGGCAATGGGTGGAAAGTGGGATCACTGAGTAAAGTTCCCACTTCCATGTTCTCTTTCACCATCATCCCTCTCCTAAGTCAGCACCAGATCATTCCTATCTCTCTGAGAGGGAGCAGCTTGGCGGAGATCAGTGATGTACTTGAAGGCCATGAATACAGTATCTGAATCCTATGTAAGGCTGCAGACATGGACTGCCTAGACTGATGTGAAAGCCATGCTTGAAGTTCCATGGAGGTGGCTGATCTCTCCTTGCAACGGCCTGCGACATCAATCCACTAATGCTTGAACTGGATTCCTCCATCCGCTCTGCAATTGTGAACATAGCATGTGGCAGGTCTGCCAATATCTCACAGATTTGCTGCTGTCCCTTCATGATTATCCTTTTCATCAATGGCCCCTGGGGTTCAGCATCTGTGTCTAGCTGAGTAGAGCTTGGAAATGATTGTTAGTTAGTTAGTTAGAGATACAGCACTGAAACAGGCCCTTCGGCCCACCGAGTCTGTGCCGACCATCAACCACCCAATTATACTAATCCTACACTAATTCCATATTTCTACCACATCCCCACCTATCCCTATATTTCCCTACCACTTACCTATACTAGGGGCAATTTACAATGGCCAATTTACCTATCAACCTGCAAGTCTTTGGCATGTGGGAGGAAACCGGAGCACCCGGAGGAAACCCATGCAGACACAGGGAGAACTTGCAAACTCCACACAGGCAGTACCCAGAATTGAACCCGGGTTGCTGGAGCTGTGAGGCTGCGGTGCTAACCACTGCGCCACTGTGCTGCCCAACACAATGTGTGCCCTAACACAAATTCTCTACAGCTGTCCTTTCCACTTGTGTCGGCTTGTGCTCACTTGTGAATTGTGAATCACCTGGTGAACACTAAACTAGCTATCTAACTAGCCCCACTGAAATGTGTGTGTGTGTTTGCGCTGGTGCATGGCAGTATGTCCAGTGGCAGCACACTCTCAGAAGGAATGAGTTCCTCTGAGTAGTCATCTTCAGGAAATTCAACAGACTCCTATGAATGCTGTTCTATGCCCGGGGGGAAAGAGGAATGAGATACGAGTTAGTACCTGCAAATGTAATATCGTTGCCACTCTAGGTCAATCAGGCTTTATTATATTTCATTCATTGCTGAAATAAAGTCAACATGGATAGGTCTTGTATAAAGTGTGTATTAGATATATTTATAATTCTGTCACGAGGCATCTGTGAATTCCCAGTCTATTCATATCCAATGGTCAGGGATTGAGATATGCACTTATCTCCATTACCTCCTCTTGTGCATCTGTAAACTGCACAATCTGTGGAGACGTACCTTCAGTCCTCTCCCTCTACTTTGTGTTTTGTGCTCTCTTTTCCTGTAATGGGGGAAAATATCAAACCTATGAGTGACTGTAAAACATGTGTTCATCAATGGATGCAGTGCATTCAATTACTCTCAGGCAGATGGATCATAATGCATAATAATTGGAATGGTGGATGATAAATTAGGAAGTGAGCAAGTGTATAGAAAGTGAACGATGGGTGTTTTTGAAGTGTGTGTGAGGAGTGATGTGAAGGCATATGCTTGACAAGACAGAGTGGGGTGGGGTAGGGGGAGATATGCACAACAGTTTAAGGGTGACTGCAGTTGCCATATTTCCTGATCTGGCTAAATCATTTCCTGCACCTAATGCAGGAATGGGACACAATGCTGCTGTGCTCACCTCCCCAACAGCCTCCAAACATGCCTTTTTAGAGACAGCAGCAGGTTTCTTCCTCTCATTGCTGGGGAAGATTATCTCTCTTCGACTCCTCATTACACCCAGAAGTACATCAAGCGATGGATGTGTTGTTAACACAAGGCACTGTCCTTTAGATAGTATTCTCACCTATTGTATGACAGGTTGCCAGGCAAACTATGGGTAATTAAGACCCCAGGAACAAAAGGTATGCCTTATTAAAAAATAATTGCAAGAGCATTTCCACTCCAGTCATTGAATTGCGTTGGGCTGATTCAATTGACGGATGTGCGCTGGTGTCTACTCTGATTCTTGCCTCTGTCAAAATTTGCAGCTATATCCTGCCACACTATATTTGAAGAACATATCTTGAATTGTCCAAAACTCTAATCCTGTTCTATTCAAATATTTGTGTCTTGACCTTATGCAAATATGGGAATGCTTATGCAGACTCCCATAGAATATTGCTGCATACCCTGAGATGCCATGTCCTATCCTTCCTATGGTTAAACTATAGGGAAGTGATAGAACTTCAGCTCTGATTTTGTGAACCTGAGATTTCATGTAAAAAGCTGAAGCTTCAGAACCTGTTTTTGCTTATCCATTTCTTAGAACTGTTTTTATCGCTCTTTAATTTACCATACACACAGGCTGGAATTCTGCTGAGGTGGCATAAGACAACCGACTGGGGCTGAAAAAGAAGGGTGACTCTGCTTCAGCAAACAATAGGACCCGAGGTTGCATTTTGCCGGGGCCAGCAGCTCAGCTGCACCACTGGGAGATGTGGCCATTGCTGGGGCTGTACCTGGAGGATGAGGGGGCATCGATGGCCGTGCGCCCTCAAAGTGGGGTCTGGGAGTGCCAGGGCCAGCCAGGCAGAGCCCGGCAAGGTGGGGATGGGGGTTGGCAGGAGGTTGCCCAAAAGCGAGGTCGGCCAGATTGCCCAAAAAGGAGGGTCTCCCAAAGCCCTCTGGGAGGCAGCCAGGGTTTACCTATCGATCTACCTATGCAACTGTGGGCCCCTCCATTGTTGCAATATACTGGCAGAAATCTTATTGAATTGTTCTTTTAAATTTTGACAAAGTCTGTGTTTTAAAATTTGATTGAAAAGAAATTAAACAAATATTTCCCAGCCTGCCTCTTCATAGAAGGAAGCGTGGAACTTTTCATTTATCTTGTATAATAGATGCCTTCACTGTGCTGGCTCTGCCAGCTCACGTTACCTCCAAGATAGGCACAGTACAGGACACCTGTCCCTAGTGACAATGCTGCCTGGGAAACAACATCCAGTCACTGGTAAGTGGGATTACACAATTGTATTAGTCCAGCTTGGCCTTGTTGAATATCCCTGGCACAACAACAGGAGTGCTTCTCATTTACATGAAAGATTGATTCAGTTTGAGGCTTGTGTTTGCTCCTGAATATTCTGTTTGCTTTTGAAGCAAATTTGCAAGGTTTTGTAGTAAGTATCTGTTCATTTTCTGAACCCGTCTGCTGCCTTGGCTATAAATTGATTTTTCAGTCCATTCGGTCAGAAAGAGCTAAGGATATATTATACACACAGTATTATGTATTAATTCTGGCCAATGAAACAATTTCTGCTCTGTCTCTGTGAGCTATGTTGAAACATCGACCACTCCTTCGGTCAGAGAATTTGAGCACTTCACCACAGAACATAATTAATGCTAGAATAGAAGTTGGTGTTGCTAATAATAGACAATGACTGCTTAACACATTTCATATGATATTCTTCTGTCTGTTATCTTTACCCTCTTAAAACAATTCTGCTTTCGATATTGCCTCATCAAAAGAACATAGTACTGAACAAATTTGTTATACTTTTATTCAAGTGTGTCAAAAAGGGCACAACACAATAATCCAATTACACCCAAAGTACAGAATTGTTTTGCTGTTAGACAGGGGACAACACTTAGACTTTATTTTTAGAGGATCTCTTGTTATGGTGGGTATTTTCTGCTACTGTTTTAACAGTAGCAAGAAATACTGCACTTGAAGACAGTTACGTCTAGCACAGTGCTATTAAATTATTGTTGAAATAGATAATAGCTACAGGAATATAGCCATATACCTGGGATCTGCATCGAACCTTTAGGCAGTATGGCTGTTTCAGAAAACAGGTTGTATTTTAGTTTCATTTCTTAGAAGATCTGTGGTTGAAATTAGAGATCAGGGACTTCAGTTGTGTGGAGAGACTTGAGAAGCTGGGATTGTTCTCCTCTAGAGCAGATAAAATTAAGGAAAGATTTCCTAGAGATGCTCAAAATAATAAGGGTTTTGATAGCGTAATTAAGGAGAAATTGTTTCTACTAGCGGTTGGATTGTTAACCAAAGGACAATGATTTAATATGTTTGGAGAAAGACGTGTGTGTGTGGGGGGATTGCAGCGGGGGAATGAGGAGTTTTTTTAACCCAGGAATGTACTGCTGCAAGGGTGGTGGAAGCAGATTCATTAGTAACTTTTAGGGAATTGAATATATTCATGAAAAGGAAAAAAAAATGCAAGGCTATGGGGAAAGAGAGAAGAGTGAGACAAATTGGATAGCTTTTTCAAAGAACCAATACAGTCATGATGTGTTGAATGGACTTTTTCTATATCACAGCATCTATGAAAAATGAAACAAATGTGTGGCAGCAAGGATTCTGCTTTGCTTTTAAATTCAGCACCTTTAAAGTCTTACTGGCTGATTTCAACTGGTTCAACTATTATGGCCTGACCAGGTTTGTACTTCTTATCAACATCCAGAAAGCTCTGCTGTAACTGCATGTATTTTGCTGTTGGATGAGGATAAGATTGAACTTGGCTGTGATACCATTGCAGTTGAATTGTCTGCTGTCATTTACCACCCACAGTCACACAGGAATAATGGTAATTTGAGTGAGGTACTGAAGTAAGCCTAACCCCTGTGGGAGCAGTACTCAGTAAAGAATTAATGGCTTAAGAAGGAAAGGATACAATATTTTTAGGTGAATTTAGTGAGTAAAAAACAAACTCCGTGAAAATGTCTAAGTTCCACAGCAGTTTGAGATCAAAGTGAGTAATTCAGCACATCTTACACACACTCAAGTTTGCATTGGATGGCTCATAATTCCAGTTTTACTTTGCTGTAACATTGGGGGTAATTTCGCCATACTCACCAGGTGGGAAGTCTAGGGGATTGGGTGGAACGTGACTTCAATGGAGAGTAAAATCAGGTGGGGTACATCCAATCATATCAGTTTCCCGATGGGTGGCTTAGGTTAAAACTGCCTCCATTATGTCTATGTAAAGGGTTAATAATTAACAGATTTACTTAAAGGTCTATGCTGTTGGGATTGGATGATAGTGAGATAGCATACTGTCCTTTCATCTTCAGACCTAGCTTTGAATCCAGTCCCGATTAAAGGGATGACATTTCCCTTTCTTTGCAAGTGTAATATCCCTGCATGAAATGCATGTTGACAGACTTGACTTATTTATTGGTGAGCACAAGTACAAACTGATTCGGAGAGGCCATAAAGATGCATGGTGTGTGAAGTGGAAATATCACACTGGTGCAATGGAGGTCTCCTTAATTTGGGGTCAAAGCAGGTTGTTGAGGTAGATCAAAGGAAAGTTTCCTTTTCATCCACCCCAGGTGATACCTGACCCAGGAGTACGCAATGTTGGCACTGATATTTCTTGAAACACACCCCCTCCCCCCGTTTAAAAAGGCTGTAATGATTGCCGAGGAACTATTGCAACCGAAGAAAGTGGTATCGTTTAGTTGCCTTTCAAATACTTAATTGCTCTGTCGCTGGGCAGC
The DNA here is from genome assembly GCF_036365525.1 of Heterodontus francisci. Classification (NCBI taxonomy): domain Eukaryota; kingdom Metazoa; phylum Chordata; class Chondrichthyes; order Heterodontiformes; family Heterodontidae; genus Heterodontus; species Heterodontus francisci. Next base: position 163,232,846 of record NC_090374.1, on the reverse strand, counting down.
TGATGTGGTATCTGGAGGCTCATTGATAGCAAAGGAAAATATAAAAATTCCAATTAAATGTGAACAAAACCTAATCTCACCCCTAGAGTCACAAGGCAACCATGACCTGGAAGGTATATGTTTATCTAGAGATTAGGACAACACCGTCTTCTTTAGTATTCATCATTGCCCGGAGCTAAAGCAATGTCTGAAACTTACAGTAAATGTACATTCTCTCATTTGCTATTGTCTAAGTATAGGGCTGGAATCCAGGTCAAGCTAAGAATGCAGCTGCATTTTGCTGGAATGCACCACATGCTTGAAATGTCATATTTTGTATATATTTTTGGTCGGCCCACAGAAAGTGGTAGAAAGATTTTGTCCATTTAAGAGGAATAGACAGCTGCTGGAAATACATCATTATGCTTTGAATGGCGATGTAAAGACCATTTCCAATTAGAATATTTTTAATGAATCGGCCAGCATAATTTGATGTTTATGTTTGTTTTGTCTTATGTTAGTGATGTTAGTGCTATGGAATAGAACACTTTCTATTTTGGGCACTCGAAGTCAACACCAAGCACTGTCAAGGATATGCGAGCGTTGTTAGATGCAAAGTAAAACTTCCTCTTTTATGCTCCCAACAATATGCTTCAGTCACAACCTCAGAAAAGCACTCTGCCCTGCCCCATTGTGATATTTTTCCATTATCCATGCCTGTTAGCTTGTAGCTTCTCAGAGTATTTTTGCCAATTTAGCACTAGGCTGACAGCATCATTGTGCTACCATAAGGAACTGGGTCAAAACACCACAAACTCATCTCACGTAGGGCAATTGCAGGCAGCAGAGAGAAGTAGCCTTCATCAGACCAGTTAGGGCTGGATCTGAACTCCGGGTCAAGGAGCAAGTGAGTACAGTTTTTAAATTGGAAAGCTTTATATTGAAGTTTGAAACTGAGCTGGGATGTCACTGCAATTTAATAGATGAGTCATACAGAGATTTTGATTAGCATGAGACGTTCTGCCATAATGTTTGTGCCTTTGTTTTATTTTTGGATTTTGGAGTATATTTTGGGCACAAGCTATGGGGAGGATGTCAAAGCATTGGAGAGGGTACACAGGAGATTTACCTGACTGATACCATGGATGAGAAACTTCAGTTATGTGGAGAGACTAGAGAAAAAAAAGAGATTTTTCTCCTTAGAATAGAGAAGGTTAATGGGGGATTTAATAGAGGTATTCAAAATTATGAGGGGCTTTGATACAGTAAATAAGAAGAAACTTTTCTACTGGCAGGAGGGTTGGTAACCAGAGGCCATAGATTTAAGATAATTGGCAAAAGAACCAAAGAAGAGATGAGACGTTTTAATATGCAGTGAGTTGTTGTAATCTAGAATGCACTGTTTGTAATGGTGGTGGAAGCAGTTCAACAGTAATTGTCAAGAGAATTGGGCATATGCCTGGTACTACGACCGAGACAGGAAAAGTGCACTGTCATTTCTAGTTCCACTTCTCCACAACATATATTTAAATGTTTACCCAGATACCGATGTGGTCAATCATACACTCTAGTATTTTATCACTGAATAAAATACGCCAACCAGGTTTCTTTAATAAACAACAAAATTATCAGTTTGTTTTAAAAGAAGACCTAACCAGTAACGAAGCAGAGCATTAACACACAGGTTGATGTATGAAAGTTCCCTTTTTACCTTAAACCCTTTCACACACACATACACACACACACTGGTTAACAGAAAAATAAAGAGATTTTCTCTTTAGAGATCTATTACAAAAAAACCCAGAAAAAAGAATACTTTTGCCAAATACTTGCTAATTCTTGAAGAAAAAAGGGAAGATACAGAAAATGTCAGATATTACCTTTTTTTCTGTCTGGTGTCTGGGTTTACGGTGATGGGTCACTGGCATCCTTTTCAGGAGAAATTCGTTCAGGCAGCATTGAGGATTCATCCGGCACTTTTTTCCAGCATCTCAGGAGAAATGTGTTAACAAAGGTTTCAGGCAGACCTTTCAAGAGGAAGGCAGCATCAATTTCTCTATTTTTTACACTCGCTTCTAAGAGCTTCTCAAAGAGATGGAAAAACTGGCAGTCTTTACAAAGAGATGGAAAAAAGCTGAGTTGGGGGTTTGTCCTTGGCAGGTTGATTTTTAACTCCTTTTCAAAACACTGGCAACACTTGTCCTTGTCCTACTATATGCCCAAGGTAGGTTACCCACACTTTATCAAATTCAATTTTGGCAAGGTTTACCACCAAATTAGCCAATTTTAATTTTCTAGATGAGTTTCTAGTTGTTACAAGTGTTTGTTCCAAGTGTTACTGTATACCAGCACATCATCAAGGTAAATCACACAGTTAGGAACACTGGCTACCATTTGGTTCATTAGTCTCTGAAAAGTTGCTGGGGCATTTTTTAGCCCGAATAGCATCACTTGGCATTGGAAAAGATCATCTGGTGTGACAAAGGCTGATATTTCTTTAACTCGGGTGTTAAAGGAACTTTCCAGTATCCCTTTAACAAATCTATTTTTGTAAGAAACGTGGCACTGCCTACAGTTCTCCAGGTGAGGAATTGGGTATGAGTCTGCCTTGGTTACTGCATTAACTTTTCTGTAGTCTATGCAGAGTCTAGTTGAACCATCAGGTTTAGGCGCTAACACTGCTGGGGAACTCCTGATGCTTTGACTGGGTTCAATTAGATGGTTTTCCAGCATGTGTTGGATTTCTGCTTTTTACTGCTGTGTCTGTTACTGTGAACTTAAATGGTAAGAATGTTGTTTAATAGGAAAGGATACCCTTATATCTACATCATATGTGGCTAAGGTTGTACATCCTGGCTTGTCGCTACAGACTCCTTTAAATGCTGTGAGTAGCCTCATTAGGTCTTTTCATTGTTCTGCATTTAAATATAAAAACATTGTGTCCAATCTCCCTAACAATTCAGTGTGAGCTAACTAGATTGTAGGAAATTCAATCAGAGAATTGTCTAGGTCTCCTTCTGCCGCATCCTCACTATCCCTTTCATCCTTCACTGTCCCTACTACCTGAAATACCTGTGCTTGCTTATCCTCCTCCGGCGATTATATTGTTTCAACGTACTGATATGACAGCCAATTCTTTTTCTGGTGATCTGGGGTGTCAATCAAATAATGTACTTTACCAATTCTCTTGACCACTTTATATGGACCACTGAACTGTGTATTCAGCAGTTCACCCTGTTAAGGCAATAATACTAACCCTTCCTCCCCTGGTTGAAATATTTGGGTCTTAGCATGCTTGTCTGCCCATTTCTTCATGGTTGTTTGGGAAGCATTAAGGTGTGCCTGCGCCACTTTGCAGGCTCCAGTGAACCATTCCAGAACACAGATATATAATCTAGCACAGGAAATCTGTCTCTCTGTTCTAAAAACCTTCCTTTAATTAGTTTTAGAGGACCTCTTATTTCATGTCCATCTTCTTTGGCCTCCTTATCTCGAATGACAATGGGTAAGCACCTGGAGGTGGTCAGTGGTGTGTGGAGCAGCACCTGGAGTAGCTATAAAGGCCAATTTTAGAGTGACAGGCTCTTCCATAGGTGCTGCAGAAAAATTTGTTTGTCGGGGCTGTTATACAGTTGGCTCTCCCCTTGCGCTTCTGTCTTTTTTCCTGCCAACTGCTAAGTCTCTTCGATTCGCCACACTTTAGCCCCGTCTTTCTGGCTGCCCGCCAGCTCTGGCGAATGCTGGCAACTGACTCCCACGACTTGTGATCAATGTCACAGGACTTCATGTCACGTTTGCAGACGTCTTTAAAGTGGAGACATGGACGGCCGGTGGGTCTGATACCAGTGGCGAGCTCGCTGTACAATGTGTCTTTGGGGATCCTGCCATCTTCCATACGGCTCACATGGCCAAGCCATCTCAAGCGCCGCTGACTCAGTAGTGTGTATAAGCTGGGGATGTTGGCCGCCTCGAGGACTTCTGTGTTGGAGATACGGTCCTGCCACCCGATGCCAAGTATTCTCCGGAGACAGCGAAGATGGAATGAATTGAGACGTCGCACTTGGCTGACATATGTTGTCCAGGCCTCGCTGCCATAGAGCAAGGTACTGAGGACACAGGCTTGATACACTCGGACTTTTGTGTTCCGTGTCTGTGCGCCATTTTCCCACACTCTCTTGGCCAGTCTGGACATAGCAGTGGAAGCCTTTCCCATGCGCTTGTTGATTTCTGCATCTAGGGACAGGTTACTGGTGATAGTTGAGCCTAGGTAGTTGAACTCTTGAACCACTTCCAGAGCGTGGTCGCCAATATTGATGGATGGAGCATTTCTGACGTCCTGTCCCATGATGTTCGTTTTCTTCATGTCCATACAATAATTCAAAAGGACTAAACCGATAGACTCATTAGGTGAATCCCTAGTGACAAACAAAAGAAATTTTAGCCCTTTATTCCAATCATGGGGATATTTATGACAGTATTCTCCGATGGTACCTTTCTAAAGCCCCTTGTGTCTGTGGGTGGTAAGCTGAAGACTTTAATTGTGCTATACCCAAATTCCCCATAACTTCCTAAAAAATTTTAGACATAAAATTGGAACCTTGATCTGACTGAATCTCAATCGATAATCCATATCTGGTGAAGAACTGGGTTAACTTTTCTACCACTACCTTAGCAGAAATTGTTCTCGAGGGAATCCATGATAGTGAGTATATATTGGTGTCTCCCTTTTGTTTTTGGTAAAGGTCCTACACAGTCTACCAACACCCTACTAAATGGTTCCCCAAATGGTATGAGAATTAGAGGTGCCAGTTTTATGGCAGGTTGCTGTTTTCCCACAATCTGGCATGTATGGTACGTTTTACAAAACTGCACCACATCCTTGGAAAGACCTGGCCAGAAAAAATATCAACTTATACGTGATTGGGTCTTTTGGATTCCCACATGTCCCGCCATATGAATTTCATACGCTATCCTTCATATTTCCCAGCGATACTTGTGCGGTACCGCTATCTGGTGAACAACCATCCGTTCTTCATCCGCAGGTCTATGAGGAGGTCTCCACTTCCTCATCAGAATCCCATTTTTAGTATAATAGCCTTCTGGAACTCCTTTTGCCTCAGCTTCTTGTGCCACTTTATTTAACAGTGGATCAGTTTGCTCAGCCTTAATCAGAGAAGATTTATGGAACATTTCCTTCGGATTATCCAAAACCCCAAAGAAAGTTTCAGATATTTGACTATCTGACTTTGGTGTCAATTTTACCTTCGATAATGGAACTTGTTTAGCCATTGCTCAGGTCACTAAACGTGAAGGAAAAGTTCCTGGAACCTTTTCCTGCAGCTGTTCTGTTCTTTGACTTCACATGGTCTTCCATAACTATTGGAGAAGTTACTACCTGCGCTCTGGCCAAATCATTCCCCACTGCATCTACAGGCAAACTATGGACAACTCCGACAGTTACCTTTCCAGGCCTTAGATCACAATCCAGGAGCATCCAATACAAATGTACTTGTGTATACTCCCCGCCAATAACATTCACTAAAACCTTGGCATGTATTGCGCTCTCTGGTGGAAAAGTTCTGCCTTTCCCCAGCAAAACAGTTTGGGTGGCTCCTGTATCCCTAAGTATAACTATAGTTTTGCCTGCCTCACTTGAGGGATAAAGAGTTATTTTCCTTTCGCCAAGAATTCCGTATAACTTTCAGGTATCTTGTTCACGTCCCCCGCACTCAGAGTGTTTTTTTTAATTTGGCCTTAGAGTTGCAGTCAGAGGTACAGCTTGATCTGTCATACTCTTGATCATGGGCACTTTCTCTGCATTGGCTTTGTGTATCCCAATAAGTCCCATGGGTTTATCCTGCAACTTCCAGCATTCTGAATGAAAATGTCCCACCTTATGACAATGGTAACATTTAGGCTTGCGGACCTCACTTCCACCCCCAGCACCTTTCTTTCTTGCCTGAGGAGGAGATCCAGCTGCATTCCCAGCTGTCCCTTCTTGTCCCCAGCGACTTGCCTTCCTTTCACTGTCCCTTCTATCCTTCTCTGGTTTGTGGGGGTGACAGACAAAGGGTTAGGGCTTATACACAAGCTCATAATCATCAGCAAGTGCCACTGCCTGTTTGGCCATTGAAACCTTTTGGTTCTCTGCATAGGTTCTTACCAACAGAGGGGGTGAATTTTCAAATTCTTCCAGAGGAATTAATTCCCTAGGTTTTTCATATGTGGCCTTTACCTTTAGTGCCCATATCCAATTATCAAAATTAATTTGTTTTACCCTCTCAAATTCTATTTAAGTCTGCCCAGACAATTTCTGGAGGTTCTGAAATTTCTGTTGGTAAGCTTCAGGGACTAACTCATGTGCGGCGAGAATAGACTTTTTTGCCATCTCAGAATCTGCAGAAGCCTCCTCAGAAAGCATGGCATAAACTTCATGGGCTGTGCCTCAACCTGATTTGCATAAGCAGTATCCAGCTTTCCTTTGGCCACTTCATCTGTTTGGCTAGCTTTTCAAAAGAAATTAAAAATGCCTCGACATCCCTTTCCTCAAACTTAGGGAGGGCTTGCACAAATTTAAACAGCTCTCCACTGGATCCTTGGCTGGAGCCAGATCTTTCCTCACCAGAACTTTCACTGGAGTCAAGACCACCGCTTTGTCTTTGTTCCATCTTTCTAATCTGGTATTCCCTTTCTCTTTTCTTTTCCTATCTATCAAGTTCAAGTTTTTTCATTTCAATTTCTTTTTCTTTGTCAAGTTCAAGCTGCTTCATCTGTAACTGAATTTTAGCTAGTTCAACTGCACAACCCTCTTGTTTGCTTTCTTCTTCTTCCAATTGTAAGTGTTGTGCTATTATTTCAATTATGTCTGCTTTCTTATCTCCTGGTTTTAGCTCTAACACCTACTGTTCTGCCAAATCCTTTAGCTTAACCTTGGTTCCTCAAATCACTCAGGGATATATCCTCCTTCCCCAGAAAGGTCACAGCAACTGTTAAAGACATTCCGGTGGTGCAGACTTTAATCTATTACACAAGCAACCTGGTTCTTTTTTTATTTTTTCCTTTCCAATTATTATTACCCTACTTATTACCCTACAGTTCACCACCACCTTCTCAAGGGCAATTAGGGATGGGCAATAAATGCTGGCCTGGCCAGCGACACCCACATCCCATGAATGAATTAAAAAAAACTTACAGTTGTTCAGGCTACTAGGCTAGATGGGATTGAGGTTCACAAGGAGGAGGTGTTAGCAATTTTGGAAAGTGTGAAAATAGATAAGTCCCCTGGGCCAGATGGGATTTATCCTAGGATTCTCTGGGAAGCTAGGGAGGAGATTGCAGAGCCTTTGTCCTTGATCTTTATGTCGTCATTGTCGACAGGAATAGTGCCGGAAGACTGGAGGATAGCAAATGTTGTCCCCTTGTTCAAGAAGGGGAGTAGAGACAGCCCTGGTAATTATGGACCTGTGAGCCTTACTTCGGTTGTGGGTAAAATGTTGGAAAAGGTTATAAGAGACAGGATTTATAATCATCTTGAAAAGAATAAGTTCATTATCGATAGTCAGCATGGTTTTGTGACGGGTAGGTCGTGCCTCACAAACCTTATTGAGTTTTTCGAGAAGGTGACCAAACAGGTGGATGAGGGTAAAGCAGTGGATGTGGTGTATATGGATTTCAGTAAGGCGTTTGATAAGGTTCCCCATGGTAGGCTATTGCAGAAAATACGGAAGTATGGGGTTGAAAGTGATTTAGAGCTTTGGATCAGAAATTGGCTAGCTGAAAGAAGACAGAGGGTGGTGGTTGATGGCAAATGTTCATCCTGGAGTTTAGTTACTAGTGGTGTACCGCAAGGATCTGTTTTGGGGCCACTGCTGTTTGTCCTTTTTATAAATGACCTGGAAGAGGGCGTAGAAGGGTGGGTTAGTAAATTTGCGGATGACACTAAGGTCGGTGGAGTTGTGGATAGTGCCGAAGGATGTTGTAGGGTTCAGAGGGACATAGATAGGCTGCAGAGCTGGGCTGAGAGATGGCAAATGGAGTTTAATGCGGAAAAGTGCGAGGTGATTCACTTTGGAAGGAGTAACAGGAATGCAGAGTACTGGGCTAATGGGAAGATTCTTGGTAGTGTAGATGAGCAGAGAGATCTTGGTGTCCAGGTGCATAAATCCCTGAAGGTTGCTACCCAGGTTAATAGGGCTGTTAAGAAGGCATATGGTGTGTTAGCTTTTATTAGTAGGGGGATCGAGTTTCGGAGCCACGAGGTCATGCTGCAGCTGTACAAAACTCTGGTGAGACTGCACCTGGAGTATTGCGTGCAGTTCTGGTCACCGCATTATAGGAAGGATGTGGAAGCTATGGAAAGGGTGCAGAGCAGATTTACTAGGATGTTGCCTGGTATGGAGGGAAGGTCTTACGAGGAAAGGCTGAGGGACTTGAGGTTGTTTTCGTTGGACAGAAGGAGGAGGAGAGGTGACTTAATAGAGACATATAAGATAATCAGAGGGTTAGATAGGGTGGATAGTGAGAGTCTTTTTCCTCGGATGGTGATGGCAAACACGAGGGGACATAGCTTTAAGTTGAGGGGTGATAGATATAGGACAGATGTCAGAGGTAGTTTCTTTACTCAGAGAGTAGTAGGGGCGTGGAACGCCCTGCCTGCAACAGTAGTAGACTCGCCAACTTTAAGGGCATTTAAGTGATCATTGGATAGACATATGGATGAAAATGGAATAGTGTAGGTCAGATGGTTTCACAGGTCGGCACAACATCGAGGGCCGAAGGGCCTGTACTGCGCTGTAATGTTCTAATCTTCGGCATTGGGTTTATCCCGGATGTGCCTCCAATTAACATGTTACGACCGAAGCGGAATGAGTGCACTGTTTATTCTAGTCCCACTTCTCCACAGGTTACAACATATATTTTAAATTTTCCCATTTACTGATATGTTCAATCATATACTCTATTTTTCCCAGAGTAGAACACACTAAGCAGGTTTCTTTAATGAACAACAAAATTATCAGTTTATTATAAAACAGGTTGTAACTAGTAATAAAGAAAAGCATAAGCACACAGATAGAAATGTTAATGTCCCCTTTTTTCCTTAGTCCCTCACACTCACACACACATACACCTGAAAAATAAGAGGGATTTAAAAAAAAATCAGATCTTTATTACAGACTGAAAAAAAAACACTTGGGCTGATTACTTGCTTATTTTTAAAGAAAGTAGCAGGTGAGATATGTTGTTCCAAAACTGGCATACAATCTAACTTATGAGTACTCATAGACGAGTCACTGAGATCTTTTAGAACAGTTCTTTCCAGCCGTCGTTGAGAAGCAGCCCAGCAGGCTTTTTCTCAAAGACAGGAGATGAGATGAATTGACACAGTGGACGTCTCAGGGTCTTTTAGAGATGTTGGAAAGCAAGTTGGGTTGTGGTCTACTCTCCTTCCTTGACTTCTTCAGCAGCAGGCTAACTTGATCAGCTGCTCACTCCAAAAGGTAAAACACACTGGCACTACAACCAAAAGCTTGTGAGTCTGCTGCCCTCTCAGGTGTGCACTGCTGCTCCCTGGCTTGTCCTATCAGGATGCGTGACTGACGTCTCTGCCCTCTTCTTCCCCTGTTGTCAGGGTTTCTGTTTTGTTTTTAACTTGAGACATGTGGCAACCAGTTGCCAAACCAATTCTTTCAGTGTCCCCTTGATGACTCTCTTGAAAACAAAACTGGTCCAACATTTATTCAGTTTGACTATGAATTCCTCAAAAAATATTTGAACAAAAATAAACAGAATCACTTTGATAACACAGTATAACTACTGTTAGGTGGACCTATAAATTACTCCCACCAGCATTTTCTGACCTTTGTTATTCCTAATCTCCAGCCATACTGATTCCATTTCCTGATGTTCTGTAAGATCCTTTCACTACTATCCTTTACTATCAGGGCAACTCCTCCTTTTCCACTTTGTCTATCTTTTCAAAATGTGTACCCTGAAATATTAATTTCCCAATCTTTAACAACTTGGAACCATTTCTTTGTAATGGCAATTGGACCAAAACCATTTATCTGCATTTGTGCCACTAGTTTATCTGTATTGCAAATGCTTTGTGCATTCAGATAAGGGCCTACTATTATTTGCATGGACCTTATTTGCTGATGGACCATTATTATTAAACTCCGTCCCTTCCTGACCCACTCTGCTTGCCTTTTCCCAAATTGCTACACAGTCCTATTGTCTTGAGTTTTCTCTTCAGATTTCTAGATCTCCCTTCATTTAAACCCTCCCCCCACCCTCACTTTGTTTAGTTTAAAACGCTAACCACAGCCCTAGTTATGAGATTTTCCAGGACACTGACCCCAGTCTGATTTAAGTGGAGCCCATCCCAACAGAATAGCCCCCTCTTTCCAGAGTACTTTTGCCAGTGCACCATGAATCAAAACCCTTTCTTTCCATCCACTTGTTGAGCCACACATTTAATTCTCTAATCTGCTTGCCCCTGTGCCAATTGGTGTGTGGTTTAGGTAACAATCCGGAGATTATTACCTTTGAGCTTCTGTTTTAATTTGGATCATATCTTGTCAACCTCTCTCAGCAGAATATAATTCCTAGTTCTTCATATGCCATTGGTTCCTATGACAACTGGATTCATCCCCTCCAACTTTGCCTCCAGCCACAAAGAGATGTCGTTAACCCTGGTATCAGGCAGGCAACACAACCTTTGGAATTCACAGTTGCAGCTACAGAGAATAGTATCTATCCCCTTAACTATACTGTCCTCTACCACTACCACATTCCTTTTCACTCCCCCCCCCCCCAACCTTAAATGGTGCCCTGCACCAAGGTGCTGTGGCTAGTTTGCTCATTCATCCTACAGTCCTTGTTCTTATCCACCCAGGAAGCAAGCATCTTGTCAAAGTTAAGGGCTGAGGCTCCTCCATCACTACATCCTGGATTCCCGTACCTGCCTGACATGCATTCACATCCTCCTGTCTCTACCCATTGATCAACTGGACTTAACCTAAGTGGTGCGATTGTCTCCTGGAACAAAGTGTCTGGGTAACTCTCCCCTTCCTTGATGCCTAAAATGTCTGCATCTCTGACTGCAGCTCAGCACCTCTGAGCCAAAGTTGCTCAAGCTATAGACATCTATGACAGATATGGTTGTCCAGGATTGAAAAGCATTCCACAAATTCTCACACATTGCAGTCACAGCACACTACCTGTCCTGCCATGTCAGTCCAACTTGATCCATTTATTTGATTACCTTACTAAACTAGTATCTAGTTAACTAAAGTAATAGCCAATTACAGTCTCTGAGCTTGGGGACAAAAGAACACTCAGCAGCTACTGAAGATAAAATGAAAAGAATAAAAAAGCAACACCTCCTTCCTCCCTTACAAAGAATAAATTAGTTTGGATTTTGCACATGACTGGATAGTCTCTGATAAAGGCTGGATGGGTTAAATGGCCTTTTCTTTGTACTCTGATGTCTTGTATTCTTCCCAGTTAAACCTTTTTGCCATTTCATTTGCTTCACTTTTGTCACTCTTAGGTTTTATTACTTTGTTCTCACATTACCTTCCCAATCCGGAGCCAATGGACTATCTGCCATCTTGCATAACATTCTGTTGTAAAATATCTCCAGGTGTTCTGTCTGGAAATCCTTGAAGTTAAATTATCAACAAATCCATTAAGTTTTGTATTTATCAGTCCTCCTGAGGCAGGGTTGGAAGCAAGGATCATGGAGAATCACAATGGGTGGTGGTGAGGTGGAGGGCCCGTCGCCAAGCAAGCTTGCACCTTAAGTGGTCTACTAAGGGCCATTTATGGGCCTCTTCCCATTGCCACTGGGATCTTACCAGTGGTGGGGGGAGCCACTGCTGCGTGGGGACGACGCCTTGTAAAATGAGATGCCCTCCCTGTGGGCTTGGGAGGGGTCCCTCCTTCATGGGAAATCTGTGGCCTGTGGAGGGCCCCCATTGGGAACTACTTTACTCCCCGGGACTTCGCTCCCCCTGGACTGAACAACCACCGACCCCTCCCACCCCCTTCTGGCCCCGGCGACCCCACCCCACGTACCTCCGTTCCAGGGTCCACCGCTGGGCCTCTGCAGTACTGGCAGTGGCCACCGCTCCTAGTGGCACTGCTGATACTACTGAGCTCTTGGCCCTCTGATTGGCTGGCAGCTCTCGGAGGCGGGATCCCCGCCCCTTCAAAGTTTTTAAAGTGACGAGGACCCGCCTCCTAAAACTTTGACTCAAAAAGACTGGAGGATCATACCAGGGGGGAGGGGGAGGCATGAAATGGCAGAGGTGGGGCTCCCCCCGCCTTTTCTGCCCAGCACTGGGAGCCCTGTCTCTGAAGTGATTCATGACTTTAACCCTGTATAGGGACTAAACCAAATCAGGAGTACATCCCTATGATTCTCTCTTAATTAAGTTCAAACCAGACAAATTATTATAGACACTTATTTGGGTCCAAGGAATTGAACTATCTTTCCCTCAAAGAAAGAAAACTAACAGAGAATATTACCATCCTTCAGATAGCCTATTTTAATAATTATGGCAGTCATAAATATCCCAGATATTATAAGGGTCTGGGAAACTCTCTTCAATACGTATCTCTCCACTTAAAAAGACACAGGGAGGGGGGTTCTTTGTAATTGTATACAGAATACTACATGAGATGATTTATTAGCTTTTATATATTTATTGAAGAATTTAACATGCAATACACTTCTAAGTGGATAAGTATATCATAATATCAAATATTACCAGGAGATGTAATACATAATCTTATTTCTAACATAGAATCCAAAAGTTCAACCTTGCTAATGTTACAGCAAAATATCTTAGAATATCCATGAAAATCTAAAGTAAACTTTTACCTTAAATTCCCCAAGTAAACCATGGCGTGAGAAGTATTGTTTGAGGAATTCGAAACTTCCAATATTTGCTTCAAAAACTCTCATGTTGATACTGTTGATAAGGTATTAAATAGGTGTTACTTCTGTGTGTGTTTTTCTTGCTTTCAAGATTCATATTTGGTAGCATCATTAACTAACTTTCCACTTAATGGTTTACTGGAAATCCCCTGTTCTTGAAGTTGTGAGCATTTATCTAGTCAAAATGCATATAATTGTGTTTACTTGACCTCTTGTTCCTGTAAGTCCATTCAATTTATTGTTTTATTGTCTATAATTGCCTTTTTTATGGTATCTGAAAGCAACCTTTTGAGTCGATCTGCCTGCATCAACAACCCCATAAACTAATTAAGTTTATTGTTACCTCTTACTGCTGTCACACAGGATATTTCAATGTGTGTGTTTATCTTCCAAGCCCCTAACAACAGAGACTCAAATGGATTTCCCAACTTGTTTCTGGTTCATAACAGGGACCTTGAAAGACCTTGAAATTTTTAACTCTACCTTGTTAAAGGGGAATGTCAGTGAGTCTTGAAAACTGACCATTTATTCAACCTTTAATTCTAAAAGGTATAATATATTAACGATATCGAACTGCTACCTAATTAAGCCTATTATACCTATATTTCAGCACACCTCCAGCACACAATCCAGTCTGTAATGTGTGTTTGAATGGTTCCAAACTACAGCCAAGTAACTATTTCAATATTATGTTATTTGACATTATGTTAATTATGGAGAAGCTTGTTATCTGAAAAATCTTGCCAAAAATCCCAAGAATGAGTAAAAAGAAATGTATTCCATTTACTTTTATAAATATATTTTTAAAATAAGATCACTATTTATTATAAATAAAAACACAAAATGCTGGAAATACTCAGCAGGTCCGGCAACATCTGCTTGAAAGAAAAACAGAGCTAACGTTTCAGGTCGATCACCTTTCGTCAGAACCTGGTCATCCACCTGAAATGTCATCTTTGTTTTTTTCTCCACTGACGATGCCGAACCTGCTGAGTATTTCCAGCGTTTTCTGTTTTTATTTCAGATTTCCTACATCTACAGTATTTTGCTTTTGTATTATTGAATTATTTGCTGTTTTGCAGATTTTTTTAATGCCAGTTTTTTTTTTTACAAATCATCGCTCTATTCTGTACTCCAGAAGGTGAATTGGCACGGTTTTAAGTTAAGATATCTGGATGCCATGTATGGCTATAAACCAGAAAGTGAAACCCACTGCAAACTATAGTGTTTTTGATGTAGCACCATCTTCTGGACAAGGCTGAAATGGAAAAGGATATTTTCTTTGGTCAGACATTTTGAGGAATGCTGGAAGTGTTTTTAGGCACTGTTTACAGCAGATGTGTTATAGACTTAATACATCAAACAATTTGTGCTGCCCTAAGATCTCTAAACCTTGTTACTACATCATTCAGACTACAAATATCTATATCAAGAACTGCAAAATCACACTGAATTTCTCCTCTATTTAACAAAGTTAAAAATTCACATGGAAGAAACTGAAACAAAATATTAAAACCTATTAAATATTTGTATGCCTCGATACCATAAATAAACTGTGATACTGCTTTACATATTTCAGTTCAGGGTGACCTACGCATTCAGTCATGAGTTTGTCATTGGTGAGTTATGAAGTCATTTGCAGTAATGAAGCATAAAGCAGCATTACACAGCTTCCTCCATTACATGCCCTGTATTAGTGTGAAGCTGAAGGGAAGAAGTGTACTGTCACTATCTGACTCGGCATCTGCTACCATAGATCAATAATGTCCTGACAGCACAATTTACTTTTGAATCCTTAATGATACTCCATAAGGTTTTTTTCTGGTACAACGGACCTTGAAATTTGAGCGAGGCAACACAGGACACAACAAAACACAAAAGCTATGGTGAGACATCATTTCGCAGTAAATGTGAAATGTTTCTCAATCTTTTGAGTTGCAATTTATTTCATAGTGATTAATGAAACAGAATAGATGAACATGTATGTGGTCCCAGAAATGAACAATAGGCAGATCTATTCAGGGGCTGAATGGTTTTCTTCAGCTGACCAGCTAATTCTCAATTTTCAGCTGTTGTGTATGCACTATTGGTTCACAATTCTCTCCTGGTTAGAAACATAGAAAATAGGAGCAGGAGTAGGCCATTTGGCCCTTCGAGCCGGCTCCGCCATTCATTATGATCATGGCTGATCATCCAACTCAATAGCCTGTACCGGCTTTCGCCGAATATCCTTTGATCCCTTTAGACCCAAGAGCTATATCTAACTCTTTTTTGAAAACATTCAATGTTTTGGCCTCAACTGCTTTCTGTGGTAGCGAATTCCACAGGCTCACCACTCACTGGGTGAAGAAATTTCTCCTCATCTCAGTCCTGAAAGGTTTATCCTGTATCCTTGGACTATGACCCCTGGTTCTGGACTCCCCCACCATCGGGAACATCCTTCCTGCATCTACCCTGTCAAGTCCTGTTAGAATTTTATAGGTTTCTATGAGATCCCACCTACTCTTCTGAACTCCAGCGAATATAATCCTAACCGACTCAATCTCTCCTCATATGTCAGTCCCACCATCCCAGGAATCGCTGCACTCCCTCTATAGCAAGAACATCCTTCCTCAGATAAGGAGACCAAAACTGCACACAATATTCCAGGTGTGGCCTCACCAAGGCCCTGTATAATTGTAGCAAGACATCCCTGCTTCTGTACTCAAATCGTCTCACTATGAAGGCCAACATGTCTTTTTTACCGCCTGTTGCACCGCATGCTTACCTTCAGCGACTGGTGTACGAGAACATCCAGGTCTCGCTGCATATTCCCCTCTCAGTTTATAGCCATTCAGATAATAATCTGCTTTCCTGTTTTTGCTACCAAAGTGGATAACCTCACATTTATCCACATTATACTGCATCTGTCATGCATTAGCCCACTCACTCAACTTGTCCAAATCACCCTGAAGCCTCTCTGCATCCTCCTCACAACTCACCCTCCCATGCAGTTTTGTGTCATCTGCAAATTTGGAGATATTACATTTAGTTCCCTCATCTAAATCATTAATGTGTATTGTGAATAGCTGGGGTCCTAGCACCGATCCCTGCGGTACCCCACTAGTCACTGCCTGCCATTCGGAGAAAGACCCATTTATCCCTACTCTTTGTTTCCTGTTTGCCAATCAATTTTCTATCCATCGCAATGCACGACCCCCAATCCCATGCACTTGAATTTTACATGCTAATCTCTTATGTGGGACTTTGTCGAAAGCGTTCTGAAAGTCCAAATAAACCACATCCACTGGGTCCCCCTCATCAACTCTACTAGTTACATCCTCGAAGAATTCTAGTAGATTTGTCAAGCATGATTTCCCTTTTATAAATCTATGCTGACTCTATCCGATTCTACCACTGTTCTCCAAGTGCTCTGCTATAAAATTTTTGATAATGGACTCTAGAATTTTCCCCATTACCGACGTCAGGCTGTCTGGTCTATAATTTTCTGCTTTCTCTCTACCTCCCTTTTTAAATAGTGGGGTTACATTAGCTACCCTCCAATCTGGAGGAACTGTTCCAGAGTCTATACAATCTTGGAAGATGACCACCAATGCATCCACTATTTCTAGGGCCACTTCCTTAAGTACTCTGGGATGCATACCATCAGGCCCTGGGGATTTATCGGCCTTCAATCCCATCAATTTCCCCAACACCATTTCTCTACTAATACTGATCTCTTTCAGTTCCTGTCTCTCACTAAGCCCTGTGTTCCCCAACATTTCTAGTATGATATTTGTGTCCTCCTTAGAAGGTTGAAGGGTTATCTAATTGAGATTTTTTAAATGATAATATGTTCTATAGAGTAGATGCAGAGGGATAGAAATTGGTATGCACTGCGATCATTTCTCAAACTTAAAACCAATGGAAAAACATGCCAATTTAGCAGGAGGACAGCCTGTGTTCAATCTGCACAGGCATTGGTCCCACTGTTAAATTCATGGGGCCTTTTTTTGGCAACTGAGGTGAACACCTCAAATATAAATTAGGTGCCTAGCACCAGTTGAAAGACCCCATCCAGAAATTAGTTGGGGCTGAGCGGTGAGTCATTAGGCCTGTTCAGTGGTTCCGGTTGGCACCACTAATTCCTCTGGTGAGAGAATCTGGAACAGGTGTGCACAATCCTAAAATTAGAGCTCAGCCATTTAAAGATTCAAATCAGGAAACACCTTTCACAAATTGTCGCAGAGACCTGGAACACTCTCTCCGAAATGTCACAGACATTTGCTTGATTGACTGAGATTGATAAATTTTTGTTAAGTAAGGGTATCAAGGGTTATGTTCAAAGGTGGGTAAGTTATGTTGAAATACATATCAGCCATGATCTAATTGAATGTCAGGATAGGCTCCAGCTGCTGAATGGCCATCCCCTATTTCTATGTTCCTGCATAACCCTTCCTTTAAAATGTTGAGGAAAATCCATTATAGTTAAGTTAACAGGGCATGCTTTTGTGTCAGACTGCAGCAGTTTCTTTTCCAACTGGGAACTGAACAGTGTTAGCTATTGCTTTCACTATAGTATCTGCAATCATGCTATGATAACCTTAACTGAGTGTAAAAGTATAGTCAAGAGCCAATTCAAAATTGGGAGACTGTCTCATGCCAAATATTAGTTTAGGTAAAGGATAATTTACTTAAAGAATGGAAATAGCAATTGGCAAGATTAACTTATATTGCGCATAGAAACCAAGGTGGTTCACAATTAGATGTGCAGCAACTGGAAATATTTATTGCCAATGCAGCTGTGATTTTTACCAAAATCTCCTGTGCTTCCATGGCAGTAAATCCAGAAAACACAATGTTTTTTTTATATATATTTCATGCATTTTTAAACAATTAAACCCCTCATTACTTATTTCACTGATGTACTACCTCTGATAAAAGCCTATTCCTAATGCGATGGTCATTGGATATCTTCTTTCTTTGGCCTCCTTGTCTCGAGAGACAATGGGTAAGCGCCTGGAGGTGGTCAGTGGTTTGTGAAGCAGCGCCTGGAGTTGCTAAAAAGGCCAATTGTAGAGTGACAGACTCTTCCACAGGTGCTGCAGATAAAATTGGTTGTCGGGGCTGTTACACAGTTGGCTCCCTCCTTGCACTTCTGTCTATTTTCCTGCCAACTGCTAAGTCTCTTCGACTCACCACACTTTAGCCCCGCCTTTATGGCTGTCCGCCAGCTCTGGCGATCGCTGGCATCTGACTCCCACGACTTGTGATCAATGTCACAGGACTTCATGTCACGTTTGCAGACGTCTTTAAAGCGGAGACATGGATGGCCGGTGGGTCTGATACCAGTGACGAGCTCGCTGTACAATGTGTCCTTGGGATCCTGTCATCTTCCATGCGGCTCACATGGCCAAGCCATCTCAAGCGCCGCTGGCTCAGTAGGGTGTATATGCTGGGGATGTTGGCCGCCTCGAGGACTTCTGTGCTGGAGATACAGTCCTGCCACCTGATGCCAAGGATTCTCCAGAGGCAGCGAAGATGGAATGAATTGAGATGTCGCTCTTGGCTGCCATAGAGCAAGGTACTGAGGACACAGTCTCGATACACTCGGACTTTTGTGTTCTGTGTCTGTGCTCCATTTTTCCACACTCTCTTGGCCAGTCTGGACATAGCAGTTGAAGCCTTTCCCATGCGCTTGTTGATTTCTGCATCGAGAGACAGGTTGCTGGTGATAGTTGAGCCTAGGTAGTTGAACTCTTGAACCACTTCCAGAGCGTGGTCGCTGATATTGATGGATGGAGCATTTCTGACGTCCTGTCCCATGATGTTCGTTTTCTTGAGGCTGATGGTTAGGCCAAATTCATTGCAGGCAGCTGCAATCCTGTCGATGAGTCTCTGCAGACACTCTTCAGTGTGAGATGTTAATGCAGCATCGTCAGCAAAGAGGAGTTCCCTGATGAGGACTTTCCGTACTTTGGTCTTCGCTCTTAGACGGGCAAGGTTGAACAACCTGCCACCTGATCTTGTGTGGAGGAAAATTCCTTCTTCTGAAGACTTGAACGCATGTGAGAGCAGCAGGGAGAAGAAGATCCCAAACAGTGTAGGTGTGAGAACACAGCCCTGTTTCACGCCACACAGGATAGGAAAGGGGTCTGATGATGCGCTGCTATGCTGAATTGTGCCTTTCATATTGTCATGGAATGAGGTGATGATACTTAGTAGTTTTGGTGCACATCCGAACTTTGCTAGTAGGCTGAAGAGACCATGTCTGCTGACGAGGTCAAAGGCTTTGGTGAGATCAATGAAAGCAACGTAGAGGGGCATCTGTTGTTCGCGGCATTTCTCCTGTAGCTGGCGAAGGGAGAACAGCATGTCAATGGTGGATCTCTCTGCTCGAAAGCCTCACTGTGCCTCAGGGTAGACACACTCAGCCAGCTTCTGGAGCCTGTTTAAAGTGACTCGAGCCAAGACTTTCCCCACTATGCTGAGCAGGGAGATTCCACGGTAGTTGTTGCAGTCACCGCGGTCACACTTGTTCTTATAGAGGGTGATGATATTGGCATCGCACATGTCCTGTGGTACTGCTCTCTCATCCCAGCACAGGCAAAGCAGTTCGTAGAGTACTGAAATATCTATAGTTGCAGAAATAAGTGAAAATGGTTGACAGTCAAATAGCTGGAACTTTACATCGGGTGGGAGGCACCGCCGGGATTTTTTGCTCCCCGTGCCTTTATTAGCCTTGGGCGGGACTTCATTCGGGCTGGCAGCTATTAGTCCCAGTAGCAACATTGGGTGCAGTGGTTACTGCAGGGACTACGCTCAGCTATCGGAAGCAAGAGGAAGGATGGCCCCAGAGCTCAGGTAAGTTTTGGGGCCTCACTGAGGACAATCGGCCAGGCCCCGTCAAGGCAAGTGGGGGTTGGTTAGGGGGTGGGGGGACTGCTGTGTGTTGGGGGCAGTTCGGACTTTGGGGGCAGCCCTCCGTGGGGCACAGGGTGCCCAATCAGGAGGGACCACACCCACCCCCCCAGCCTGAAAGATGGGGTTCTTGCCCTCCGGCCACTCAGGGTAAAATAACCACAGCGGTGGGAGGAGGCCTTTAAGTGGCAGTTAATTGGCCACTTAAGGGCCTTGATTGGCCTGGAGTGGGGTGGACCGTTTCTTGCCACCACCGCCCCACGTAAAATTGCAGCGGGGTCGGGAAGGCTTTTGGAAACACACCTCCACCTCCCACTGTAGTTTTTGGTGCCCTCCACGCCTGCACCCACCCTCCCCAACCTCGTCACTAGCCCGCTTGTTAGGGGGACATCAAATTCTGGCCAATGTTTCTGTTTCCTGAATAATGTAATGAAAATACAGTTTGTAGTACGAACTAGAGTATCACTGTCTTTGGATCAGTTCTTAATTACCAAAGATAAGGATATTCATAAGAGGTCCAATGAACTGCACAATGGAGAACATGATTTGTGTGCTGACATTCCCCACACTGGGAACTCCTAGCAGTTAACACAGGAACTGCATTGGCAGAGGTTTGGCAGCAGGTTGTTCATGAATCTTCTCAGCTAGAGAATGGTACAGGAAGACATTCAAAAAATATTGCGATTGAACATACTGGCAGAATTTAGTGCGGCCAATTAAAGCGGGCATGGTGGCCTGAGGGGACGGCGAATTGCATCAGAGCCGTCTGCCTGGAAATCCGACATCATGACGCTGGTTCCGGATTTTGTTGGCCCCGACACGACGGGGTGTTATTTTAGATTGCTGAACTTCTCTTTCAAATGTATTTCAATATAATTAATTATAATTTAATGATAGGCCCTTGATTTTGTAAACAGTGGGCACAGTCATGGGCCTTCGGGTTCACAATCGTTATAACCTGCTGGTACTGAGGTGAGAGGCCATATTGGCATGATGGAGAAGCAGTCCTTAACATTGCTCCATAGGGAAAGAGGGGAGTTCAGAGGGCATTGTTGGACTGTGTTGCTGTGGACTCTGCAAGGGCTTTCAGGGTCGCAGGGGCTCTGTAAGGGGGTTCAGTTTCTTGGGGTCTCTGCAAGTGCTTTGTGTGGGTGTGGTGGGGATCTTCAAATGTTTAGTGTTGGTTGGGTGAGGGGGGGGGGTGTTGTATTGGGTTACCAAACAGCTGTGTGGTGTTTGTTCACTTATACTACTGGAATAGAGGGTGGACCATCAGCAAGGTTGGGCTTTGAGGTCCATCAGCGACTTCACCGAGAGCACTGTCAAAATCTCAGCTGCCAAGGCGGGGTTGTATCTGCAATGACAGCGATCTGCAGGCCCAATGTCACCTTGCATGGGTCTCATATACCCTGTGATTTTGGACCCCTGTGGCGTGGTGCTGCACCTCCGATGGAGGGAAGGCGAAGAGGCAGCTGCACCTGTCCATGAAGCTCCACGACTAGAGCAAGCGCAGCCTCCCAGGCCCAGAAGGGCCCACATATGCCAGATAGTGTCCCGGACTCAGATCAGCCACCTCCAAATATCCGAACGCCTTTGTCAACGAAGATTAAGGCTCTTCAGGGAGGCCATCACCAACTTATGCGCCCTGCTGCAGGCTGAGTTGCAACCTTTGGTATTTGGGAGTCACCCCATGTCAGTGGCCCTGAAGATCATCGTGGCACTAAACTTCTACAGTTCTGGATTTTTCCAGAAATCCACTGGGGACATGTATGGGGTCTCCCAGGTAGCAGCCCACCACTGCATCAAGGAGGTGACTAATACCCTATTCAAGAGGGCCGGCGACTATGTTTATGTTTTGTCTAGAGATACAGCACTGAAACAGGCCCTTCGGCCCACCGAGTCTGTGCCGACCATCAACCACCCATTTATACTAATCCTACACTAATCCCATATTCCTACCACATCCCTACCTGTCCCTATATTTCCCTACCACCTAACTATACTAGTGGCAATTTATAATGGCCAATTTACCTATCAACCTGCAAGTCTTTTGGCTGTGGGAGGAAACCGGAGCACCCGGAGAAAACCCACGCAGACACAGGTAGAACTTGCAAACTCCACACAGGCAGTACCCAGACTATGTGCGATACCGGATCAATACTGACAGTCAGGCCAAGATGGCCATCAGGTTCAGGGCCATCGCTAGTTTCCCCCAGGTGCAAATTGTGATAAATTGCACGCATGTGGCCATCAAGGCTCTCACGGACCATCCAGTCGCCTTCATCAACAGCAAGAGCTTCCATTCCTGGTCTGCGACCACCGGACACATTTCCTGCAAGTGTGTTCCCACTTCCCAGGAAATAACCATGATGCCAACATACTTTGACAATCCCAGATGTCAGAGCTATTCAGGCTCCCCCCCACCCCGACTCACCTTCAGGGATGGATTCTCGGGGATAAGGGCTAGCCATTGAAGTTGTGGCTTCTTATACCTGTGAGGAATCCTTGCAATAAACCATAGAAGAGGTACAACACTTGCCACTGCTCCACTTGATTGACCAGCAAACAGGCCATTGAGCTGCTGAAGGTGAGGTTCCACTGTCGAGATCGATCCGGTGGAGCCCTGCAGTATGCCCCAGCAAGGGTCGCACGTATTATGGTGGTCTGCTGTGCTCTGCACAATCTAGCACTGCAGAGGAAGAAGGCATTACATGACAATGAGATGCATGAGTGACACTCCTCCACTGAGGAGGAGGACACAGAGGAGGGAGAGGGGCAAGCAGCAATGGATGTTGAAGACATGGTACAGGTTGAGCGATATGCAAAGGAGGCAAAAGTCAACCTCCTGTCCCTTCTGTCGCCTTGCAACTGCTGCTTTGAGCTCATGGCCAAGGCGATGTTGTGCAGGTCTGCACACATTTGTGGAATCTGGCTCTCCATGAGGGTCACCAACCTCTCGCTGGAGGAAGCCATGCACTGATATGCTGAGACATGACAGAAGTCATGGAATGGATGGACTCCTTCATCATCTGCCCGTGGCTGTGCATGGCCTCTGGCATCTCTGTCATATGTTTGCTTACCTCTCTCTGCAATTCCAGCATGCCCTGTGCTGTCGACACCAAAGCCTGGGAGTCCACTGACTGTCAGAGGCCTCAGCTGTCTCAGCATCAGTCAGCCACTCGGATGCGTATGTCATGCTCTCACCAGTGTGCGACCCTGAATCTAATGCCGAGCGGTTATCCACCGAGGTGAAAGTATCTGTGCTGGTAAAAAGTGCAGGAGAGTCATGGGGCGATGCATCCTCTGAGTGGTCCTCCTCTTCAGAGGTGGACAAGTGTCCCCCTACTGCTGCGTACTCCTGTGCACATCAACCTGCATGAGAAAATACAAACATGCGTGAGTTAGACTGTGCAGATCTCGTCATGTCAACCATGTGTGATGTGGTTCAGAATTAATGGGCTGGATTTTAAGAGCCTGGCGAGCTCAAAAAATGATCCGCATGCCAAAGAGCCGCCGTGATCTTCTGCGCGGCAGCTCATTTGAATAACGGGGCGGCCCACCCCCTACCTCCTCCAATTCACATGGAGGGAGAAGGCTGTCCGTCCCAGGCCATGACATCAGCTGCCTGTGTCATTTCTAAAGGGCAGCCAAACCTGCCACCTAATTTGACTCTTTAAAGACAGACCCCTCAAAATTAAATAGATAAATTTCGAACACCCCTTTCCCACCCTCCAATAACAATTACATTAACTATTTGCCCTTCCCCCCCAAAACATTTACCTTTTTATATCTGACCTCCCCCCTCCCCCAAAAGACACAAAGTTTGAAGTTCAATCCTTCCCACCAGCCCCTACACCAATTACGTTAATTTGACCCCCTTCCCCACCTCCCCACACACTGATAAACTTACCTCCTCCACCCTCCCCACCAGTGTGGAGTCACCTTTCCCCCGATAGGGATTTGAAGGCGCGGGTGTGCCGGCCGTCAAGCCAAAGATCGCGATGGGCCCTCAAGATTGCAGGTAAATCTATTTAAATAAGAGTTTTACAGCACAGAAACAGGCCCTTCGGCCCAATGCACCTGCGCCAACCATCAAACACCCGTCCAATCTAAACCCATGTTCCCGCACTTTTGGCCTGTAGCCTTGTATGCTATGGCGTTTCAAGTGCTCATCGAAATAGTTCTTAAATGTTGTGAGGGTTCCTGCCGTTACCACCCATTCAGGCAGTGTGTTCCAGATCCCAACCACACTCTGGGTGAAAAAATTTTACTCAACTCCCCTCTAAACGTCCTGCCCTTTACCTTAAATCTATGCCCCCTGGTTATTGATCCCTCTGATAAAGGAAAACGTTCATTCCTATCTATCCTATCAATGCCCCTCATAATTTTGCATACCTCAATCAGGTACCCCCTCAGCCTTCTTCACTCCAAGGAAAACAACCCCAGCCTATCCAGTCTCTCTTCATAACTGAAATGCTCTAGCCCAGGGAACATCCTGGTGAATCTCCTCTGCACCCTCTCCAGTGCAATCACATCCTTCCTATATTGTGGTGACCAGAACTGTACACATAACCACCCTGTTCTTATATTCTCGTCTGATAAAAGCAAGTATCCTGCATGCCTTCCTAACCACCTTTTCTACCTCTGCTGCTGCCTTCAGTGATCTATGGACAAGCACCCCAAGGTCCCTCTGACCCTCTATACTCCCTAGGGCCCTACCATCCATTATATATTCCCTTGCTTTGTTAGTCCTCCCAAAGTGCATCACCTCACACTTCTCAGGATTAAACTCCATCTGCCACTGCTCTGCCCATCTTACCAGCCCATCTATATCATCCTGTAATCTAAGGCTTTCCTGCTCACTATTTACAACACCACCAATTTTTGTGTTGTCTGCGAACTTACTGATCATACCTACTATCTTCTTTGGCCTCCTTATCTCGAGAGACAATGGATAAGCGCCTGGAGATGGTCAGTGGTTTGTGAAGCAGCGCCTGGAGTGGCTATAAAGGCCAATTCTAGAGTGACAGGCTCTTCCATAGGTGCTGCAGAGAAATTTGTTTGTCGGGGCTGTTACACAGTTGGCTCTCCCCTTGCACCTCTGTCTTTTTTCCTGCCAACTACTAAGTCTCTTCGACTCGCACACTTTAGCCCCGTCTTTATGGCTGCCCGCCAGCTCTGGCGAACGCTGGCAACTGACTCCCACGACTTGTGATCAATGTCACAGGATTTCATGTCGTGTTTGCAGACGTCTTTAAAGCGGAGACATGGACGGCCGGTCGGTCTGATACCAGTGGTGAGCTCGCTGTACAATGTGTCTTTGGGGATCCTGCCATCTTCCATGCGACTCACATGGCCAAGCCATCTCAAGCGCCGCTGACTCAGTAGTGTGTATAAGCTGGGGATGTTGGCCGCCTCGAGGACTTCTGTGTTGGAGATACGGTCTTGCCACCTGATGCCAAGGATTCTCCAGAGGCAGCGAAGATGGAATGAATTGAGATGTCGCTCTTGGCTGACATACGTTGACCAGGCCTCGCTGCCATAGAGCAAGGTACTGAGGACACAGTGTGCCATTTTCCCACACTCTCTTGGCCAGTCTGGACATAGCAGTGGAAGTCTTTCCCATGCGCTTGTTGATTTCTGCATCGAGAGACAGGTTACTGGTGATAGTTGAGCCTAGGTAGGTGAACTCTTGAACCACTTCCAGAGCGTGGTCGGCAATATTGATGGATGGAGCATTTCTGACGTCCTGCCCCATGATGTTCGTTTTCTTGAGGCTGATGGTTCGGCCAAATTCATTGCAGGCAGCCGCAAACCTGTCGATGAGACTCTGCAGGCACTCTTCAGTGTGAGATGTTAAAGCAGCATCGTCAGCAAAGAGGAGTTCCCTGATGAGGACTTTCCATACTTTGGACTTACAGAAGTCCATGAAGATTACATCAACTGCTTTACCCTCAGCTACACATTTAGTCAACTTCTCTAAAAATTCATTCTAATTTGTTAGAAACGATCTTCCCCTGACAAAGCCATGCTAACTATTCCTGATTAATCCCTGCCTCTCCAAGTGGAGATTAATCCTGTCTCTCAGAACTTTTTCCAATGATTTCCCTACCACTGAAGTTAAACCCACAGGCCTATGATTACCTGGTTTATCCCTACTACACTCTTGAATAATGGTACCACATTCATTGTCCTCCAGTCCTCTGGTACCTCTCCTGTGGACAGAGAGGATTTGAAAATTTGTGTCAGAGCCTCTGCTACCTCCTCCCTTGCCTCACATAACAGCCTGAGTTACATCTCATCTGGGCCTGGGGATTTATCCACCTTTAAGACTGCTAAAATAGCCTCCTTTACAATGCTAATTTGATCAAGTATATCACAATCCCCCTCCCTGATCTCAGCACCTACGTCGTCCTTCTCATAGTGAACACAGATAAAAAATAATAATTCAAAACCTCACCTTTGTCCTCTGGCTCCACACACAGATTGCTTGTATGATCCCTAATGGGCCCCACTTTTTCCCTGGTTATCCTCTTGCCCCTAACATACTTAGAAAAAGCTTTGGGATTTTCCTTTATCTTGCCCGCTAGTGTTTTTTCATGTCTCCTCTTCACTCTCCTAATTACTTTATTACTTTTTTTCAGGCAACACCCCCCGCCCCCCCTCCCACCTTGGAACCTGCGCTGGGGGAAGAACACAATCCAGCCCAATGAGTATGTCAATGGAGGCCAATCCTCACTCTCTTGCACAGAGTCTCCAGTCTCCCTGTCCCAAATTGCACGCCTGCCCTGGGCCCCTGCCAGTTCCAAGGCCCCTTATTCGATGGTGGTGAGAGGATGCAGATCTGGGAGTCCTCTGCCAGTCTCTCTGCTATTGTGTCCTGCAAGCGGAAGGATGGAGCTAGTAGAGATTGGCAGAGAGACAAAAATGACAGTTCTGCTATTGTAAGGCCCTCATCCCCTAGTGGGGGAAATCTGATATCTCTCTTGCTGACACACACTGTCAGGGGAGTTAACGAGGGTGCAGAACGGTGGCCTTTACTGAAATGCCACGATGCATCTGTCAGGATGAGGTCCGAACCTCACCCCTCTGTCATCGCCGTAATAGTGCCACCCTCCCCATGTCACGCGCCCTCCTGCATAGTCACATGCAATCCGCAAAAAAGCGAGTGCTGGGAGCACTCACCATGGCAGAATGCAGGAGGTCATTGATCCTTTTCCTGCACTGGACCCAGTTCTCTTGGGTGAGCCCATGGTTGTTGACCTCCTCTGCAATCTCCAGGCTTGCTTGGTGAGGCAGGAGGACCTCATCTTGCTATCGCTGGGGCAGAGAACCTCCCACGTTTCCATGGCAGCCTGGAGGAAAAACTGCAGGGAGGCATCACTGAACCGTGGGGCCATCCTTTGTCTGGCAGCCATCATTTACTGCCCTCCTTGAGGGGTTATGGTTCTAGGAATCAGTCATGCAAACTTTAAAGCTGCACCATTCACAACTCCTCAGATACTGTAGAAGCCTGTGTCCAGATGCAGCAAGACATGGACAACATTCAGGCTTGTGGTGATTAGTGGCAAGTAACATTCGGACCACACGAGTGCCAGGCAATGAGCATCTCAAAGAAGAGAGAATCTAACCATCTCCCCTTGATGTTCAATGGCTTTACCATCACTGAATCCCCCACTATCAACATCCTAGGGTTACCAATGACCAGAAACTGAACTGAACCAGCCACATAAATGCTGTGGATACAAGAGCAGGTCAGAGATTAGGAATTCTGCGGCAATTAACTCACCTCTTGTCTCCCCAATGCCTGTCCACCATCTATCTACAAGGCACAAGTCAGGAGTGTGATGGAATACTCTCCACTTGCCTGGATGGGTGTAGCTCCAACAACACTCAAGAAGCTCGACACCATCCAAACAAAGAAACCAGCTTGATTGGCACCCGGTCCATCACCTTCAACATTCACTCCCTTCATCACCGATGCACAGTGGCAGCAGTGTGAACCATCTATAAGATGTACTGCAGCAACTGACCAAGGCACCTTCGACAGCAACTTCCAAACCCACAAACTCTACCACCTAGAAGGACAAGGGCAGCAGATGCATAGGAACACCACCACCTGCAAATTCCCCTCCAAGTCACACACCATTGTGACTTGGAACTAGTTTAGTTTAGTTTAGTTTAGTATATCCTTCATTATTGCTGGGTCAAAATCCTGGAACTCCCTTCCTAACAGCACTGTGGGTGTACCTACACTCAAAGGATTGCAGCAGTTCAAGAAGGCAGCTCACCACCACCTTCTCAAGGGCAATTAGTGATAGGAAATAAATGCTGGCCTTGCCAGTGACGTCCATATCCCACGAACAAATAAAAAAAAACAAGCTGCTGACGAATCTAAGGCAGCAGTGGATGCAGGACTGGCAGGCTTTTAATGATGGCACCAGCACCTGAACCGGGGTCATCTGATGCCATAATTAACGACTCTCATCAAGTGCCGACACATGACTGGGGAGGGTCTGCATCTCCAATATACAAAATGGCCACCCGTCGTGTGATCACAGTGGGGTAGCCACTCATGTGACCGATAGGAATGGTCCCCATTTCCAGCCCAGTGGGAGAATCATTAAGTTCAGACCATTAGCATACACCACTTTTTTAAAATACATTTTGGAATATGCACATTGCTGGCAGGGCTGGCATTTATTGCCCATCGCTCGTTGCCCTGGAGAAGATGGTAGTGGGCCTTTTTGAACTCTTACAGCCAAGTGAGAACTGGGATCACAGTCACCCCTCTTGCCCATACTCATGATCACAACAGATTTTATTCCTTTTAAACAGTGGTTGTGCTTACCACCTCTGTCAGTGTTTTACCTTTTACCTTTATTGTGATCATGAAAGGACAAATTGGACAGGTTTTCTTGAGTTTAAACAAGAAAGGCGTAAATTTATTATAATTAATAATCTAAACCTGATTTAAAAATAATAAAAATATACGCTATGCATTCACGCACGCATTCACACGAGAATCGCACACACACAAATAGATTACTTAGTGGAGAGTAGGATTTTTTGGTTGGATTAAAGTCTGGAATAAACAAAAATTAAATACACTGTCGGTGGGGTTGGATTCGGTGGTCTTCCAGCTGAAGTTTTATTCTTGAAGTCCCTTGTTGGTGCACGTTGTGGTTGGCTTGCTTTGCTCAGGTTTTTCTTGAAGGCAGACTGGAAGGTGGCTCTATTCCCCGGTCTCTGGCTGAAGCAGTGTGTTGGCTTGGAGGGTTCACAGTCGCAGACAATCCTCAAACTTGTGTTATCTGGAGAGAGAGAAAAGGAGGCACACACAGTCTTTTCCTGCTGCACAGTCTGAGTTACTGCTTGTCTCTTTGTCCAAGGGGAAAAAACAAACTTCCCCTGTGTTGTGTGATTGCCTTCAAGAGTAATGCACCTTTAAGCTGTTAGTATTCTAATGAGCCAAGTATCAGTACGTAATCGTATGACTACATGCCAGTCTCACTCTGTAACTGGAACACCAAGAGGCAAGACCTGCAAATAGATAGCTCTGTTCTGTATATAGTTGTTAGCTGTTTAATAGACCTGTTTTGAGATCTTCAACTACCTGAACTCCATGCATCTTATTCTATGTTGCATCAGACAATATAAAGAAGCATCTCATTGCATGGTGGCAGCTGTGGTGAGAAGAAAATAATCCAAGTTTGAAGTTCACAGGAACACAGCTTTAAAAACTACCTACAGCTGGAAGAGGACAGTTAAAGAGAAATACTGGCCCAAACAGGGAAAGAAGAAAACACTTACCTCCAGCTGCAGATACAGAGCTGAACGACAGGCTGCAAATCAATCACTGTGATCAGATGAGTCAGTCTGCCATTGGTAGAGGAGTCCCAGTTTTAAAAAAGAGAAGCTTTGAAGTCTTTAAAAGATTGCTTTCATTTGTCTCTCATTGGCACCCTGGGAGAGTTAAATATACCGGGAAGGCCAAATCCCTTAGGCTGATTAAATCTGCATCATTACAGGAGGCGCAAGACAGAAAAAAGCACGGGAATCCTCCACTCATGCAGCTCGCAGCTACAGCTAGAACTAGAAATCATTGAATCATTCAAATGCTGCAGGGCCTTCATTCACTCAACCAAGAGTTTTGAAAAAATTCATAAAATTACTCAACCGTGCAGAATTACCTATTAAACAGCTACAGAAACAAACTAGCAGAAAAAAAAATACTTGAAATACCTATTGCACACCTGTGTAAACAAACAGGCTGAGTGCTGGAAGCTAGACAAACAGGCAAGCTGCTGCTGTCAATCAAATCAGCCAAGAGAGTTTCTTAAAAGGGAAACCAGTATAGAGTCACAGAACCAGAGTCTTAAAGCAAGTTTTTCAAGCAAGATTCAAAGCAAAAGAACAGCAGAAAGATGGATTCCAATTTACCCAGCATGAACTGGAAAGCCTTGGATATCCTATCTGAATTCTAACTGTTCCACCAGAGAATGCAATTATGCTTTACAGACCAAGTAATTATAGAACCAGAAAAGCAAGCTCTAAAAATTATTGCAATTGGAAATGAGGGATTGCACACAATAAACACCTCTAGATTATCTGAACGGGACCAGAAAGATCCCGCAAAGATATGGACAGTACAAGAAGATCAACTCAGATTAACAGTGAATTTTAGAATTCACTGCCTGGAATTGATGTCCTACAGGCAACAGCCACAGGAATCTATAGACCAGTTCATAAGCAGATGCCATAATAAGGGCAATGAATGCAATTTCTCAAAAACTGAGCTGTCAGACCTAATAGTGGAGTTTGAATCACTATCAACACCATTGAAGCATTCCAGAAAGACCTCCTGGGGAAAAAGAAAGGTCACAGCATTGATGGCAGAAACTACAAATCCATTGAAGCTGGACAACAGCACCTGCAAGAATTAGGTGCAACCAAAAATATTGGCACCATAACCAAGTTAAAAAGAGCAAGCAAGCTGTATGGTAAGCTTGGTTGGTCCCACTCATGGAAAAATTGCCCTGCATTTCGAGACCTGTGCAAGGCATGTGGTGTAGAAAGACACTGGGCCCACCTATGCAGAAATTCCGGCTCGCAAGATGCAACCTGAAGCCATGATAGGACACGAGCCACCAGAAGACAGGTTCAGCGGCACAGCAACAGCAGCAAGGAAAGTGCCAGAGACCTGCATAATCACAAGCCGATACATGAGCTCCACAGCAAAACAGATCTGGGACAAGACCCAGAGAGAAGCAAGTCTCAGATAGAAGATGAGCAAGCATTCCACATTGTGAATCTGGCATACCATGTCATGAAGTCCAACAAATGGAAACTTTCACCACCAGCAAAATCACATGGCCAAAGAAAGCTGGCAAACATACACTCAAGGTCAAGATTGACACCGGCGCTAGTGCAAATATCCTACCGGTCCAAATCCTCGAAGATATGTACCGGAGTCATTGGAGATCGATGCTATAACAGACAACTGCCAAACTATCTGCTTGCGACGGGTCACTCATCCCTTGCAGTAACACATTAACAATGCAATGCATATATAGCAAATTGGCCTGGAAATCACAAACATTCTACTTAGTGGACACGAGTGGACCAGCAGTGGCAGGACTATCAGATTGCAAGGATCTCCGCATTATAATTATCTATAACAGCATTGCCAAGGAGAAATCTACAAGGACCGGAAACCACTCGTAGACTCTGACTAGCATCAAACGGTGTAGTCCGGTAACTCAGCAGCAGCACAATTATGCCACACCTTCACTTCTGCTCTCTCTGGAGAACTGCCAGCACCACAATGAGCCAGAACGGACAGGTATCTCCAGGAGACCAAGTACTCTTCCCCCTACAAGTCGTCAACCTTGAACCCCAAGCCTTCAGAAGCAGAGGATGAGGAGAGGTGAAGGACAGGCAATGTCGTGAAGAGGCAGTGAAGGAATAAGCTGAATCATTGTCTATTGGCTGTTCAAGATGAGGTGGCGGAAATTTCCAATGACAAGGTCCCAAAAGTGGTCATCTAAAGAAAAGCTACAGAGTATGTTAGCAGGCTGAAGGCAGAGAAACAGAAAATGAATGCAGAGTGGGACAAACTTCAGAAAGAACAGCAACAGATGAGATGCAAAGTCCCTGAGCAAGAGTTGTCAAACCACCAAGACAACCTATGGACTTTTGAGCCTCTATTCTTGTAAATTCCATAACTATAGCCATGTGTAAATAATGTGGATGTTATCGAATGTTATGTGTTTTTACTGTTAGCATACAAGACTTATCTTTGAAAAGAAGGGGGAATGTTGTGTGATTGCCTTAAAGATCTTAGTATGCTAATGAGCCAAGTACCAGTATGTAATCATGTGACTATAAAGGGGAATAAGAAAATGGCAGAGATATTAAATGAATTCTTTATATCTGTCCTCATGGCAGAAGACACATAAATCCAGTGACAGTGAGGAACTTTGAGAAATTAGTATTAATAATAATACTGGAGAAAATAATGGGACTAGAAGCTGACAAGCCCTTGGACCTGATGGCCTACATCTAGGGTTTTGAAAGAAGTGGCTACTGAGTTAGAGGATGTGTTTGGGTTTTATCTTCCAGAATTTCCTACATTCTAGAACAGTCCCCATGGATTGGAAAGCAGAAAACATAACCGTGCTATTCAAGCAAGGAGGGAGAGAGAAAATTGGGAACGATAGGCCAGTTAGTCTGAAATCAGTAGTAGGGAAAATGCTAGAATCTATTATTAGGGATGTGATAACAGGGCACTTAGAAAATCATAATATGGTCAGGTAGAATCAACACAGAATTATGAAAAGAAAATTAAGTCTGACAAATCACTTGGAGTTTTTGGAGGTTGTAGTTAGCAGAGTAGATAATGGGGGCGGTGGGAGGGGGGGTGGTGCGGGGTACCAGTGGATGTAGTGTGTTTGGATTTTCAAAAAAAACATTTAATAAGATGCCACACAACAGGTTAATACACACAATTAGGGCTCAGGGATTGGGGGTAATATATTAGCATGGATTGAGGATTAATTAACGAACAGAAAAACAGTAGGAATAAATGGCTCATTTTGGGTCGGCAGGTTGTAACTCGTGGGCTATTAAAAGGATCAGTGCTTGGCCTCAGCTATTTATAATCTACATATATGACTTAGATGAAGGGGACTGAGCGTAATGTATCCAAGTTTGCTGGTGATACAAAGTTAGATGGGAAAGTAAGCTGTGAGAAAGATGCAAAGAGGTTTCAAAGGGATCCAGGCAGGTTAAGTGAGTGGGCAAGAATATGACAGATGGAATATCATGTGGAAAAGTGTGAAGTTATCCAATTTAGTAAGAAAAATAGAAAAGCAAAATATTTCTTAAATGGTTAGAGACTGTTTGGTATTCAGAGGGACCTGGATGTCCTTGCAAATAAATCACAGAAGATTAACGTGCAGTTACAGCAAAGAATTAGAAAAGGAAATGATAAGTTAGCCTTTATTACAAAGGGATTGGAATACAAGAGTAAAGAAGTCTTACTGTTATTATATAGAACACTGGTGAGACCACAAGTGGAGTACTGTGCTGAATTTTGGTCTCCTCATAAGAGATTCACAAGAATGGTTTCAGGGATCAGGAAGTTCTGTTTTAAAATGGATTGGAGAAGTTGGGACTGTTTTCCTTGGAGAAGAGAAGGCTGAGAGATGACTTGATCGACGTATTCAAAATCATGAGGGGTCTGGACAGAGTAGATAGGGAGAAACTGTTCCCGCTTGTGAAAGGATTGAGAACGAGAGGGCACATATTTAAAGTAATTAGTAAAAGAAGCAAAAATGACATGAGGGAAAACTTGTTCACACAGCGAATGGTTAAGATCCGGACTACACTCCCTGAGAGTGTGGTGCAGGCAGGTTCAATCGAGGCATTCAAAAAGGAATTAGACAGTTATCTGAAAAGGAAGAATGTGCAGGTTTACAGGGAGAAGGCGGGGGAATGGCGCTAAGTGAATTGCTCATTCGGAGAGCCAGTGCCGACACGATGGGCCAAATGGCCTCCTTTTGTGCTGTAATAATTCTGTGATTCTTACCAAAGGAAGGATGTAATTGTCTCTGGGGCAGTGCAACAATGGTTCCCCAAACTGATTCCTAGGATGAAGAGATTGTTCTGTGAGGAGAGATTGCATAGACTAGGCCTATATTCCTAGAGTTTAGAAGAATAAGATGTGACCTCAATGAAATATATGAAGTTTTTAAGGGACTTGACAGGATGGATGGATGCTGGAAGGCTGTTTCCCTGGCTGGGAAGTTTAGAACTAAGGGTCACAATATCAGAGTAAGGACTGAAGTGTGGAGAACTTTCTTCACTCAGAGGTTTGTGAATTTTTGGAATTAGGTCCACAGGTCACTGAAAGTGGCAACGCAGGTGGATAAGGTAGTCAAGAAGGCATACGGCATGCTTGCCTTCATCAGTTGGGGCATAGAGTATAAAAATTGGCAAGTCATGTTGCAGCTGTACAGAACCTTAGTTAGGCCACACTTAGAATATTGTGTGCAATTCTGGTTGCCACACTACCAAAAGGACGTGGAGGCTTTGGAGAGGGTACAGAGGAGGTTTACCAGGATGTTGCCTGGTCTGGAGGGCATTAGCTATGAGGAGAGGCTGGAAAAACTCGGATTGTTTTCACTGGAACGACGGAGGTGGAGGGGGCGACATGATAGAGGTTTACAAAGTTAAGAGCGGCATGGACAGTGTGGATAGTCAGAAGCTTTTTCCCAGGGTGGAAGAGTCAGTTATTAGGGGACATAGGTTTAGGGTGCGAGGGGCAAAGTTTAGAGGGGATGTGCGAGGCAGGTTTTTTACACAGAGGGTGGTGAGTGCCTGGAACCTGCTGCCTGGGGAGGTGGTGGAAGCAGATACGAGAGCGACATTTAAGAGACATCTTGACAAATACATGAATAGGAAGGGAATAGAGGGATATGGGCCCCGGAAATGCAGAAGGTGTTAGTTTCGGCAGGCATCAAGATCGGCGCAGGCTTGGAGGGCCGAATGGCCTGTTCCTGTGCTGTACTGTTCTTTGTTCTTTGTTCAGCAGTCATTGAGTATATTCAACTGAAACAACTTATATTTTTGTAGTGCCTTTAATGTAATAAATGTCCCCAGGTGCTTCACAGGAGAGTTCGAAAGCAAAATTAGACTCCAAGCCACGCAAGGCAGTATCATGGTAGATGGACAAAAGCTTGGTCAAAGAGGTAGATTTAAGAAACATCTTAAAGGGAAAAAGGAGAGATTTAGGGAGGGAATTCCAGAGCTTAGGGCCTAGGCAACTGAATGCAAGGCCACCAATGTTGGTGTCATGAGTTTTTTGTGTTCTCTTAAGCAACACATTGAGGTATGTGGATTCCAGTTCCTTGAAGAACTCTGGAATGTTTATTAACAGCTAAACTAGTAGGTACAATACAGAGCATACTATATACAGAACCTTTGTCCAGGGTGTTGCTGTGCAGAGTAATTATGGCTTCCAGTCACATGACTACATCCTGGTACTTAGCTCATTAGCATACTGAGTTCTTAAAGGGACATCACTCTAAAAGTGATCATACAACATCGCCTTTCTTTCCAAAGTAAAGTCTTGTACATGACAAGTAAAAACACATAAAAATTGGATAATTAGTTATACAGGATCGAGATTTACAAGTATAAAGATAAGGATTGTGAAATTTACGAATGCAGAGGCTTAAACGTCCATATATCATTTCGGTGGTTTGACAACTCTTCTAGATTTTGTTCGGTATATCCTTCTGGCGATGTGGATTTCACCCTTGGCTGTTCTTGGCTTGCCGGCGTGTTGTCCATGTGTTGGTTGCTGTCTTGTTGTTCCATCACACCCTAATTGTCAGAGAGTGCTCGTTCGAGTCTGCTGTGCACAAATGGAATATTGTACACGTCTCTTAACTGGCTTCGGTTCCTCCTCAACACTGCAACATCGTAGGGCCTAGACTCACTGCATACTTTGGATACTTCTGTGGGTAACCATGTTCTCATTGTGGGGTGTATAACCTTTTGTCTTGCATGTAGTTGAGGTAGTTCCATCCCTGCATGTTGGTCATGCACCATCTTCATTCTCCCTTGTTTTTCGAGCAGTGTCTCCTGCATCTCGGAGAATTTGGACAGATGATGGCTTGGCAGAATTGTTCTGACTTGTCTGCTAAATGTAATCTCTGCTGGTGACAGTAAGCCCATATCCATAGGTATAATTCTGAGGTGTAACATGGCAACACAAAAATCTTGTTTTGGGTCCTACACTTCAGGATAAGCGATTTAACTGTGCGAACCATTCACTCGGCAAGACCGTTGAATCTAGGGTAATGCGATGAGGACGTCATATGGTCTACGCCCCATTTGGCACACAGATCTCTGAAAGGTCTGCCCATTGTCAGAAATAATTTCTTCAGGTGCACTGAACAGACTGAATATGGCACTCAACATGTCTGCGACAACCCCGCTTGAAGTGTTTTTTACCTGTCTGACAATTGGAAATTTGGAAACAAAATCGGTGACTAAGATAAAGTTGTTTCCATTCACGGTAAATAGATCAGTAGTGATTTTGGACCAAGGGACTGATGGAATCTCATGAGGGTGTAGAGGTTCTTCACGTTGTTGTGCTGGTAGCTCTGGCATGCCTCACACATCTTCACTAAATTTTCGATGTCACCGTTGATCCCTGGCCAATAAACAGTGCCTC
The DNA here is from genome assembly GCF_036365525.1 of Heterodontus francisci. Taxonomy (NCBI): domain Eukaryota; kingdom Metazoa; phylum Chordata; class Chondrichthyes; order Heterodontiformes; family Heterodontidae; genus Heterodontus; species Heterodontus francisci. Next base: position 163,196,277 of record NC_090374.1, on the reverse strand, counting down.
ATTCGTTCTCTGCCCATATGGCCTTGGTGAAGTCGTGACAAGATGTCCTGTCGGAGAGCTTTGGGCATAATCACTTGTTTTCCCTTGAAGATTACACCTCCCGAGATACCAAGTTCATCTCCACAAGGCCAAAAGCACCTGAGGGTTTCTGGCACTTTTCATCATATCAGGCCATCCTTCTATGATCACTCTCCACAATGCCTTCAGTTGTGTGTCATTGGTTGTTTCTGATTGCAGTTGGTCGCATTTGTGCTGACTGAAATGCAATAAATCGATTTTGAGCATGTTGTGTGATTGCCTTTTAGAGTAATATACCTTTAAGATCTTATTATGCTAATGAGCTAAGTGCCAGGATGTAGTCATGTGACTATATGCCAGCCTCACTCTGTACAGTAACATCAAGAGGCAAGACCTGCAAATAGATAGCTCTGTACTGTATATAGTTGTTAGCTGTTTAATAAACCTGTTTTGAGATCTTCGGCAACCTGGACTCCACTCATCTTATTTACGTTGCATCAGACAACATAAAAAAGTTTCTCATTTCAGAGCACATCTTCCACCTCAATGCCCATGCTGTCTACTTGTAGACCCAGTGGAAATTCTTCATTCATGTTCGGATTAGGCAATCTGCTCAGTGTATCCGAGGTGACCATTTTGATACTCGGTTTCTAACAGACGTCGAAGTTGTATCCCTCTACTTTCACTAAGAGTTGCTGTAGTCGAGGTGGTGCATTTGTCAATGGTTTGCACCAGATAATCTCCAGTGGTTTGTGGTCGGTTTCCACAGTGAACTGCTTATCGAGCAGGTAGGTGTGGAACCTTGTGATCCCAAAAACCAGAGCAAGTGTTTCACACTGTATGTTTGAGTAATTGTATTGTGCTGAGGATAAACTTTTGGATCCGAATGCAGTTGGTTTGCCATCCTCCAGGATGCATTTTCCTAACCCTTTCTGTGAGGCGTCGACTTCCAGGATTGTCTTCTTCTTTGGATCATAGTACTGCACAGTACAGGTTTCTGCTGACAACGCTTGTTTGAGAGACTCAAACATGCTGATGGACCACCCGTCATACATGTGGTACGTCTTTCTTTCAGAATTCTCTCAATGATGATGCTTTGTCAGAAAAGTTTGGAATGCATGGTGCCAGGAAGTTGAAAAATCCAAGACATCTCTGTAGTTCTTCCTTGTCTTGTGGAGTAGGCATATGCCTTACATCTTTGACTTTGCCTGGGCCAGGACGAATATCACAACCTAAATAGATGGAGCCAAAGAAATTGATCTGACTTGCATTCACCTGGCACTTCTTGCTGTTAAAAACGAGCCCTTCGTGATGAACTACTGCCATCAGTGAATGAAGATTTCAATCATGACCTTCTTTGGTTTTGCCCATTACTGCAATATCACAGCAATTCATATACATCCAGGCACATTTTCTAGAATTCTGTCCATATGCTGCTGAAACAGATCTTACTGACAGATAAGTTGAAGGGTATTCACCGGAAGCAATATCTTTCAAATGATGTTCTAAAGGTGGTGACTTTCTGAGATTTCTTAGCTAGATGTACCGACCATTATCCATGTTTAGCATCCAACTTGGAGAAGAATTTAGTTCCTGTAAACTTGGGATTCAATTCCTCTAATGTCGAAATCTTGTTAGGGCATCTCTTTAGGGAGAGGTTTAGATGCCTTGGATCGAGACATACCCTGATTGCTCCATCCTTCTTTAATACACACGTAATTGAGCTGCACCAGTCTGTGTGATGATGCACATGACGGATGATGCCATTGCATTCCATGCAATCCAATTTGCTCTTAAGCTTTTCGTGTACATGCACTCGACACTTTCTGGGAGGGTCGATTGACAGAATTGCCTCCTCTCTGAGATGCAGCACAGCACCACCTTTGAAATCTCCTATGGCATCGAACCTGTCTGGGTACATTTGTTTTAAGTCCTGGACTGGCTCAATGCGGGTACACGTGTTTTTTTCTGCTTCACTGGGTACCTTGGTGATCTCCTGGATAGTCACGATGTTGAGATCCTTACAGGCTGGTAGTCCTGCCACTGCTGCTCTGCTCGTGTATCAGGTAAAATATGTATGGTTTCCATGCCAAATTACCATAGTTGCATTGCATTGTTAGTGTGGCACTGCAAGGGATGGGTGACCCATTGTATGCAGTTAACTTTGCAGTTGTCAGTTGCATCATAAATTTCCAATGACCCCGGAACATATCCTTCAGGATTCGGACTGGTCAGATATTTGCACTAACTCCCATGCCAGTCTTAGTCCTCAGTGTGTATTTGCCAACTTTCTTTGGGCGCATGATATTAATAGTAGCAAAAGCTTCTAGTTGTTTGACTTCATCAACACAATGTGTCAGGGTCACAATGTGAAACACCTGCTCATCTTTTGGCTGAGAATCGCTCCACTCTGAGAATTGTCTCAGATCTATTTTGCTGTGGCCTTTGTCTATCGGCTTGCATTTATGCAGGTCTCTGGAAGTCTCCATGCTGCTGTTGCCATATTGCTGTGCCTGTCTTCTAATTGTCTGTGCCCTATTCTGACTTCTGGCTGTGTCTTTGGAGCCAGATTTCTTGCATGGGTGGGCCCAATGTCCTTTTACACTTCACGCCTTGCACCGATCTTGAAATGCAGGACAACCTCATAATGAGCGGGACAAACCACACTTACCACACAGCTTGCTTGCTTTTGTGACCTGGCTACTGTGCCAATACTGTCAGCTACACCTAGTGCTTGCAGATGCTCTTGTCCAGCTACAATGATTTTGTATTTCCTTCCATCTTCTAGCAGCGCATCAATGCTGTGACGTTTGCTTTTCCCCAAGAGGTGTTTTTGAAATGCTTCAATAGATGTTGGGACAATCACCAGCTCAATTATTTGCTGTGACAGCTCAATTTCTGAAAAATCACTTTTGTTTCCCTTACTATGGGATCTACTGACAAATTGATCTATTGATTCCTGTGGCTGTTGCTTGCAGGACATCAATTCCAGGTGATGAATTGTAATCTTCACTTTTATCTGAAGCTGAATTTCTAGCACTTTCCATATCTTTGCAGGATCTTTCTGGTCCTCTTCAGATAAGCCAGAGATATTAATTCTGTATAATCCCTCATTTCCAACTGCTATCAATATTTTTACAGCCTGCTTCTCCGTTTCTGCAACTGCTTGATCTATGAAGCATAACTGCATCCTTTGTTTAAAAATTTGATCTCAGATAGGATATCAATGGCCTTCCAGTTCATGCTGAGAAATTTGATATCCATCCTTCTGCTGTTCCTTTGGTTTCTGCTCTATATGCAACTTTGTTCAGTTCCATCTGTGCCTTCAGCACTGTGCTTATTTTGGCTTTTCTATTTGTTGCTTATAACTTGTTTTAAAACTTGTTCTATTAGCTCTGCACTCTTCCCCCTTTATACAAAGAAGAACAAAGAACAGTACAGCACAGGAACAGGCCATTCGGCCCTCCAAGCCTGCGCCGATCTTGATGCCTGCCTAAACGAAAATCTTCCGCACTTCCGGGGTCCGTATCCCTCTATTCCCATCCTATTCATGTATTTGTCAAGATGCCTCTTAAACGTCTCCATGGTACCTGCTTCCACCACCTCCCCCAGCAACAAGTTCCAGGCACTCACCACCCTCTGTGTAAAGAACTTGCGTCGCACATCCCCTCTAAACTTTGCCCCTCTCACCTTAAACCTATGTCCCCTAGTAACTGACTCTTCCACCCTGGGAAAAAGCTTCTGACTATCCACTCTGTCCATGCCGCTTATAACTTTGTAAACATCTATCATGTCGCCCCTCCACCTCCGTCATTCCAGTGAAAACAATCCGAGTTTTTCCAGCCTCTCCTCATAGCTAATGCCCTCCAGACCAGGCAACATCCTGGTAAACCTCTTCTGTACCCTCTCCAAACCCTCCACGTCCTTCTGGTAGTGTGGCGACCAGAATTTCACGCAATATTCTACGTGTGGCCTAACTAAAGTTCTGTACAGCTGCAGCATGACTTGCCTATTTTTATACTCTATGCCCCGGCCAATGAAGGCAAGCATGCCGTATGCCTTCTTGACTACCTTATCCACCTGCGTTGCCACTTTCAGTGACCTGTGGATCTGTACACCCAGATCTCTCTGCCTGTCAATACTCCTAAGGGTTCTGCCATTTACTGTATACTTCCCACCTGCATTAGACCTTCCAAAATGCATTACTTCATTATGAAATTCTTTTTTCAGGCTAGCTGCTTTGACGGAGTGTAACAGATGCTTGACAGTGTCCTCTGTTTTTCTTTTTCAGCACTTTGCTTGTATCTTTACACAGCTGTTCTATAGGCAGTTCAAGGGGTTTCCCCTTTGCTTTTTTATGCTAGAGATTGATTTATCTTCTTCATGCTTGACTGGTTTAATGATTTTTTCAGCTTCACTGCTATAGTGGAGACTTGGGGGTTTTCCATGCTTTTTCACTATCAGACTTTGCTTTCCTTCTCAGTTCTCATGCTTTTCAGTTTTCCCCTTTTTTCTCTGGCTTGCACAGAGCCTTCAGAAAATAAATTTTTTGAACTCTTCAAAGGCTTTGCTTTTTTACTGGGATTTCTCGATCGTTGGCACGTGACTCACCCAATCGCTAGCTTTTCAGCCATGCTTCCGTTCTATGGAGCTTTTCTCAGCCTTGTAAGGCATATAGCTTTCTTTCACTCTTTTCAGGTACTTGTTTTAAAATTTCTTCACTTGTTGCTTCAAATTTTCTCTTCTGTTTTCTGTATTGCTTTTAAATTTTTTTTGCTGTTGTACCCATGGTCTTCATGCTTATAGCTTGTCTTTTCACCATTGCTGCCACCATTACATGAGTTTCTTTGTGTTATTTTAAGCAACACAATGAGATACATGGATTCCAGTTCCTTGAAGATCTCTAGAAGGTTTATTAACAGCTAAAGCAGTACATATAATACAGAGCAAACTACATACAGAACCTTTGTCCAGGGTGTTGCTGTGTAGAGTGATTATGGCTTCTAGTCACATGACTACATCCTAGTACTTAGCTCATTAGCATACTGAGTTCATAAAGGGACATTATCACTCTTCAAGCGATCATACGTGAGTTGCAACAACTAAAATCAGGGATCCTCAAAATGCCAGCATTAGATGAAGGTAGCTATCTCAGAGGCTTGTGGGCTGGAGGATATTACAGAAATAGGGAGGGGCAAGGCCATGGAGAGATTTGAAAACAATAATGAGAACTTTTAAATTGAGGCATTGCTTGAACAGCAGCCAGTGCAGGTTAGCGAGCACAGGGGTGGTAATTGAACAGGACCTAGTGAAAGTAAGGACATAGGCCACAGGGTTTTTGATGACCTCAAGGATAGAATGTGGGAGGCCAGCCAGGAGTTCATTGGAATGATCATGTCTAGAGGTAAGAAAGACATGAGGATTTCATTCAATAGCACATGAGCAGAGGCAGGGGTGAAGTCGGGCGATGTTATGGAGATGGAACTAGGCGGTCTTAGTGATGGTGCAGATATGTGGTCAGAAACTCATCTCGGGGTCAAGTATGACACCAAGGTGACAAACAGTCTGGTTTATTCTCAGACTGTTGCCAGGGAGAGGGATGGAGTCCATAGCTAGGGATTGGAGTTAGGAGTGGGGAGCAAAGGCAGTGGCTTCAGTCAATCCAATATTTCTGCTTATCCAGGATAGGATGACAGAAATCTATAGATTTTTGGATCTAAGGGAATCAAGGAATATAGGGATTAATGCAAGAAGGTGGAGTTGTGGTAAAAGATCAGCTGTGATCTTACTGAATGGCAGAGCAGGCTCTAGAATGGCCTACTCCTGATCCTATTTCTTTTTTTATCTTCTAATCTGCAATCAAAACTTTTCCTGTTCATCTCTCCAAATCTGTTTCAGATGTTGCTATAAAGCCAATGCTATTAGTAAATTTGAAACTGTTAAAAATCTTGCCACATGATGCGACTCCTATAGTATCAACGTCTAGTCGGATTAAATAAATCAGGCGACAATGTACATCCTTGTCTCGGCCTAACTGTTGATCTATCATTCTGTCAGTTGTCTATCCACTCGAATGGTGCTCAGTGTATAGATTTTTTTTTTTAAAGTTACTAGTTTCTCAAGAATACATGTGTCTTCAAGATAGAAAGATCTGTTCCTTCATCCCGTAAAGATATGAACGTTTCCTTGCTTTTTTTCCCCAAAAGGGTAAAAGAAACTGGTGATTGAATCCTTACAGCTCTTACTGCAGACAAGTGATGAATTTGTAATAGCTGTAATATATATTTTAACATCAACAAACAACCCACGACAACAGCTGTTGCTCATCCCACATGCTGTCTCTCTCATGATAACAGTTCTTGCTATTCACATGCTAGCCATCACATGATAATGGCTGCTACTTTTTATGTGAGGCCTCTAAACAGGTGTTGTTTCTCTCTGTGGAATTCATAACTAACAAGCGTAATTATATTACATTTATACAAATTCATAAATAAAAGCTCTGAGAATTTACTCTCCAGTTTCTTTCAAAGCCTTTTGCAAAGAAGCAAAGAAACTTTCAGATCCTTAAAAGATGAGTGAAGAGACCCTTCTACCTTTCATCTTCCACTGATGCAGTAAACCTGCAAATTGCATGTATTCAGAATACACAGATGTGATTGAAAACTGATTCTTTACTTGTTCTGAGTGAAACTGTTCAGTTCAAGCCCAGCCTTTTGAGGGGGGGCAGAGGCCTTGAAGTAAATAATTTAATGCAAGTATTAAAGCACATAAAAGACAATTTAGCAATTAATTTGAAATTACTACTTTGCTTATTCACTATTTTGCCGAGAAATAACAGTGACTATGCATGGAAGAGTAATTAATTGCCTGGGACATACTGAACCATAAGAATATTATATAAATGCAATCCATTTCCTTCCTTCCTTCCTATAACTTTATTAAACCAGAACTGTGATCTCATGTTCTAATGCTCTCCTGCTTATCGAAAATAGCACCGAAGTACAGGATAATTCCAGTTGCTAAAATAATTAGTGGAAAGGCTGCTCTGTACATTATACAGAGAAAATTCATCTATGAGAGTAATTTAAGGTAAAGGAGCCAAAAATTTAAAATAAGGAGCTTGGAATAGACACAAAATGATACCTTGAAGTGTGATATTCTGTAGGATGCCACTTTTGCGGTTTGGTGCCTCTGAGGGCACCCTATCTAGTGTGACACCTTTGAAAATTGATGCAATTTACACATGCTAGGTGTGGGAATTTTGCATAGATAGATTAGAACACTGGATGCAATTTGAATAAGATGAAGCCTACAATAATGGAAACAAAGGCCAGATGTTTTCTGATGTAGTTGTGATGTTTGTTTTTCTTATTTTATGCTTGTATAACATAGATTCTTTGGTATCAAATTATTTTAACAAAAAATGCAGATTTACCAGAATGGTTTCAGTGATGGGGATTTTAGTTACAAAGTTAAGTTAGAAAAGCTGAGGTAGTTCTCCTTGGAGCAAAAGAGATTGAGGGGAGATTTGATAGAGGTGCACAAGATTATGACAGGCTTAGATAAGTTAGACAAGGAAAAACTGTTCCCATTAACTGATGGTACAAGGACCAGGGGACACAGATTGAAGGTTTTGGGCAAGAGATGCTGAGGGAATCTGAGGGAAGAACTTTTTTACACAACGGGTAGTAATGACCTGGAACTCACTGTCCACTACAGTGGTGGAAGCATAATTAATCAATGATTTCAAAAAGAAATTGGATGGACACTTGAAGGAAATAAAGTTGCGGGGCTATGGAAATTGAGCCGGGAATGGGACTTGATTGTTCCACAGACAACTGGCCTGGACTTGATGGGCTGAATGGCCTCCTTCTGTACTGTAAATGATTGAATGGGTGGAATTTAATGGACCCCGGGAACAGGGCTGGGTGGTGGTGGGGGGCCCATAGAATAGCTACAGATGGCAGAGGTGGTGGGGGGAGGAGCAGAGGGGTAGTCACCTTCCCGATGCACTGTAATTAAGATGATGGTGGGAAAATCCAAAGACAGTCTTCCTTCCCGGAGGCTAATTGAGGCCCTTAACAGCTAATTAATAGCCACTTAAGGGCATCCTCCCACCACCGCTGGAATTATAACATCAGTAAGGGTGGGGGAGCCTCTGCCACGCGATTAGGTCGGCCAGTAAAACAAGACGGCCTCCCTGTGGGATTGGGGGAGCCTCCTCCATGGGCAATCTGTGGCCGACGGAGGGCCCCCGGCAGCAAAGACTGCCTCTCGGCTAACCTGTCTGCCCTCAAAGACCACCCTACCCTCCCCCCCCCACAATTGGCCAGTGCCTGCCGGACTGGCCGCTGTGAACTCACCACACTCACTTGGGATCCGGGGCTCCAGCTCTGGGCCTGGTGCCTCTCCCAGTGGCACTCACAATACGACTGAACTGCCAGCAGGTCTGATTAGCCGGCATCTCTGGGAGGTGGGATCCTCATCCTTAAATGGACGGGGACCACTGGCAGTTAACTGTCCGAATGCTGTTGAAGTGTGCAAAGCGTGCTCTGAAGGGCTGAAAGAGGTTTCCCTCCGTCTTTTTAGTCCAGCGGCCGGACCCCCTCACCCCACTAAATTCACCCCTTGACTCAATGACAACCTGAGAAACCTAAAAATTATGGCCTGAAAATTTGATGATGCTTTATCAGTTTCTCAGACACAAAGCGGGCACCTAAGCATTCAATAAGGCAGTTGGGATTCAGATATTTAAATAAGGGTCCTATGCTTGTTATAGGATCATTTTGTGACATTGATCTGCCCAGTGCCTGGCTGCCACATAAAGAGCTCACCCAAGTAAGTAGGGCCTTTCAGCAGAGCGATTTAAAGGGCTCATCCACTATTTACTTGAATACACTTCTGGCTGGTGTGTTGGGTGATGGATGCTGACTGTCTGGCTGGGATTCAGTGCAGAGGCAGTGGCCTCACCCACTGGCTGGAAAGTCGGGGGCAAGCTTGTCTCCACTGGCCCCAGAAGCCAAGGTGGTATTTTACGGTCCTCAGACATTTAATTGCCTGCAGTCATGGCTTCCACCACTCTAAGGCAGGATGTCCGCCTCCAAGAGCTGCCAGCCAATCAGACGGCTGGCAGCTCTTCAGTCCCAGCAGGCCAAGGAGCAGCAGCCGTTAAGGAGACCCAAAGTGCAGGTAAGTGGGGTCAGGGATTGCCTGGGCTAATCAGGCAGGTCCCGACGAAGGTTGGGGGGAGGTCGATCGTGAGGGTGGTGGGTGGTGGGGAGTCTTACAGTGACAGTGGCATTTGCAGTTTGGGGTGGGAGGGGTCTCTGTGGGCCACAAGTTGCCCGATCAGAAGGACCACTCCAACCCAGGCCACAGGGAGGCCGTCATGTTTTACTGAGCAGCCTCCCCGGGTGGCGAAGTGCACATCTGCCGTTGGTAAAATACCAGCAGAGACAGGAAGAGGCCTTTAAGTTGTCATTAATTAGCCACGCAAAGGCCTCAACTGACCCAAGGGCAGGCAAGCAACCCACCACCTCCCCTGCTACTGGTAAAACACCAGTGAAGGCGGGTAGATGACGTGCATGGCACCCCCACCATCCCACCCAATTTTATGCCTCCTACCTGCCTCCCAGCCTACTCCTGGGAGTGGGGGAATAAAACTCCTGCCTCTGTGTGGATTCTAGAAGGAGCTGGACCAGTTTTTCATGGGTTCAGGGATAAATGTACCATATAGAAGCTAAATGCCTTTCTAGATAACATTTGATCCATGTGATCTTCTGGAATGGTTTTAATTGTATGAGGGGGTTACAAAGGAATTTTCCAGGGACTTTTTTCCCTTATTGGTCCTGGGTTTTTCTCTGTTTTTCCTAGGAGATTGTATGGCTGTGGGAGGAGGGGAATAATTGTCCAGTTATGATGTCCCAGCTGGTCTTTTCCTGCCCATTAGTTTCATAAGCTCACATATGCATACAGGTTAGTTGCTAGCTTATCATTTGAGACTACTCATTAATTAATGTGCACTTTTTGACGTTTTGTCTCTGCCTTCACAATAGTTTTGCTTCAGTCATGGGTGGCCTGAGGGAAATGCCTTTGGGGCTGGAGGAGGAGGGGAGTAGCAAAAGAAAGACAGGCGAGAACCAGAACATTTGGAAAAGGAAAGAGGAGGTGCAGGGCCTCCATTCTATCACAGACCTTTTTTATTTTTTTTCCCACGTCCCCTCTTTCACTTGCTCAAAACATTTCTAACTTTTCTCAGTTCTGTTGAAAGGTCATCGACCTGAAATATTAACTCTGTTTCTCTTTCCACAGATGCTGTTAGATCTGCTGAGTATTTCCAGCATTTTCTGTTTTTATTTCAGATATTCCAGCAACCACAGTATTTTGCTTTTGTCATGCAGGCCTGAGCCTAGCTTCCTGACAATAGTCATAACTCATTCATCCTTTGTTAGACCTCTGTGCCATCTTTATTCCAAACAGCTGTCAGCTCACAGGCTGGCTACTGGGGGAAAACAGCTATTTCTACAGATGTGGCTCTTGACTCTTGTCAGGAACCCAGTCACAGATGCGGAGCATGTCTGTAACTAGAACCAAGGTGCCATCAGGAATGTGATGACAGTCAACGTGCTCAAACAACACTTCTGTTGTTTGGACCATTCAGAGGTGCTTTTCAGTGCAGCCCACTGTGGGTATTCAGATTGTCATCATCTGCTGTCTGCTCAATAACTTTGTTATGATGAGGGATCAGCCCTTACCAACATTTGGGGAGCATGAAGTGGAGCAGGAGGAGCAGAGGGAGGAAGAGCATGAGGAAGAGCATTAGCAGCATCAACCACCAGTACCCCAGCTGCCTGAGCTCTGAGAGTGACCAACCAAAATCACTTCACATGAAGCATCTGTCCCATCCCAAATACCAACAGTTCCGCAATCCTTATTGCCACTATCCATAATACCAGTTTCCAATTGCTTTCATTTACCCGAGCCTTTTGTTTTTTTATATTCATTCAAGGGATATGAGCGTCGCTAAGAAGGCCAGCATTTATAGCCCATCCCTAATTGCTCTTGAGAAGGTGGTGATGAGCTGCCTTCTTGAACCGCTGCAGTCCTTGGTGTGTAGGTACAGCCACAGTGCTGTTAGGAAGGGAGTTCCAGGATTTTGACCCAGTGACACTGATGGACTTACAGGGAAACTGGCACTGACAAAGCATGGCACCAGGTCCAGTTGGCAGCAGGTCTTCTTCCAGCAGGCTGAAAATGTATTCCACCACCTGACGCAAGACTCTGAACCTCCGGAAAGATTGGTCTTCCGACATGTGCTAATCATCTGCCTGGACCCTGTTTTGTAAGTATTGTGAGCTGCATCTTCTATGGTCATCCCCCCTTTCTTCTGGAGCAGCAGGTCTTTGAGAAGGAAGTTATTGCTGGCTTGGAGGGGAACTTGGTGGTCTTCTCATGCATCTGCTGCCCTTGTCCTTCTCGATGGTAGAGGTCACTGGTTTGGAAGGTGCTGTTGAAGGAGCCTTGGTGAGTTGCTGCAGTGCATCATGTAAATGGTACACACTACTACCACTGTGCATCAACGGTGGAGGGAATGAATGTTTGTTGAAGATGGTGGATGGGGTGCCAATCAAGTGGGCTGCTTTGCCGTGGATGGTGTTAAGCTTCTTGAGTGTTGTTGAAGCTGCGCCCAAGGTAAGTGGAAAGTATTCCATCACACTCCTGACTTGTGCCTTGTAAATGGTGGACAGGCACTGGGGAGACAGGAGGTGAGTTACTTGCCATAGAATTCCTAGCCTCTGACCTGTTCTTGCAGCCACAGCATTTATGTGGCTGGTGCAGATCAGTTTCTGGTCAATGGTAACCCCCGGGATGTTGATAGTGAGGGATTCAGCAATGGCAATGCCATTGAACGTCAAGGGGAAATGGTTAGATTCTCTCTTGTTTGAGATCGTCATTGCCTGGCACTTGTGTGGTGTGAATGTGACTTGCCACTTATCAGCCTAAGCCTGGATGTTGTCCAGGTCTCGCTGCATCTGGACATGGGCTGCTTCAATATCTGAGGAGTCGAGAATGGTGCTGAACATTGTGCAATCATCAGCGAACATCCCCACTTCTGACCTTATAATGGAGGGAAGGTCATTGCTGAAGCAGCTGAAGATATTTGGGCCCAGGACACTAGCCTGAGGAACTCCTGCAGTGATGTCCTGGGACTGAGATGATTGACCTCCGACAACCACAGCCATCTTCCTTCACGGGGAGATGGGGGCGTAGTGGTAATGTCACTAGACTAGTAACCCAGAGCCCCAGGCTAATGCTCTAGGGACATGGTTATGAATCCCACCATGGCAAATAGTGGAATTTAAATTCACATAATAAAAAGCTGGAATTAAAAAGCTAGTCTAATGGTGACCATGAAACCATTGTTGATTGTTGTAAAAACCCATCTGGTTCATTAATGCCCTTTAGGGAAGTAAATCTGTTGTCCTTTCCTGGTCTGGCCTACATATGACTCCAGGCCCACAGCAATGTGGTTGACTCTTAAATGCCTTCTGAAATGGCCTAGCAAGCCACTCAGTTGTATCAAACCACTACACCTGGCATCGACCTAGGCTGCTCCTGTTGGTGCTGCAGGTGGTTCTCTTGCTGACGCTCCTACTGCTGCTGATGCTGTTCCTGCTGCTAGTCATCTTGGTTCACATAAGAGATCTATGTTAATACAACATAAACGACATCATATTGATCTGATAGATTACAAAGTGAAGATCAGATGCACAAACCTCCATATTAATATAAATCACCTGTAAAGTAATGAAAGTCACCTGAAATCAACCTGCAGTGCAAGTAACCACCCAGAACAAATACCATGAGTGAAAGCCTGTCACACAATTAGGCAAGAAATCAGCTGTGAATTTTCAGGATATACGGGAATTTTTGACTGTCATTTCTTCACCCACTGTGTTCTCACCTTGCTTTCATTGGCAAGTTCTAGGAAGCCTGGCAAACCAGTGCACTGATAGTTAAATCCCAAAATCCATGTTAAAGTCACTCTTAGTGAATGATTAACATATTGAAATTAACACCCTGCTTCTCCCAAGGCGGTTGCTCACACACAGCCTAATGCACTGTGTTTAAATGCACAAGTCAGCGGGTTCAAGCAGCTTCTCGATGTGCTGTCAGTATCAACGCTCTTAACCTCCCTGGCCCTAAACCTGCTCCCAAATCCATTTACTCCTGCAAGTAAAAATATTCCACATAGATTATGGAAGCACTGATGTTGTGATAAACTTTTATATAACACTGGTTATGCCTCAGCTGGAGCATTGTGGCAGTTCTGGGCACCACACTTTAGAAAGTATGTCAGGCCCTCAGAGAGGCGGAAGAGGAGATTTACTATGATGTTACCAGGGATAAAAGACTTCAGTTACGTGGAGATACTAGAGACACTGGATTTGCTCTCCAGTGAGCAGAAAAGGTTAAGAGGAGATAAAGGAGGAACTGCTTCCAGTGGCAGAAGAGTCAGTAACCAAAAGACACAGATTGGTAATTGGTAAAATTGGTAAATAAGGTAATTGGCAAAAGTATTAGAGGAGAGATGTAAAAAAAAAGTTGCAAATTGTTATGATCTGGAATGCATTGCCTGAAAGTGTTGTGGAAGCACACTGAGTGTAACTTTCAAAAGGGAATTGGATAAATACTTGTAAGGGAAATTATTCCAAAGCCATGAGGAAAGAGCAGAGGAGTGGGTTATTTCCACATTTTCAGCCCCTGCAATAAAAGTTAGGGACAGGGTTAGCTTTTAGTGTGAAGGGAGATCAAAGAAATGAGTGGCTGGTGAAAGCAACTGCTATATGTCATGCATAGGATGAGAAAGAAGATAAAAAAGGATAAGATATAACAAGCCATGCACAATGTCTTGTTGTCAGTCGCCGTGACCAGGATTCTAACCCTATCTGCTTTGGCCAGTACATTTTCCTCTCGAGGGGAAAGTATATAAAGGACTATGTCTCCGCCAATGGCAGCCTCTTGTCTCAGCTTGTGAGCAATCTTCTTCTGTAAGAAAAAAAAAACTGTCAGTGATGTTCGAGTGAGGTTTTTACTGAATGTGCCTGTCTTAGCAGAATAGCTTGTCTGCAGTGTCAGAGGTGAGGTGTGTGGAAGTGAGAGCTGGAGTAGTGTGAGAGTAGGCACTGCAGAGTGTATGAATAGGAAGAGAATGAGGTGGAGTGAACTGTTGTCCAGTAATTGTAGGAGAGTGACTTGATCTAGGCAAGAGGAGCGTTGTGAGTAGTGAGACTGCAGGAGAGAGTGGGGAATTGTTGAGATGAGATTCATACCTTCATCATTTGGGTAAGATCATTAAACTTCTTTCGACATTGCAACCGCATTCAGGAGCTAAGTTTTTGGCATTCACTCACTCAGCCACCTCTTGGTGCATAAGTTGCCTGGAGGTCTTTCTGCTCATAGGGGAAGAGGTTCTCCCTCCTGTTGTCCATACACCCAGATGGCATCAGAGAATGTGGGTGGCCTGACAGTGCTTCTTCCTTCCATTTCTTCTTCAGACATGTTCCTTCCTGGGTGCAGCTGAAATGCACCTTTTTTAAATTAATTCATGAGATGTGGGCGTCGTTGGCTAGGCCAGCATTTATTGCCCATCCCTAACTACCCTTGAGAAGGTGGTGGTGAGCTACCTTCTTGAATCGCTGCAGTGCTTAGCATGTAGGTACACCCACAGTGCTGTTGGGAAGGGAGTTCCAGGATTTTGGCCCAGCCTCAGTGAAGGAACCTCCCCTTTAAGAAGACAGTTGCTGGCTACCTTTAAGTGACGTGAGCCAAGCTTGACGTCCATTCCATCTAAACAGGTGTGCAGCCAATGAAGAATGCTGAATGTATGTTTGCCACATTATAATAAGGTTCAGCACCAATTTCATGTGCTGACTGGGATCATACAAACAAGAGTGTGAATCACGAATGCCGCACCATTGGCTGACAGTTTTAGGCATGATTAAATTTCTCGGCTGGTCTTTGAGGCCCTTTTCAAAATATATGCCACATTATGATATCAAGTGGTTGTTTTGCAAAAATACAACATTGCTTTTTAAAATTAAGTTGTGTTAGGCATTGCATAATTCTGATTGGCAGTGAAGGACCATTGGAGAATGACTAATAGTGAATTAATATTTGTGCAGGAAAGTGTCTATGGGAGGTGTTTAACCCCACTTCTAATTTGACTTAAATAGCACATCTTGATGGCTGCACAAAGGGTATAGAATTTACAAGTCTAGTCGATTACAAAGAGATTCACCCCCTAGTGATGGTTTTAATTGGTGCTTTAAACAACAAATGCTCTCTATTAAAACTGTATATATTATGTGAATGATATGGAAAAGCAATACTGATTATATGTGTTAAATTCCTGCTAGCAGTATGATGGTAATAAATGTAATGACATTATCCAATGAAGGAAGATCAAGGCATATGCATTTTCATTAACTGCAATTGCCATTTAAAAAAAAACTAATATCTGAGTCAAATCCATGCAAATTAGCTACATGGTTCAGTTTGGCTCTCTCTAGTCCTATCTTTAGTGTACTGTCAGCTTCTCGGTATATTTTATGGTGGTGATGTTACGGGAAAGTAAGACAAAGATTTTTTTTGGAATTACTGTCTTGAGAGTAATTTTGAGAGCAATGTTTGCCTTGAACCAATTTCCATCCAACATAACAACCAGTAAAGTGGTCTTTTGCTTTACTGACCTGATTTTTACAGATATAAGCAATATCAATATTAAAAATAGCTAAAGATTCTGTTTTTTTTTATTTGTTCATGGGATGTGGGCTTCACTGGCTAGGCCAGCATTTGTTGCCCATCCCTAGTTCCCTTGAAAAGGTGGTGGTGAGCTGCCTTCTTGAACTGGTGCCATCCTTGGTGTGTAGGGACACCCACAGGGTTGTTAGGAAGGGAGTTCCAGGATTTTCACCCAGTGACAGTGAAGGAACAGCGATATAGTTCCAAGTCAGGATGGTGTGTGGCTTGGAGGGGAACTTGCAGGTGGTGGTGTTCCCATGCATCTGCTACCCTTGTCCTTCTAGTTGTTAGAGGTCGTGGGTTTGAACGGTGCTGTCGAAGGAGTCTTGGCAAGTCGTTGCAATGCATCTTGTAGATGGTACACACTGCTGCCATTGTACGTCGGTGGTGAAGAGAGTGAATGTTGAAGGTGGTGGATAGGGTACCAATCAAGCGGGCTGCTTTGTCCTGGATGATGTTGAGCTTCTTGAGTGTTGTTGGAGCTGTACCCATCCAGGCAAGTGGAGAGTATTCCATCACACTCCTGACCTGCGGCTTGTCGATGGTGGACAGGCATTAGGGAGACACGAAGTGAGTTACTCACCATAGAATTCCTTGCCTCTGACCTGCTGTTGTATCCACAGCATATATGTGGCTGATGCAGTCCAGTTCAGTTTCTGGTCAATGGTAACCCCTCAGGATGTTGATCATGGGGGATTCAGCAATGGAAATGCCATTGAACATCAAGAGGTGATGATTAGATTCTCACTTCTTTGATATGGTCATTGCCTGGCACTTGTGTGGTGTGAATGTTACTTGCCACTTATCAGCCTAAGCCTGGATGTTGTCCAGGTCTTGCTGCATCTGGGCACAGCTGCTTCAGTATCTGAGGAGTCGAGAATGATGCTGAACATTGTGCAATCATCAGTGAACATCACCATTTCAGACCTTATGATGGAGGGAAGATCATTGATGAAGCAGCTGAAGATGGTTGAGCCTAGGATATTACTCTGAGGAACTCCTGCAGTAACGTCCTGGGCCTGAGATGTTTAGCCTCCAACAACCACAGCCATCTTCCTTTGTGCTAGGTATGACTCCAGCAAGGTGGCAGATTCCAGACTGTTCCTCTCTGAGGTTCAGTCAGAGAATTGCTCCCTGAACTCCTTAGGCAGATATGACCACCTGCTGAGAGCCCTTCTCCTCCCACTCCTCCCTCTTCCTGCAGATTGTCATGCTCTGCAAAGCCTCTTCTGATTCTCCATGTCATACTATACCCTAAGGGGAATAGTTGCAAGTGCACTCATGTCTGGGAGTAACTGTTTTGTACAGGGGCCTTGAAGTTAGCAAAAAGTCCTTCAGCACCTACCACTAAACTCCCTGTAGACTGTTCCAACTTGAAGCAACTATAGAAAGCACCAAACACTAATCGAATCGAAGCAACAGCCAGAAAAAATGACCAGCAACTAACTTGCAAATATTTGATGTTACCTTTAAATAGCACTGGTGGGTGGCCTTTCCTGCTGCTGAACACATGTTCAGCTGTGTGATGTTAAGAGAGGGCATTAGCTGAAGCATTGAACTCCAAAATGGCACTGCTGGTATCAAATTAGCACTGCACGCTGATTGACACATCATCTGCCTGCCTGTTGGGTGCTAGTGCCATTTCAGTAACTTCTCTGGCACCTGCAAGCCCATGACAATGAGAAATTCTGGTGCCCACTCATCCTTAGTGAGGGTAGCTCCGGCCCTCCTCTGACTGACCCATTGGTTCCTCAGCCCCTTGAGCAAAGGGGACCATGCAGCTAGAAAATGTAAAAGCAAGATTCCCAAGAGTGGGCCCATTGACCTCTATGCTTCACTCACTGCAATGCTCTCCAGTGAAATGCTAGGTCCAATCCAGCCTATGGAATGAGAAGCCCCTACATTGGGCTCTGAGTCCTTATCATTCAAAAGTCTAAAACAATTACTGATTGCATTATCTGACCAATTCCTGAACTGGCCATCATTATTTATGTGGGGTGGGATGACAGACGTGAAACTGCTGTTGATTGGCTTATTGCTGTTGAGAGGGAGGGAAATTCAGTGATGCTGCATCATTTAAAACACTGCAACTGATTGAAAGGGCACATGTTAAATATTCACTGCAGAATAATATAGCTTTGGAAAGTAACTGTACAGTGCAGTTTATTATTGTCTTTTACAAGTACAGGGCAGAATTCTTTTCTCCTGCCACCGCTCCCGGTGGTGGGCAATAGAATGGCGGTCTGCACGCGTGGGCTGCGCGATGTCATACTGCTGTGATCTAGCACGCTGCAGCTTATTACCATACGTAGAGTGGTCCACAACCCCCACAAACACGTGGCAGGGGCAGACTCTGTAATGCTGGCAACGGCGTCAGCTGCCTCTGCGCAGGCACTGGCGCCATTTTTAAATGGCTGCCAGACCTGCACAGTTGAAGCTCGCACCTCTAATGAGAAGCTTTTTATGTTTTCTGATATGCAGTGTATGCAGTGCAGAGCTAACCATTTATAGGACCTGCCTCTTGGTGTTACAGTTACAGAGTGAGACTGGCATGCAGACACATGACTATGTCCGAGCACTGAGCTCATTAGCATACCAAGATCTTGAAGGGACATCACTCTTAAAGGCAATCACACAACATCCCCTTCTTTCCAAAGATATGCTAAAGTAAGAAACATATAAAATTAGATAACATCAAACTTATTTACACATGGTTAGAGATTATGAACTTTACAAGTATAGAGACTCAAAAGTCCATATATCATCTCAGTGGTTTGACAACTCTTGCTCAGGGACTTTGCGTCTCATCTGTTGCTGTTCTTTCTGAAGTTTCTCCCTCTCTGCATTCAGATGATGTTGCTCTGCCTTCAGCCTGCTAATGTACTCTGTTGTTTTTCTGAAGATGACCACTTTTGAGGCCTTGTCATTCTTGGAAAGCTCCAGCACGTCACCTCGAAGATCTAACAGACAAGGCTTCAACTCACTCCTCCTCTACCTCCTCAAGACATTGCATCTCTCCTCATCCTCCACGTCTGAAGGCTTAGGGCTTCAGGTTGAGGACTTGTTGGGGGAAGAGTACTTGGTCTCATGGAAATACCTGTCCGTTCTGGCTCATTGGGTATTGATACAATCACCAGCTCCATTATTCAGTCTGACAGCTCAGCTTCTGAGAAATCGCATTTGTTGCCTTTACTAAGGCATCTGCTGATGAAATGGTCTATTGATTCCTGTGGCTGTTGCCTGTAGGACATCAATTCTAAGTGGGAATTCTAAAACTCACTCTTAATCCGAGTTGATCTTCCAACACTTTCCATACCTTTGCGGGAGCTTTCTGGTCCTCTTTAGATATGCCTGAAGTATTGATTTTTATAATCCCACATTTCCAATTGCTATCATTATTTTACAGCTTGTTTTTCTGGTTCTGCAATTACTTGGTCTGTCAAGCATAATTGCATTCTCTGTTGAAATAGTTTAAACTTGGATAGGATATCCAAGGCTTTCCATTTCATGCTGGGAAAATTGGTATCCGTATTCCTACTGTTTGTTTGCTTTAACCTTGTTTTAAGAACCTGCTTCTGTGATTCTGTATTGCTTCCCCTTAAAAAAACTATCTTCTTTAGACTGGCTATGTTGATTGACAGGAGCAGCTTGTCTGTTTATCTAGCATCCAGCACTCTAGTCTGTCTATTTATATAACTGTGCAACAGGCATTTCAAGTGCTCTTTTTGACTATGACTTGTTTATACAGCTGTTCAAGAGGAAATTCTTCACAGTTGAGTGGTTTTATGAGTTTTTTTTACCTCAGGCTGAGTGAATAAAAGCTCTTCATGCTGGAGTGATTTAATGGTTTCTTTTTATAGCTCTAGATGCGAGCTGTGTGAATGGAGAATTCCCAGGCTTTTTGCGTTTGGGCACTTTCTGTAATAGCACAGGCCTGATCTGTGTGGGGGAGATTTGAAAACAACTGATCAGCCTAAAATAAGGATTGGGTTTTCCCTGTTTTTTTCTTTTACTGAGCCTTTAAAAAAAAATCAACTTTGCAAACACCTCAAAGTTTTTGTTTGCTCAACAGGGATTCTGAATCACCTGATCACAGTGAATGATTTGCAGCCTGTTGTTCAGCGCTCCGCCTTCTACAGCTTGAGGTAAGTGTTTTCTTCACTGTTTGAGCGAGTATTTCTTTGAAACTTTCTCCTTCTAGCTGTAGCAATGTAGTTTGTTTTAAAGCTGTTTTCCTGGTGGTCTTTAATCTTGATTTGATTTGATTTAGAGATACAGCACTGAAACAGGCCCTTCGGCCCACCAAGTCTGTGCCGACCATTAACCACCCATTTATACTAATCCTACACTAATCCCCTATTCCTACCACATCCTCACCTGTCCCTATATTCCCCTACCACCTACCTTTACTAGGGGCAATTTATAATGGTCAATTTACCTATCAATCTGCAAGTCTTTTGGCTGTGGGAGGAAACCGGAGCACCCGGAGGAAACCCACGCAGACACAAGGAGAACTTGCAAACTCCACTCAGGCAGTACCCAGAATTGAACCCGGGTCACTGGAGCTGTCAGGATGCGGTGCTAACCACTGCGCCACTGTACCGCCCATCTTGGATTCTGTTTTCTCAATACAGCTGCCATCATGTAATGAGAAGATTTGTATGTTGTCTGATGAAACATAAATGACATGTATGGAGTAAAGTTGATTTTTTTTTTTACTCATTCATGGGATGTGGGCGTTGCTGGCTCGACCAGCATTTATTGCCCATCCCTAATTGCCCTTGAGATGGTGGTGGTGAGCTGCCTTCTTGATAAGCTGCAGTCCATGTGAGGTAGGTAAACCCATAGTGCTGTTAGGAAGGGAGTTCCAGAATTTTGACCCAGCAACAGTGAAGGAATGGCAATATAGTTCCAAGTCAGGATGGTGTGGGGCTTGGAGGGGAACTTGCAGGTGGTGGTGTTCCCATGCATTTTCTGCCCTTGTCCTTCTAAGGTCGTAGGTTTGGAATGTGCTGTCTAAGGAGCCTCGGTGCGTTGCTGCAGTGCATTTTGTAGGTGGTGCACACTGCTGCCACTGTGCATTGGTGGTGGAGGGAGTGAATGGCACACCAACCACAAACAATCAAGTGGGCTGCTTTGTCCTGGATGGTGTTGAGCCTCTTGAGTGTTGTTGGAGCTGCACCCATCCAGGCCAGTGGAGAGTATTCCATCACACTCCTGACTTCTGCCTTGTAGATGGTGGACAGACTTTGGGGAGACAGGAGTTTAGTTACTCGCCACAGGATTCCTAGCTTCTGACTTGCTCTTGTAGCCACAGTATTTATATGGTTACTCCGGTTCAGTTTCTGGTCAATGGTAGCCCCGAGGATGTTAATAGTGGGGGATTCAGCGATGGTAATGGCATTGAATGTTAAGGGGAGATGGTTAGATTGTGTCTTGTTGGAGATGGTCATTGCCTGGCACTTGTGTGGGGTCAATGTTACTTGCCACTTATCAACCCAAGCCTGGATATTGACCAGGTCTTGCTGCATTTCTACATGAACTGCTTCAGTATCTGAGGAGTCATAAATGGTGCTGAACATTGTGCAATCATCAGCAAACGTCCCCGCTTCTGACCTTATGATTGATGGAAGGTCATTCATGAAGCAGCTGAAGATGGTTGGGCCTAGGACACTACCCTGAGGAACTCCTGCAGTGATGTCCTGGAGCTCAGATGATTGACCTCCAACAACCACAATCATCTTCCTTTGAGCTAGGTATGACTCCAACCAGTGGAGAGTTTTCCCCCATATTCCCATTGACTTCAGTTTTGCTAGTGCTCCTTGATGTCATACTCAGTCAAATGTTGCCTTGATGTCAAGGGCAGTCACTCGCACCTCACCTCTTGAGTTTATGTTTGAACCAAGGCTGTAATGAGGTCAGGAGCTGAGTGGCCCTGGCGGAACTCAGTCTGAGTGTCACTGAGCAGGTTATTGCTAAGCAAGTGCTGCTTGATGGCACTGTTGATGACACCTTCTATCACTTTACTGATGATTGAGAGTAGGCTGATGGGACGACAGTTGGCCAGGTTGGACTTGTCCTGCTTTTTGTGTACAGGACATACCTGGGCAATTTTCCATATTTCTGGGTAGATGCCAGTGTTGTAGCTGTACTGGAACAGTTTGGCTAGGGGCATGGCAAGTTCTAGAGCACAGGTCTTCAGTACTCTTGCTGGAATATTGTCAGGGTCCACAGGATCTCAAACAGGTTTATTAAACAGCTAGCAAGTATATGCAGTGCAGGGCTAACCATTTACAGGACCTGTCTCTTGATGTTACAATTACAGAGTGAGACTGGCATGTAGTCACATGACTATGTCCTGGCACTTAGCTCATTATGATCTTAAGGGCTATCACTCTTAAAGGCAATCACACAACAGTATGCGACCTCCCCCCACCACAATACAAAGAAAATAAATGGCTGCCCCGTTTCCCCCCCACAAAAAAAATACTTACATTTAATATCTGACCTTTCCCTCTCTCAACTGCACAAAGTTCAGAGGTCACCCCTTCCCCCACCACACACCAGAAGTGCAGCGTGACCCCACACCCTCACCACCACAGTGGGGCCAGCTTTCCCTGGACAGGAAAGTGAAGGCATGTGAGTGTCGGCCGTCGTACAGAAGATCACGGACAGCCATCAAGATCGTGGTGAAAGGTATGTAAATGTATGCCTATCCTTTATTTAAATATTTAAAGTTGGGTCCCGTTGTCGAGCAGTGGGGAGGGGCAGCCACTGAGCCTGGTTGCCACGGGGAATATCGGGCCCAGCAATCCCGGCGTCGGACTCTACGGTGGGCTTCTGCTGGTGCCATCTTCCAACGACCACCGCCCCCCTCCCACCAACAGAACCCGATATCGGGAGCTCAACAAAATCTAGCCTGCAGTGCTCAATGTTGCTTGAAGACTGATAACAATAGTTAATACAAAGTGAGCCAGGTCTGGTGCGTCCTTCTCTGCATTGGCCAGCCAACAACAGATACAATCTCGTCTATCAGACATCAAACACAGCAACCCAGTCAAAATGAACAGAAACAATAATTGCTCAGGATACAGCCAATTTAGCTGACTGAGAGCCTCTGTTAAGTTGCTTTTTCGTTCACCTTTTCTGAAGGGAGGATTCTATGATTTTTTCACGCTCACTTTAATAAATGCATGTAGCTCACTGGCCAAGAATCCAATGACCTCTTGTAGCTAAAAATAACCTGGGTGTTAGCAAAGGCCGCTATCACCAGACATCTGTAATGAGGTCATATTTTTCTGGAAATATAGCTAAATCTTGACGAAACAATTTAGTCTTATGCTAATATTTAGAGGTGCGTTAATATTTTTAATCTGGTACTTACATTTGTCAATTCCACATTTAGTATATAGAATTACAAAGAATTAAATAGAATTTTACAGTACAGAAACAAGCCATTCAACCCAACTGTTCTATGCCAATGTTTATGCTCCACATGAAACTCCTCGCACCTTAATTCAGCTCACTCCACCAGCATATGCTTCTATTCCTTGCTCCCAGATGTACTCGTGTAGCTTCCCCTTAAATGCATCTGTGCTGTTTACCTCAACTACTCCATGTTGGTAGTGAGTTCCACATTCTCACCACCCTCTGAGTAAAGAAATATGAAGTCATGCTCATTCTTCCTTTATTTTTTAAATTTGAAACTCAAGTTAAGCTGTATTTCCCCACAGTATTCATCAGTGAATAGACACAGTGAGGAACCATCCTGGGTCTCCATGTCTGAAATTCTGCCACGTGCTACACTGACTGAAATTTGGTGTTGAGGGAGGGTGGGGAGAAGCCCATCTGTCTTTCATCATTTCTCAAGTTTCTTCCCTTTTGCCTTAAAGGTACTGAATCTTGCTGAGGTACAAATCCACTGGTGCTGGGTCACTCTGCAGCACTTCACCCCGTGTGTCCATTCTCCATGCATGACTTTTGACAGTGAATATTGATGGGTTGTTGGAGCATGTAGCATCACAACTGAGCCCAAGCCAGTTCTCACCTGACACTCACACGTGCTCATTTTTCAGTCAGTGTTGCCAGACAGTAGGAACACTGACTGATTTTTAAAATCCCTTCCCATAGCCCAAGGGATACTGAGACCAATCGTAGAACCCCATAGCAACTTCCCACTGAGGTAGTACCACTACAGTTTACAGCACTGAAGAAGGCTATTTGGCTATTGAGTCTGCGTTGGATCCTTGCTCGGGCAATCCAACGCCTTGCACTCTCCCCATAGCTCTGTATCTCCTTTCATTTCAAATATGTACCTAATTTTCCCTAAAAAGGTGCAGTGGTCTTTGCCTATCCATCCCCTGTGGTAAAGTATTCTACACTCCGACAATCCTTTGTGGAAAGAAATTTCTCCTAACCCCTCTCCTCACTCTCTTGGTGAAAACTTTAAATTGATGAACCCATCTCACTGACTTCCCAACCAGTGGAAATAGTCCCTCCCTATTCACTCCATCAGAACCTTTCACTATTTTCAAACCTCTTTCAAATTTCTTCTTCACCTTCCCTCCTATAGTGGAAATAGTTTAGGTGTCTCAAGTCTCTTCTCATAGCTGTACTTTTCCAGCCCTGACATCATCCTAGTGAATCAATAGTGTATGCTCTCTATGGCTTTAATATCCTTGCTATAACCGGGTGCCCAAAACTCAAAATTTAAGTCTTTCTCAGTACAGTTATGGCATCATCAATGTTCTGTATAAATTTATCATTTCTCCTTTACCCTTGTCCCTATTTATAAAACCAAAAATGGTCTTGGCCTTTTTATGATCTTATCTACTGGCATTCTCATTTTTGGGCAATTATGTGTTTGAACCTCTGGGTCTCTTTATTTATCCACACCTTTCAGTGCCTTTCCATTGATTGTATACTCCTCATTCATTGTTCCTTCAGTCAAAATGTATTAACTCACACTTATCCACTGGAAATGGCATTCACCACATGTCTGTCAATTCCACTAACCTGTTTACATCTTCCTAGAGTCTTTCTATTTGCCACTTTTGTAATGTCAGCACATTTTGAGATGGTGCTCCATATGCCCAAGTCCAAATAAGTGTTTTAGTTTTAGTTTTAGAGATACGGCACTGAAACAGGCCCTTCGGCCCACCGAGTCTGTGCCGACCATCAACCACCCATTTATACTAATGCTACACTAATCCCATATTCCTACCACATCCCCACCTGTCCCTATATTTCCCTACCAGCTACCTATACTAGGGGCAATTTATAATGGCCAATTTACCTATCAACCTGCAAGTCTTTTGGCTGTGGGAGGAAACCGGAGCACCTGGAGAAAACCCACGCAGACACAGGGAGAACTTGCAAACTCCACACAGACAGTACCCAGAATTGAACCCATGTCGCTGGAGCTGTGAGGCTGCGGTGCTAACCACTGTGCTACTGTGTTTATATACCAAGAAGCAAAGTGGAACCACCACTGAGTCCTGGGGTTCACCACTTCCAACCATTCCCCATTCTGAGCAACAGCTACTAAGCTTAACTCTTCCCATCTGTCAGAAATACTTCCTATCCTTGTTATAACATTTTTTTTAGTTAAATCAGCATAGACAGATGATCGAACTCTCCTCATCTGTCTGCTTCAGTACCACGCTGGACAGTACAACTTATCAATTCAGTTTCTTCATGGCGTTTGAAAGGACAGAGACCCAAGTTACTTTTTCCACAGTAATATCATACAATGACAGTTCACCTGAATGAGACATTTACATCAAGCATTTGTGAGCTCTGCCTTAAAGCATGCAAAAATAGTAATTTAGGGTGACGATGCAGCTTTAAGTGAGGAACTGGTTTGAAAATGTATAATGTTTCCCTTTATTTGAGATGTAAAGTTGTGCATTAATGGGTGGCCCTGATGATGTTCAATCATCTGTAAAAAAAAAAACAAGGAAAGCTGAAAATCAACATGAAACAATGTTGTAGTCAACGAAGAAGCAGCAGCCTCAGCTGTTGTTGTGTCACAGATAGTGACAGTGGGGTTGCTCAAGGCCTAAGGCTGATTTGCTTCCGATCAAGATGAAGAAAATATGTCCTGAATTTGATAGGAGTTTAAATTTGTCTCAGCCTGATGGGAGGAAAGTCTCTTTTCTGTCTTTCACTCAGACTCTCACTCTCTGCTAGCTCTGAGGATCTTATGTGAAATGGCTTTGGCCAGTCTCAGCTCAGTGTCCAGTGGGCACTAAGAAACCGATTCTGCTGAGGGAGTATGAACAGCTAGCAGCTAAATTAAAAAGCAGAAGTACAATGTTAATAATCTCTGGATTACTATCTGGCCCATGAGCAAATTGGCATAGGGTAAGTAAGATCAGAGAGTTGAATGTGTGGCTCAAAGATTGGTGTGGGAGAAATGAGTTTCAATTCATGGGGCACTGGCACCAGTACTGAGGTAAGCGGATGCTGTTCCATTAGAACAGGCTTCACTTGAACTGTGCTGGGACCAGTGTCCTGGCAAATTGAATAAATAAGACTTTAACCTAAATAGTGGTGGGTGGGTGGGGAGAGGGTTCAAGTGAGGGGAAATCTAGAAAATAAAGACAAAGGACAAGGCAATAATGCAGGGTAGTGATATGGGCAATGATAACCAGAGTGTGACAGGAAGGAACAGAGCATACAAACATAACAGTGCACCAGCAAAGATGGTCAGAGTAGGCAAGTCCTGCTGCAGCTGTACAGAACTTTAGTTAGGCCACACTTAGAATATTGCGTGCAATTCTGGTCGCCACACTACCAGAAGGACGTGGAGGGTTTGGAGAGGGTACAGAAGAGGTTTACCAGGATGTTGCCTGGTCTGGAGGGCATTAGCTATGAGGAGAGGTTGGATAAACTCGGATTGTTTTCACTGGAATGACGGAGGTGGAGGGGCGACATGATAAATGTTTACAAAGTTATAAGCGGCATGGACAGAGTGGATAGTCAGAAGCTTTTTCCCAGGGCGGAAGAGTCAGTTACTAGGGGACATAGGTTTAAGGTGAGAGGGGTAAAGTTTAGAGGGGATGTGCGAGGCAAGTTCTTTACACAGAGGGTGGTGAGTGCCTGGAACTTGTTGCCGGGGGAGGTGGTGGAAGCAGGTACGATAGCGACGTTCAAGAGGCATCTTGACAAATACATGAATAGGATGGGAATAGAGGGATACGGACCCCGGAAGTGCAGAAGGTTTTAGTTTAGGCAGGCATCAAGATTGGCGCAGGCTTGGAGGGCCGAATGGCCTGTTCCTGTGCTGTACTGTTCTTTGTTCTTTCGGGGAAATTGGTAACAAGAAAAAAAGGCTCTTTATTTGAATGCAGGAAGCATTTGTAACAAGATAGAGAAATTGATGGCACAAATAGAAATAAATGGTATGATCTGATAGCCATTACAAAGACATCGTTGCAAGGTGACCAAGGCTGAGAACCGAATATCCAGGAGTACTTGACATTTCAGAAGGACAGGCAGAAAGGAAAGGAGGTGGGGTAGCTCTGTTAATAAAAGATTAGATCAATACAGTAGTGAGAAATGATCTTGTTTGAAAGGTCAAGATATAGAATTTTCCCAGTCTTCTGCCCTACCACTAATCTTTGCAGAATTATGCTCCTTTTCTTTCACTTTGATAGCATCCTTAACTTCCTTAGTTACCCACAGATGGTTCAGCCATCTCATAGAGTCTTTCTTTCTCAATTGAATATATCTTTGTTGAGAATTAGGAAATATGTCCTTAAATGTCTGCCACTGCTTATCTAACGTCTTACCTTTTAATCTATTTTCCCAGTGCACGTTAGCCAATGCTGTGTTCATAAAATATAGATAGAGATAAGAAATAACAAGAGAAAGAAGTCACTGGCGGGAGCAGTCTATAGGGCCTATTGTAGTGGTTACACTGCAGGACAGAATATAATTCAAGAAATAATGGGTGCTTGTAAGAAAGGTATTGCAATAATCATGGGCAAATTTAATCTTCCTATAGATCGGACAAATCAAATCGGTAAAAAGTGCCTTGAGGATGAGTTCATAAAGTGCATTTGGGACAGTTTCTTAGAAAAATATGTTGTATCAGGGAACAGGCTATTTTAGATCTGGTAACGTGTATTGAGACAGGATTAATAAGAGATCCCATAGTAAAGGATCCTATCGGGGAGAGTAATCATAACATGATAGAGTTTCACATTTAGTTTGAGGGTGAGAAACTAGTGTCTTAAACTAAAATAAAGACAATTGCAATGGTATGAACACAGCATTGGCTAACGTGCACTGGGAAAATAGATTAAAAGGTAAGACGTTAGATAAGCAGTGGCAGACATTTAAGGACATATTTCCTAATTCTCAACAAAGATATATTCAATTGAGAAAGAAAGACTCTATGAGATGGCTGAACCATCCGTGGGTAACTAAGGAAGTTAAGGATGCTATCAAAGTGAAAGAAAAGGAGTATAATTCTGCAAAGATTAGTGGTAGGCCAGAAGACTGGGAAAATTTTCAAAAACTGCAAAAGATGACTTAAAAAAGAGAAGAATAAAATAGAATATGAGAGTAAACTAGCAAGCAATATAAAAACAGACAGTAAGAGCTTCTACAAGTATATAAAAAGGAAGGGCAAATGTTGATCCCTCAGAGGATGAAACTGGGGAATTAAGAAAATGGGAGAGACTTTGAACAAATATTTTGTATCTGTCATCATGGTAGAATACACTGAATCATCCCAATAATAATAGAAAATCAGCGGGGAAAAGGGACAGAGGAACTCAAAACAATCATTATCATTAGAGAAAGAGTATTATGCAAAGTAATGGAAGTAAAGACTGCCATGTTCCCTGGAGTGGATGGACTGCATCCTAGGGTCATAACAGAAGTGACTGCAGAGATAGTGGATGCATTGTTTGCCATCTTCCACAATTCCCTAGATTCAGGAACAGTCCCGCGGATTGGAAAACTGCAAATGTAATGCCACTATTCAAGAAAGGTGTGTATTGAAGGGCACCTCCAGATCTGTCGAAGCACTTAACAACTTAAGAAATAAGAGCAGGAGGAGGCCGTTCAGCCCCTCAAGCCTGCTCCGCTATTCAATAAGATTATGGCTGATCTAATTATGGCCTTGACTCCACTTTCCTGCCTTCCGTCTCTAACCCTTGACTCCCTTGTAGATCAAAAATTGTTCTAACTCAGCCTTGAACATATTGAATGATCCAGACTCCACTGCTGTTTGAGGAAAAGAATTACAACGATTGACAGCCCTCTGAGGGAGACCCCTTATTTTGAAACTGTGCCTCTTAGTTCTAGATTCCCCTGTGAAGGGAAACATCCTCTCAGCATTTACCCTATCAAGTCCTCTCAGAATCTTATATGTTTCAATATGATCACCTCTCATTCTTCTAAGCGCCAATGAGTATAGGCCAAACCGGCTCAACCTTTCCTCATAAGACAATCCCTTCATCCCAGGAATCAGCCTAGTGAACCTTCTCTGAACTGCTTCCAATGCAAGTATACCCTTCCTTAAGTAAGGAGACCAAAACTGTACGCAGTACTCAAGGTGTGGTCTCACCAATGCCCTGTACAATTGTAGCAAGTCTTCCCTACATTTATACTCCATTCCCCTTGCAATAAATGTCAACATTCCATTTGCCTTCCTAATTACTTGCTGTACCTGCATACTAACATTCTATGATTCATATACAAGGACACCCAGATCCTTCTGTATCGCAGCATTCTGCAGTCTCTCTCCATGTAAATAATATACTTCTTTTCTATTATTCTTGCCAAATTGGATAACCTCACATTTTCTGACATTATACTCCATCTGCCAAATTTTTGCCCACTCACTTAACCTATCTATATCTCTTTGCAGACACTTTTGAGGGAATTTTATGCTCTCCCCTGTTGTGGGTTTAGAGGTGGGGAGAGCATAAAATCGGGTAGGATGGTGGCGGGATCCCCCCGCCACCTTCTCGCCTCCACCAAAATTAAGTCCGGGATGGGAAGGCCTGTGCACATCCTTCCTGCTCTGCCGGCAATTAAGGCCCTTAATTGGACAAGTAATACCCAATTAAAGGCCTCATCCTGCTGTCTCCGCTATTAGCTGTGCGGCAGGTGGCCCTGTTGCTGCACAGGAAGCATGGCACAAAGAACTGTGCGGGCTGCTTCTTGGCTCTGGGGGATGGTTGGGGGCTCCCTCATTAAAAGGCACTTAGTGCCTGAATGAGGGCCCGGCATTGGGAAGGCAGGGCCCGCTGAGAGCCACACCCCTGCCCTTATTACCAAAAACCTACACCCCTTGTCCGTGACACTACCCCCCCCACCCCCCCCCCACCCCCCGCGAGACCCCTCACGTCCTGATCTACCTGTGGTCTGGTTTAAGCGACAGTGCTAGGCCTCGGGAGGTGCTCCTCTGGCAGCAGCCACCGACTCCGTGGGGTTCTCGGTGTTGCTTTTTCTGGACATTGAGATCCCCGTTACCAGCATAAAATCCCAGCCTTTGTGTCCTCCTCACAATCTGCTTTTCTGCCTATCTTTGTATCAACCACAAATTTGATGACAATACACTGTGTCCCTCCATCCAAGTTATTAATATAGATCGTAAATAGTTGAGGCCCCAGTACTGATCCCTGTGGTAGTCCACTTCTGAAATTTGGACTGAAGCATAAAGAAAGATATTTTAAGAAGTGCATTGACATAAAAATTTAAGAATCAGGAGCAGAAGTAGACTATATGGCCACTGGAACCTACTCTGCGTTCAATACGATCACGGCTGATCTTCTGTCTCAACCCCACTTTCCTGCCCTCTTCCCAAATCAAATGTCTTATTCCCTTGATTCCCTGAAAGACCAAAAATCTGTCTATCTCAGCATTAAATGTACTCCACAATTGAACATCCACAATCCTCTGGGTTAAAGAATTCCAAGATTCATAACCTTCTGGGTGAACAACTTCTTCCTCATTTCAGTCCTAAATGATTGTCCCCTTATCCTGAGACTGTGCCCACGTGTTCTAGATTCCCTAGCCGGTGGAAACAACCTCTCAGTAGGTACCCTGCTAAGCCCCTTCAGAATCTTATGTGTTTCAATGAGATTCCCTCGCATTCTTCTAAAATCCAGAGAGTATGACCCAATTTACTCAACCTCTCATCCCAGGAACCAATCTAGTGAACTTTTGTTGTACTGTCTCCAATGCAAGCAGTTACCTCCTTAAATATGGAAACCAAAACTGTCCTCCAGGTGTAGTCTCACCAAAGCTGTATATAATTGTACCAAGACTTCCTTATTCTTGTACTCCAATCCCCTTGCAATAAAGGCCAACATGCCATTTGCCCTCCTAATTACCTGCACGTTAACATTCTGTGTTCCTTGCGTGAGTACACCCAAGTCTCTCTGAACATCATTATTTAAAAGTTTCACACCTTTTAAAAAGTATTCTGCTTTTCTATTCTGACTGCGGAAGTGAATAACCTCACATTTCTCCACATTATACTCCATCTGCCATTTTGTTGCCCATTCACATAACTCTTGTCGGCTTTCCCAGACACCCTGGAGTCCTTGTTCTCATCCACATAGGCAGCAAGTACCTCATACCTGTTGGCCAAAGTCAAGGGACAAGGCTCTTCTATCACTATAGCCTGACATTATTTACTACCCCCGCCACCCACCCCACCTATTTTCAGGTTCAAAATTTTGCATGTTTTAAAAAATAATGTATTTTTAAAGAGTGTGCTTGATCTCTGAAATATTTTGGGCTGTATCCTTCTGCCATTTGCAAGTTTTTGAGGGGAAGAAACCTCTGTTTGTCCATGTGATGTTGATGCTAATCACGCATTTCCTGTACTGCTCTTCATCATTGTTCCAGTGAGGGATGGTAGCAATGAACAGCTGTTGATTGATTCACCGCCACTGAGATTGAGAGAAATTCAGTGGTGCTGCATCGTTTAAAACACTGCAGCTGATATTGGAGCCCATGCTGCTTTGGCGGGGACTGGCAGAAACTGCAGCACTGTTGGGAGGAGCATGGGAGGAGTTGGGGAGGATAGTGGTGGTTTCAGCAGCATGAAGAGCTTGCCAATTTACCTATTCTTCTTTGTATGCTCTTCTAGCAGAAATAATATCCAGAAGAGAATGGCTCCTGGAGATTGAAGGCAGGAGGAAGCCCTATAAGAGGGTGGTTCAGACTTTATGGAGGGAGGTGGCAGAGGCAATGAGCATACCCCATGAACTGCCACACAGTGCTGAAAAAGGTTTAATGCCTCCATAAGGTTGGCTAATATAAGTGAAGGCATTGTTCCCGCAATGGTGGCGGCTCAACTCACTTTTCATGATTTCTTGCTCCCGTAACCTGGGTGACAGAAGACTGACTATTCACATGAGCCCCATGAAAACAATAATGCACCATTGCAGCTGTAAACTACTGCTATGGAACCCATATTGCCTTTCACAATGGAAAAGTATTTCAATTAACGTTCAACCTGCAAGTTCAACAACAAGAGTACGTATGTAAACAAATTGGTGACATGTTTCTGCACTAGTTACATTCCTTTAACTCTATGTTCTCTTTTTGCAAAGAAAAAGGTAGTGGATAAACATTGCCAAAGAACTGCTACTGTTTTGAGAGTCAGCCTGAACACAGATCTTTTAGAGGGCTTTCAAGACTGGACTGAGATTGCATCCCACAACAATGGGCTGCAAGAAGTGTTAATAAACATTGCTGTCTCTTATGACAGTGACAGGCACTTCTTGCCACCCTCTTTAAGACTAGCATTTGAGGAAGTTCAGACCTGGGGCCAGCTCCTCTTAACAATGCAAGAGAAAGGCAACCAGGAGCAGGTCACTCAGGGCTAGCAGCTTCACTGAGATAGGAGTCACTTCAGTCCTCAAAGTCTCCAGAGCAATCTGCTTCGTGATCTACCATTCAACCTCACATCAGTCAGGGAGCTCCTAAGTAGAAAATAAGGGCAAGAGGAAGTAAGGTAGCTAGCACAATGGGCAGGTACAGTGTGAGAAATAGCTTCGCTTACAGTGCATGAATATATAGAACCTTTTCTTAAATTGTGTCGTGGAAAATAAAAATTCTTTGATCACAAATGATTCAGAGTTAAATTCTTCAGTACGTTTGCAACTTAGTGGACTTGGATAATGATGGCCAGGATTTGACTGGCTCTCCGACACGGTCCCACCAACGGAGCATTTTAACAGTGGCGGGATCGGATGCAGAGAGGCTGCCCACTCCAAGGAGGTAGGTGGCCAATTAATATAATTAAAGACCCAATTAGGGCCATTTTTCAGGGCCATTGACATTTTGACAATGGTGGGGTGATCGAAGCCGGAGGTTCAATGGACCAAAGAGGGGGCCACTGGCAGGGAAGACAGCCCCTATAGCCCCAACGATCACTATGGAGGGGTTTCCCCTCTGACACTCAGCTGCCTGATTTTTAGAAATATTTTTTTCAAATTTACCTGGTCCAGCTCCTGAGGTCTCTTGCATACCTCAGCAGTGACCACCTCTCTCAATGGTGCTACTGAGGCTTCAGGGCTGCTGGTCCTCTGATTGGGCTGGCAGCATCAAGAGCTGGCCTGCTGTCCATAAGTGGATGCAAGCCCACAGGCGGCTAATTAGGGGTAAATTTTCCGAGCAGAACTTGCTGCCGGCAAGTGCGGGCTCGGGACCTGCTTTTCACCCCAATATCAGGCTCCTGATACCCGCTGTAAAATTAAGGCTGATGTGTAGAAATGATTCTTTTATAATATGGAGGCAAGATACAGAATCCTTTCGGAGTGTAGTTCTTTGTGAGGCCGTTATAGATCAACAGCAGGGGCAGGGTGCAGGGAGGCAGAAGGACAGATGTTAAGAGATATTTTATTTAGTGATAGCACCTAACTATATGGTGTTGCCACCTTTCTCTGGCAACAGAGTGATGGCTCCTTTGCTCCACCTCCTCTTCTTCCTGTGCCCCATCCTTCTGATGTGGGATGAGAAAGCTTCTTCTGCTTCAACATCTCCAAGATTATCCAAGGAACTATTAATACTTTCTATATTGTCATATGTTGTAGAAAGCAGTAAACTTGAATGATTCAGGGGACTCATTCTGGGATGTATTGCAGGTTTTCAGCAGAGTTATCCAGGCATCTAAAACAAAACCTCAAAATCCCTCTGGTCTGCTCTGGTAAAATGCTTATGTTCCCATTGGCCTCATTATAATTGTCCTCCACTCTCCAACTGCTCCACCCACCCCTTAGTTTGTGGATGCTGTCACAAAAACATGCTTTATGTCAAATGATGATTGTTAATCCACCAGCTGGAAACCCAAATTGAATTTTAAAAAAAGACTAAAGGTGACTCGATGCTTGCAGCTAAAGATGGCTGTCCCAATTTTCATCACTGTACCTTCCGCATTGCAATACATTGAGATGGAGACACCGGGCTGAATTTTAGTATCCTGCCACTGGGAGCTGTGGCGGGTGCGCAAAACGGCAGCAGTCCTGCCTGTGATGTTAGCAGCCACATCACCGTGATTACGCGGCAAGCAGGCATTTAGCATAATGACGGTGGCCGCCCCCCACAATCACGTGGCTGGGGCGGCATTGACGATGCCGTTCACAGTGTCACCATCTTGTAAAGGCTGCCAGCCCTGCATTTACTCTCTGCATTCTTTCAGCATCAGGTTCCTGAGGCTAAAAATCTGTACTCTTCAAAGCATTACTTTATCTGCAAGCAACACCCCTGGGCCTCATGATAACAATGACAGATGTTCGACCAAGGGTGGCCCCACTTTTCAGTGATGACTCCCTATTGATTCTCCTCCAGGCTGCAAGGAACAGGCGGGAGGTTTGCTTCCCAAGTGATGGCAAGAAGAGGACCTCCCGCTTGATCAAGCAAGCCTGGACAGAGATCGCAGAGGAGGTTAGTAGCCATGGGTCACCCATTGTAACTGGGTGCAGTGCAGGAAGAGGGTCAATTACCTGCTAAGCTCAGTCAAGTTAAGTTGCATGGCTCCAGATAGCTTGTTGTGATCTGCTTGCCCACCGGCGTAATGCCACACGGTTGCCACAGCCATTCCAGTGAGAGGAAGATCATAGTGTTATGATGGCAGATGACTGACTGCATAAGTGAGAACAGTCTCCCTCATTTCTAACTTATCGTAATTGAGATCCATGAAAGGTAGAGTCAGTATGAGAGAAGAGACAACCCTAAGGTGCTGATGAGGGGCCCATGTTAGCATTGACGTGATGTAGATATGTTTGGAACTTGACAATAGCTGCATCCTTGATCTTTCAGGAGAAAAGGGTCCACAACAGCAGGCAGGCAGCCAGGTGGTGGAGTACCTGAGCTGCGGCCTTTGTGTCAGGTCGAAGAAGAGACGCTCAAATTATCTGGGAGCCAAGGAGCACGTGCCATATCCAACTTGGAGCCAAGGTCCCAGCTGGGGCAGAATGATTCAGAATTACATTTTATAGAGATATGCAATGCTGTCATCATTGGGACTTGTGTACCATAAAACTTAAATGTCCGTTCCTTACATTGTATCTTGCAGGGCACCTCTCGCAAAGATCGAACGACGACAGCCTCTGAGGATGTGGAACACTTAGAGGTTGCACCATCCCATGATTCTGCTGCACCTTCCACCAGTAGAGATATTCTCACCTTGGTTGGTATCCGATCGGCATTAGAATCAGGGGCACAAGCAGGTGAGAGTGCAACACACGCGCCTGAGCAGCTGGCTGAGGCTGAGCCAGCTGAGGTCTCTGACAGTCAGAGGACTGTGGGCGGCCAGGCCCCTGTTGAACCCCAGACTGATGACGAGCCTCTGGTGTCGACAGCACAGGATGTGTTGGAGTTGCAGGGAGAACTAAGGCAATATCTGGCGGAGATGTCAGAGGCAATGCACAGCCATGAGCAGATGATGGAGGAGTCCATCCATGCCATGACTGCTGCCATGTCCCAGGCATGTGAGTGCATGGCTTCATCCATTGAGAGATTGGTGACTCTCATGAAGAGCCACATTCTGCAGATGCGCCATGACCTGCACACCCTCACCTTGGCCATGACTTCAAATCAGCAGTGGCAGGGCAAGAGAAGGATGAGGAGCCTGGAGAGTTTTCCTACTCCTAGCCCTTCTCTGGAGAGCAGGGAGGTTCCAACGAGCCTTGTGAGGGAGGTGGAGAGGATGCACTCAACATCTGGAGTCTTCCCTCAGCGTGATTCAAGTGTGGACAGGGGCTGATCAGCGCCTTTGCCAGTGAGTCCAGCTCCAACAGCCACAACGCCTGAGGACAGTCCTGCACTGGTGCAGGAGGCCTTCAGGCAGCCAGGGACTTCCAGGCCTCAGACACCCAGAGGACGAACCTCAAAGTCGTCACAGGCCAAGGGGCAGCCTGATCAGCAGCCTGCCTCCAGTCCAACTGCTAGTGCAGAGGTTAGACTGCAAAGGAGCACGGCAACGTATTAAAAAGACACCTTGACACACATGAGTATTCACAGGTAAGACAGATATGCCATGTTTACTTTAATTAAATGTGCTTTTCAGCCAATCATCAGCCTTTATAGTTTGAAAACCACATTCCACCATGGCATGATTATGACTCCTGCAATCCCATCATAAGCCTTACAGCATTGACAATGTAGCCACTGACATCATTAACATGCCAATGAGCGTGATGTTTCATTGCATGAATGATGTCACATGGGCACTGGCTCAATTTGTTGCTGCCATTCATGCTGGAGAGATAGATAGTACAGAGGCGGAGGACTTTCGACTACATGCATGATGGTGAGTTTTTGTAGCAAGCATATTTATTGAAGTTCGTGGATTGTGAAAACGCAATATTAGTCTTTGCCTTGACTCCCTTGCACAGTGCTCACCATATCTGGCCTCCATCACTGTGCTCTGATCTTCCATGCGTGCTTAGCCTTGTGTCCTCTGTGCCCACTTCATCAGAGGGTGTCTCACACTCTTATATTTCTTCATCTTGCAAGACCTCCTCCCTCTGTAGTGTGACGTTGTGTAGAATGCAGCAGACCACAACGATGCACGCAACCCTGTATGGTGAATATTGAAGAGCTCCATCAGATCTATCGAGGCAGCAGAACCGCATCCTCAGCATACCAATGGCCTGCTCGATGGTCACTCGGATGGAGCCATGGCAGGCATTGTAATGCTCTTCTGCAACATTGCTGGGTTTCCTTACTGGCATAAGAAACCGTGTCTTCATGGGGTATCCTTTATCCCCAAGAATCCACCCTTGAATGCGAGCAGGGGGGTGAAAAGCATTGTCAGCTGGGACTGGCAAAGTATGAATGAATCCTGGCAGTTCCCCGGGAAGCGGGCACACACTTGTCGGAAGCACTTTCTGTGGTTGCATACCAGTTGGACATTAATTGAATGAAACCTCTTCCTGTTTATGAAGGCAGGTGGTCGGTCCATGGGAGCCTTGATGGCCACATGTGTGCAGTCGATCACATCTTGGATCTGTGGGAATTCTGCAATGGCCCCAAATACAATGGCCCTCTCAGCCTGACTCTCAGTGTCTGTTCTGTAGCATACATAGTCGCAGCCCTCCTGAACAGAGCATTGGTCACCTCCTTGATGCAGTGGTGCACTGTTTATTGAGAGACCCCACACGTGTTGCCAGTGGATCCCTGGAATGATTCAGAGGCATAAAAGATTAGAGCCACAGTAAATTTGAGGGCCACAGGCCTAGGGTGCCCATCCAAAACCCATTGGCCGAAAGTCATCGTTTAGCAGTGTGCAGAGGTCTGTGTCGGCCTCTTTGGACTGCCGCAGTCTTCTCTGGCGGTTTCATTCAGACATCTGCAAGTAAGTCAGCTGAATCCTGTAGACTCGCTGGCATATCTCAGCTCTTCTTGGCCTTGGTGGCTGCTGCTGCTTGTGTCTGGGAGCTTCCTCTTGAGCCGCAGCTGCCTCTTGGGCCCGCCTCTGGCGGAGAGGCCTCAGCACAGCAAGGGGATCCAGGAAAACAGGATGAATTGTTCCCATCTTTATCCTCCTTGGACCTTCAACTTCCTTCAAAAGATAAAGTACACCTTTCTGGGCAAAGATTTGTGTTAATTGTGGTTCTGCAGGATGCCTGCATTAGCTCTATGGTGTGGATTGATTTTGGTCTCACAACTTTTCAAAAAGCATGATCCATCATGACCATGCCGACACCATATACGTATCCTCTACTATACCCCCCCAAAAAAACACCTCTACAGTTGCCGAGCTCCCCCCTCCCAACGCTCTACACTTGCAGAGTTTCTCCCCTCCCCTCACACATACAATGCATTTGCAGATTGAGCTCAGCGGCAATGTCCAATTTAAAAACCACTTCCTCAGGATAGCAACAGTTAACTTACCTAACCTTGGGAGGCATTGATGACTCTTACCTCGGTGGCACCAGCTTTTCAAAGATGCAAAAGTGAAGGCACATAAGTGCTGCACGTCATGCACAAGATTGCATACACCTGGTAGGCTCAAGGTGAATTACATATAAATGCATGCAAAACAGTGTGTAGCATATTTAAATTATGATCCTATCGCGGCAGAGCAGAAGTGCCACCGTGACATTTTGCCACCTTCGACAAAATCGGGAAAGAGCATTAGGGTGTTGAGTTCCGTGGCGGACGACTCCGCGCGGATTCTGCACTCCCTCCAATAAAAAAAGCCTTCCTTCTATAAGACCATAAAATCCAGCCCATCATGTCTGCAAAGACCCATCAAGGACAATGACCTGGGGAATCTGAGTGAACCACATATCCTGTTCCCATTAGCAAGGCATCAAGGTATTCAACTGTTGGAGACGAATTGCTTAACCTAATCATTTGAACAATGGGACCCTAGCTGTGAGAAGGGGATTCCTAGAAATGGACAAATTAAGTTGCAAGGGGGAATACACAATTAATGACCATGCTTGAATCACTGGGTGACAGTCATGTGACAGGCCTGCCCTTCGTGTGCTTAAGCTTCTCTTTTTTCTGCAGTAAGGAGACATGCAACTAGATGCTGACAAGGGAAGACCTGAGTGGGGTACCTCCCACCTCCGTCTTGACTCTCCAGTCTACCTTGCACACTTTGAACTCTGTTTGTTACCGTGACCATCCAGGGATGCCCCTGTTGTGGACAGAGACACCTTGAAGGAAATAAACTGCACTGCTCTCTGCTCTCTACAGGAGAACAGT
The DNA here is from genome assembly GCF_036365525.1 of Heterodontus francisci. NCBI lineage: Eukaryota > Metazoa > Chordata > Chondrichthyes > Heterodontiformes > Heterodontidae > Heterodontus > Heterodontus francisci. The sequence continues at coordinate 163,157,256 of NC_090374.1, read as the reverse complement.
GAAATCAGCTGTTTACATATCCAAATCAGAAGCATCAGGACCACCAAGGGAAAGTCGCACGACCACCTAATTCAGCCTGAAGCCAGCTGAGTCACCAACCTCCCCTTTTATTTCTCTGGACTCTAATTTGACCAGTCTATCCTTAACCACTCTGTAATCTATGTGTGTGTGTGTGTGTGTGTGTGTGTGTGTGTGTGTGTGTGTGTGTGTGTGTGTGTGTGTGTGTGTGTGTGTGTGTGTGTGTGTGTGTGTGAAAATTGGAGCGTATTTTACTTAGATCTGTTTAAGTAGTGTCATGAAGACCCCACCTGCTACGAATGAGACTTATAAATTTTGTCACATGAAACATTAATGTTAAACTGTTGCTGGACTTAAGAGATGGCTTGTTTAAAGAGATCAGCAGTATCTGGAAAAAATTTGCATTCTAAGAGACAGTTGCCTGGGAAAAGACAATAGAACTGCTCCCTGATCCAATTAACCCAAATGGATTTTGATCACCAGACATTGAATGTGTAACAAGCCAGCATTCCATCCACCAACACCACTGCAACCCCACCCCCCCCCCCCACCACCCCCAACTAAGAGTGGATGCTAAGATAGAGAATTCACAAAAAATGCAGGAGAGTTTGTTGAAAAAAACTTGGTCACATGACTAACCTGCTGGCCAACTTGGAGGTTTGAGTTGTGCTCACAGGATAGTTTGAAGACAGAGACTGCCTTGAAAACAAAAGACAAGGAATATCTCTCTCCCTGGCTCTCTCTCTTACGAAATTCTAAATCCACTGATGCCACTTAATCCTCAAGAGAAGATTCCTACATCAAAACAAGTTTGAAAGCGTGCACTGGGCCCCAACGAAACAGCAAGATTTAACTGCAATCAAAGACTCTATATTGAACTCAAAGGACAATAAATGAACCCCAGCTATTGCTTCAAACCTTTCCCCTTTATTCTTACTTCTTTTCTGTCTCTATCTGCATGTGTGTTTATCGCTAGTATGTATGTATGCTAGTGTGGTCTCGTCCCATATTTGTAGTAGTTTTAACCGAATTAGAGTTTTAAGGTTAATAAACTTACACCTTTCTTGTTTAAATCTAAGAAAATCTGTCTGGTTCATTTCTTTGCCTTACACTTGGAGAGCAGTGAACAAGGATTCACTAAGGGGGAGCTAAGAGCAAGGTGTTTTAAAAATTAAACCCTGTTACGGTCAAACCAGGCAAAGGCTGAGAGGGAACCCTTCGACCCCTTTCTCAGCTGGTCATAACAGTATAATAAAGCTAATCTCTTTCTTTATTAAACTCAAGAAAACCTGTCCCCTGTCCGATTAGTTCTATTATGATCACAGCACATAAACAGTTAAGCACTCACTGAATTGGCAAGTATATCATTTTCACAAAAGAAGCAAACCTGTTGGGGTCAAACAAGGAGAGGAAAAAAAAGGGGAACCATTCAACCTCTCCTCGCTTGATTGTAACAATGCTTTACCAGATCCATTAGCTGTGACTGCAAGGGATGTCCCTGACCATTCTGTTTCATGGTTATTATCCATCAAGGCTGGTATGTGGATTAGAGCATGATAAAAGCATAATGATCACTTCCTAGGTAGCAGATGTTAGCAAACAAGTGATTGGCTTTGCACATTAGCTCGTGGTTTAATGAATAAAAGCCTTTCCTATTAATTAAATTGAACTTCTTGCTGTGTGGCGCTTTAAATGCTAAACATGTTGCCTCAATTGCTCCTTGTACCTCTGAGAACTCTGCCAATCTATAGAGTTGAAATGCTCAATCTCATTGTTTTACAGATCCCTTGCAGTTAATAAACAGCACGTGCTAACTATAGAGAACATTAGCAACCTTTTTTACACAGTAATGGGCTGCTGTCTGACGAATGTGACAAAGGCCACCTGAAGCTGTCTGGAATGACCTAGTGGCTAAACAAAATCAAAGCGCTTTCACTGCTACAACAGTTAACAACAGTTAATGTTGTTCTCTTGGTGGAAATCAACAATCTGCTACATAACTCCCCCAACACTTCTGGAGGTGGGGGTATTTGTGGAAGTGGAAGGGGCAAGTGCAGCCTTCTGAGGCAATGATGATCTGAGAATTCTAAAAGACCTTCCAGATCAGTAAACCCTGCAGAGTAGGAATTTACTTGTTGTAAAATGAACTACATTTGTGATGCCGCGTTCTAAGAACCTTCAATCTGGCATCTTCTGTACATGCATCCTCATATTCATGTCTGAACCCAGGAATGAAGAGATTATCAATGGGAAATCATTTCCTTAGTTCAGAAATTGACTTTCTCAAGTGCTTACATCAAGGGAAGAATTTTATGTTCTCTCCCCCGGCAAATCTGGAGGTGGAGAGAGCATGTAATTGGCTGGATGGTGGCGTGGGGAGGGGAACCTCGCCATCTTCCCGCCTCCACCCAAATTAAGTCTGGGGCAGGAAGGCCTTTGGAAGGCCTTCCCACCCCGCTGCCAATTGAGGCCCTTAAGTGGGCAATTAATGTCCAATTAAGGGTCTCGTCCCACCACTGCCGGTATTAGCCCAGTGGTGGGTGGACCTATCGTCCCACAGGGAGCATGCCAAGCAAACCCATGCAGGTTGCTTGTCGGCTCTAGAGGTGGTTCCCTATTTAAAATGTGCTTAGTGCCTGATCAAGGGACCCAACTTTGGGAAAGGGGATGGCCCGTTGAAAGCCACCCCCCTGCCCTTGCTGTCGACCCCCGACCCCGTGACCCCCATCCCATGAAACCCCTCCTGCCCTGAACCACCTGGATTCAGGGCCTCCACTGAGTCCAGTACCGGTAGCAGCCACCACCTTTGCAGTCCTGCTGCTCAGTTAAACAGCTGCCGGCATCTGATTGGCCAGCAGCTCTTAGCAGGTGGGACTTCCATTGCCGAGGTCCCTAACTCTAGAGAAGGCCCACCGCCCTCCACTTAAGTGCCTAATTGGCACATAATGAGGCGGGACTTCCCTAAAGGAGGCGATGTGGGGCTCTCACCAGTGCTTTTGCCATTGGCCAAGACCCCCTTAGCCCAGATTAAATACTGGCCCAAGTGTCAGAAGTTTTCAGAGATGTAAGAACCAATGAAGGATTGCTGTGAAGGCAAAGTCTCTGTCAAGTTTGGGTCAGCAGTTCAAAAATGCTCTTCTTCTTGTGCTATTTGCTTCAATGGTAGGATTATCCAGCTCATAACATCATTTAAATAATGGCAGTGATCACAGAGGATGGGTCAGAGTGGACTTTGGGAAAAATCACATAGGAATGTTAGCAAATCCACCTCGCATCCATTTAAATGTGGTGTGCTGCATTCGGAGCCAGTGGGATTGTAGACTGATGAGTTTGCAGGAGGAGAATCTTGCTGCAACATTTTTGCATCACTATTCCAGTGCAAGCCCGTACTGCCACATTTTACTTGTCTTAACACCCCAACACAATCCAAAAATGAGAAGAGTAAAAAGATAGAAGTTCAGCTGCTTAGTTTACTGACATTTTTTAAGTTGAAAAAATCCACTTAACTATCCTTCTCCTACATTCTGAAAAGACTGGGTTTTTTTTGTTTCTTAAGGAACAGCACCTTTGTGTCCACTTTGCAAGTTGACTGAAGTACCTGAAGCTAAAACTGATCTTAGATGACCAAGCAGCGCATAATCAATTGGGCAATGACAGTGATAGATTATTTCACAGGATTTCACAGCACGTTCATCGTTCTTTGTGAAAAATAATAAAGAAAAGGCAATGCAATGTTTTGTTGCTTGAGAAAACAGAAAACCTGCCAAATTCAAAAATTAGTTGGTTAAAAATAATAGAAGAAATATCGAGTTTATTCAATAACAAGGCAGGCCTCGTCCGCCACCTCCAGTGTGATGGCACCATCAAATTTGTATTCCTCTCTGCTCCATTACAGTATTTCAAAGGGACCTTTTCCTCTGCAATACCCTGGTCCACTTTACTGTTACCCCCAATACCCCTCCCCTTCCTACTGCATCTTCCCATGCAAGCACAGGAGATGCAACACCTGCCTTCTACCCTCATTCCCTTTCCACCATCCCAAACACTTCTTCCAGGTGAAACTGTGATTTACTTGTATTTCTTTCAATTTGGTATACTGTAGTCGCTGATGATGATGTGATCTTCTTTACATCGAGGAGACCAAACGCGGATGGGTGATCGCTTTGTGAACACCTCCATTCAGTTGCAATCTGACTCTGAGCTGTTGGTAATGCTTCTACTACCATAATTTTCTGAATATAATATGCATTTTTCCTGAAAATATTGTCTATATTTTAGGGTGTACACTATAAATGGTCAGAAACATCTTTCCTGGGTGCGTTATGAATGATAATGCTGATCTGCTCGGAATGTTATGCTTCAAAGGCATTTATTTTAAATTCTTCCTGTTTCTAAAGGCATAAATGGGAATTGTCTCTTGTTTTCATTAATTTTTGGTATTGATAAACTTAATCTTTGAAAGAAATGATGAAGAAGCTGAGTTTTGAGATTTTTAACATTTATTTATACGTACAGAAGCACACTTAGAAATGCTCACTACATTTAATATTCAAAGCTACAAATCATTTTCAGTACCAGCACACAACATTCCAGAGAGGGGTCTTTGAACCACATGCTATGTTACCACTCTTTGGTCAAATCTTCATCCATATTGTTGGCATGTTATGTGCTAAATTAAACACTGTTGATTCATTTGGTCTACTTGAGTATCGCACATTTTGCATGGGCATGGGAACCAGCCACTCAACAAACTCAAGTGCGAATGGACCCTTCAGCTTAGTTGGATTTGCTCACTACATTTGTCAACAAAGGGTCACTTTGACCACCGTATTGCAAAAGTCTAGGTGCGTATTATACATGGTGATAAGGCAAATTTGACCGTTGATGACTACAGAAAAGTCAAGACTGGGAATTAAACCTTGCATATTTAGAAAAGATAGAGAGGGGGAAAGGGGAGGTGGAGTAGGTGTACTCTTTATGGATAACAAAACAGCAGTAGAAAAAAGGGGCACAGCTATAAACAAGAAAAAATGGAATCCATGTGGATGGAGGTAAAAGATCACAATTTTGCAGAGTCAGGAGGAGCACTCCTGCTGCATCACGATCCACAAGAATATTTTTTAAAAAGTTAAAAATGAAACAACTTGCCTTTAGTTAGTGGCCACTGAGGACTCCCGAGTAGAGAAGGCCTGGAACCTGTTCCACTCATTCCTAAGCCATTTCTGCCAGGGAGCCTAAAACAGATATGAGTTGCCTAATACAAAAGAAAAATACTGCAGATGTTGGAAATCTGAAATAAAACAGAAAATGCTGGAACTTCTCAGCATGTCTGGCAGCATCTGTGGAGAGAGAAAGAGTTGATGTTTTAGGTCAATTACCTTTCATCAGAAAAGTTAGAAATGTAGTAGGTTTTAAGAAAGTGAAAGGGGGAGGGTGGGGAAATGAACAAAAGGGAAGGCCTGTAATAGGGCAAAGGAGACATTAAATGACAAAAGCGTTGGTGGTGCAAGTGCAAAGAGAGTGGTAATGGGACAAGAAAAGAAACAAAAGCTGTCTAGAGGAGGTGTGAATGGCAGAATGATGAACACCTGCAACCAAAAGCCAAAACGAGAAAAGCGAGATGGAAGCCATAACCTGCAAAGAAAAAGGAAATAAAATGGGGCAGAAATTAGCCTGAAATTGTTGAACTCAAAGTTGAGTCTGGAAGGCTGTAAAGTGCTGAATGGAAAGATGAGGTGCTGTTCCTCGGGCTTGCATTGAGCTTCATTGGAGCATTACAGGAGGCCGAGGGCAGAGAGGTCAGCGTGAGAGCAAGGAGGAGAATTAAAATGACAAAACAAAAGCAAAATACTGGATGCAGAAAATCTGTAGTAAAAACAGAAAATCCTGGAAATACTCAGCAGGTCAGGCAGCATCAGTGGAAAGAGAAACAGAGTTAATGGGCTGAATGTTACTGATGATTGGTGTAGGGGATGGTGGAATGGGTTAAAGATAAAAGTTTGTGAACTTTGTGGGGGGAAGGTCAGGTACATAAGGTATTTTGCAGGGAGAGGCCAAGGAATGAGCTGTCTGGTTATTGGTGGAGGCGGGGGGAGGGGTTGAAAAGGGGCGAAACACATTTATTTATTTTTGTCATTACTTTTAAATGCATATGACTTTAAAAAGTTAAATTAAATGTAAGGGCTGGAAGCCCTTTAGAAATGGCGTTCTGTCCCAGCCATGTAAATGAGCCGCTGCATTTAATATTGCGGCGGCACCGCGGAACAAAACCCATGTGTGCGGGCCGCCATTTTTTACGGTCACTGCTGGCGACAACATAAAATTCAGGCCAAAATGTCAGGGCGATGACCTTTCATCAGAACTCATTAAATGAATTAAAATGACAGGTGACTGAAAACGCATGGTCATGCTTGTGGACTGAATGGAGGTGTTCCACAAAGCGGCCACCCAATTTGCCTTTAGTATCTCCAATATAGAGCAGACCACATTGTGAGCACTGAATACAGTATACTAGTTCAAAAGATGTACAGATGAATTGCCATTTGGGGGTATTGGACGGTGAGGAGAGAGGAGGTGAAAGGGGAGCATGTGTTGGGGATGACTGAGGAGTGGACCAGGGTGCTGTGGAGGGACCAGTCCCTTTGGAATACTGAAATGGGAGTGGAGGGGAAGATGTATTTGGCGGTGGCATCACTCTAGGGGGAGCAGAAATGTGGACAATGATCCATTGTATATGGAGGCTGATGGGATGGAAGGTGAGGACAAAGGCAACCCTATCGGGGCTCTGGGAGGGAGGGAATGGGGTGAGAGCAGATGTGTAGGAAATCGAATGGACACGGTGGAGGGCCCTGTTAACAATGGTGGGGTCGGGCGGTGTTGTGGGGGGGAATCCTCAGTTGAGGAAAAAGGAAGACATTTCAGAAGTGCTGGTATAGAAGGTTGCATCATTCAAACAGATCTGAAAGAGACAGAGAAACTGGGAGAAAGAAATGGAGTCCTTGCAAAGTCCACTCCCATTGTCCTCGACTCCCTCTCCTCTGTCAAACAAGTTCATGCATTGCTCGTTCCTGGTTTCACACCTATCTGCCAGAATGCAGCTACTTCAGCTCCTTGAACAGGATTTTCTCCTGTGCCTGCTCACACACCTGTGAACTGCTCCAGGGCTCCATCCTCTGCTCATTTTTCCTTGGGCAACTTGTACATCTGACATTAATATCATCTGTAATGTTCTACATAATCAATGCTATATAAATGCAAGATGTTGTTGCTTTAATTGCCAAAGTACTGCTACTTTGCCATCTAATTATGTTGAAACCAACAAAGTAAGCTTCATTATCTCGAAAAATGTTACCATTTCCTTAATTTAATGAAGCAGACCAAAACTGTATTGTCTCTCAGTATATATGTATCTTTATAGATGGAGAGAAGGATTGTAATATTTGTTTTTCATTTACTTGATCTGAGTGGTTCAGTATCACTGGTGTTAGATGCATAGCAATCTCTTGCTCACTTCTCACTCCTTTATCTTGTCAATACGTTGTAAAATAAAAACCACAGGCCTAAAGGAAAATAATTAATCTAGCAAACAAAAAAGGAAGCATCCTCAAGAGTTTAGCAGTAAATGAAGATCTAATAGATGTGAAGGATTAGAGATCTCACAAGGGGGGGAAAATGAGCATCTGTTGGGATTGACTGATGCTTTGCCACATAATTGCATATATTAAATCTCAGACTGAAAAGTTGTAGCATATGAGTCAAAGCAGTTTCGTTCAAGAGCAAAGGCTCAAATCAATATGAAAAATAAATAGAAAATGATCACAGAATAGATGATGGTTTGTGGAACTCTGTAATGTGTTACGGTCAAGTGAGGAGGGGTCAAAGGGCTTCAACTCTTTTCCCTTTCCTTGTTTGACCACAACAAGTTTAATTCATTTTTAAAGTGGATGTACTGGCCAATTTAGTAGGTGTTTGATTATTTACTTGCTATGATCATAACAAAAAACAATTGGACAGTTTTTCTTGAGTGTCACAAAGAAATAGGTTAATATTATTATTGTACCTAAACTGAACTAATATAAATAATTAACAATGCGCCAACTTTCACTCACACACACACATTAAAGGTTTACACACACACAAATAAGTTACTGAGTCGGGAAAGGTAGATTGGTTGAGTTAGAGACGATAGAAAAAGGGGTATATAGTATGTGGCATTTGGTGATTTGGCTGGCTTCCAGCTGAATTCGGTGGTCCTGAAGCTTGTAGTTTGAAGACATAGATAACTGGTTTGGTGGGTCTCTTGGAGACAACAATGCAAATGATTTCCTTCAATGGGGTTTCCAACAATGCCAACAAGCAGGATTTGAAAGCTTTCAAGCTGAAATGGAGGGAAAGAGCGAGAGAGAGGAAGACCTCCACTTCTGTCTATATGTGTCAGAGTCCAGAAGCTTCTCCTTTCTCTGCTGCAGGAAAACATAAGCTTAATAAATATAATAAATTAAAAGTAAAATACTGTGGATTCTGGAAATCTGAAATTAAAACAGGAAGTGCTGGAAATACTCAGCAGGTCAGATAGCATCTGTGGAGAGAGAAGCAGAGTTAACGTTTCAGGTCTGTGATCTTTCATCAAAAAAACCACAGATGGGGAGGGATTTGTCATATGACAGTCACTAAGGGATTCAAACTTAGCAGTTAGCAGTATTTCTCTCTTGCGAAAAAAACATGTAGTTCCCTTAAACTTCCTGGGTCTTGCTTCTTGCTGGGAAATGAGCAGATATTTCATCTCCCTCCTCACAAGCCTTGCAATGTAGGATACAGTGTTGCAAATTAGGTGGCCATCCTAAGCTGCTAGCAAAGTCATCTTTTCACATTTGTTCTTTGTTATATTTCTTCAAAAAAAAACTTCAGATCTCCAGTCAGTGGATTAAAGAACATTTTCATTTATCAAAGTAAGGTAGTGTGACAGATGCTGAAGATGGTATTAGGGATTTATTCTCCAGAAGACAAACACAGCAGTGACCCAGTCTCAGGAATGTTCCAACATTTTGCATTGTAGAGTCATAGGGCATCAGTATAACACCATGACATTTTACATGGCGGGCTCTGCAATCCAGCTATGATGCAGTTGAGACTTTGCAAGTGGCCCTTTTCACTTGAGCTGTGGCTGCTGTCATTGTTCTAATTGCTTTATTTTCTTGCACAGCAGGAAAGGAGGAGGAAAGAGAACAACACTGAGTCAGTTTCAGTTCTCGCAAGGTCTGTAGACTGCCAATTCAGACTGATAGACTCAAAAAGCACAGGTCTGCCAAAGGACAAACACAAGAGGGAGGTTAGCTGGAAGGTGCCTCATGACTGTGTTATGATTACTACTGCACTAAGGCTTCAGAAAATATTGGTTATAAATGCAGGTGGGTAAATTTTACAAATGTCTGTGCCTGGAGAGAAAATCACAGGGAAAGGGCCTATGGTTTCTCAACATGGGCTGTCAGTGGGTGTGACGTCATAATGTGAGCATGCATTTGTGAAATTCAACCCAAGAAATCACTTTTTGAAGCTCAACTTGCTGCAGACTGTGAGTGCAGCCCAATTTTCACTAGATATGGTTAATTATTGTTCAAGCATTGCATGAACATTTCTAATCAGTGGTATTGAAAATCTATCTGCAGACTCTAAGCTCTGAACAATGTTGATGCTGACCATAGAATATGATCCCAGTGGTTACAACAGTATTGTACCCTCCAGCTTTGATATCAGCAAAGGGTTCAGTAGGAGGATGCATCTTTTGAAATGTGGCCAGTGGTACCTTGGTTGCAATGGAGCTATTAGGCACCTACACCATGTGGTCAGAAAGTCCTATGACTGCCTGCTATGAAGGATTGCTCAGGCTTTGCCCCTCAAGACTCTATTCAGCTTCACTTTAGCCCCAATGTATGGGGAGATGATCCAAATTATTCAAAAAAAATATTTTCAGGGATTCAGACTGCTTCCCTCACCTGGACCCTGCTTCATATTGTGCTCCATTTCCACCTGGTTGCCTCACTATATCTTGGCAAAATAGCTCAAAGTATTGTTACACTCATGAGAAGTACAGTGATGAAAATACAAAAATAAACTGAGAGTTATAAATAATAGAACAAATTAAAAAAGATTGGTACATTTTTTCCTTCAACAAGGTGGAGGACACAGTCACATGACAAAAACCATCCCAACAGAAAAATACACATCCATGTCCTCTAAAAACTTAAAATCATTAACCCCATCTGCATCAAAATGAGACAGCTCATCACACGTAGATGTGAGCTATCACCAAAATGAGCTGAAACAAAGACACTTACAGACTCTATGGCTGGATTTTAAGAGCTCTTGGCGGCGAGCTCAAAAAATGGCAGCCCACCTGTGTGGGCCGCACGCCCAAGAGTGGCCGCAATATCAAGCATGGCGACTCATTGAACTAGCCGGGGCGGCTCGCTCCCCTCCAGTCATGTGCAGGGGTGGGCTGTCTGTCCCTGGCAATGGCGTCAACTGCTTGTGCACAGGCGCTGGTGCCATTTTTAAAGGGCAGCCAGCCCTGCCGCCCAATTTAAATTTTTAAGGTCCTACCTGCAAAATTAAATAAATATATTTCTAGCGCCCCTTTCCCACTCCCCCAATAACAAATACAATAACTATTTGCCCAATCTCCCAAAAACCACTTGCCTTTTACATCTGACCTTCCCCCCACAAACTGCATAAAGTTTAAGGTTCAACCCTCCCCACCATCCCCTACACCTCCACACTGACAAATTACCTCCTCCCCCCTCCCCACCAGTGTGGCATTGCATTTCCCCCAACAGGGATCTGAAGGCACAGGAGTGTTGGCCATCGCACCGAAGATTGCGGCGGGCGCTACAGATTGCAGGTAGGTCCGTGTACATTTATTAATTTTATTAATTTGCTTATTTAAATTGTGGTCCTGTCACTCAGTGGCGGGGGGCCACCACAGAGCTTCGCTGCTGCTGGGAGGATCCGGCCGGGCCCTCCCGACGTCGAGGTCCTTGGCAGGCCTCATCCGGAGCCATCTTCATGCCCACCCTCCCCCACCCCACCCCCTGCCACGCATCTCAATACCTGAAAGAGAACAAAATCCAGCCTGAGATCTCCAGCTACACTTACCACGATAGAGTGTGAACAGCCTTTATTTTATCAAAATGGGCTACCATCGGAAGCTATTGTACAGCCCATCAGGAACCAAAGTCTAAAGTCACATGGGTGAAACTAAGACTTTAAGAATTTACCTTTAAAGGTAACCTTTTAGAGAACAATGGGAGTCATCAGTCATTCAAGTGCAGAACATCAGAACATCAATCATCAAGATCAGTCTGGGAACTGCAACCACAGAGAGAACATTGAAAGCCATCTTTAATTCCAGTATAAGGTTGAGAGAGAGACAGAGAGAGGGAGAGAGAGAGAGAGATCAATTCCAGCTAAGGTATTTGAACCCTGCTGAGATGAGTTGACAACCAACTGCAGCAGAGAAGTAAGAGAGTGCCTTTTAAACAACACCTCCATATGTCAAAATTGAAGAAAAAGATACCAGCACCATTTTCAAACTGAAGTGTTGTCTACCAGGAGACTTCAGCAACCCAGCAAGGGCAAGACGATGAGCAAACAGTCCTGCAACTTTAAAACTTATATTCTAAGAAGATCCCACAGGCTTTTCCTAAAAACAGCGTACTTTTACACCTTGATCTCTTAACATAAGAATATAAGAACTCGGAGCAGGAGTCGGCAATTCAGCCCCTCTAGCCTGCTCCGCCATTCAATACTATCATGGCTGATCTCATCTCGACCTCTATCACACTGACGTGAAGTGCAGCAATGAAAATACAGAACCAAACTGAAGAGGTATAAAAAATTGGAACAATTTTAAAGAGACGTGTACATGTGTTGTCAACAAATTGAAGACAAGACACATGACCCTCAGCATCTCTTGCACTCAAATACCCAACTGTGTCTGCTAAGACTGAAAACCAGTTAAGCCCCATCTGCATGGAAATGCAACAGATAATCACACTTGGATGTGGTTATACTCAAACACAATGGGACAAGATCTTTCGCAGACTTCTCATCTCCAATACAATGGAGTGTGAACCACCCTCATCTCAGAATGCGGCCATCGCCAAGGCCATTATACAGCCTAGCTTTAACTGAAACCTGAAGTCACATGGGTGAAGACAATCCTTGTAAAAATTCACCTGAAAAGCTCATTGTTTTGAGGAACAAAGGGTGGAGACCTTTCAGGACAGGACTAGAGACAACAACATCATTCTGGTCTGTCCTCAGCAATCACAGTGCTCTGGCTAGCTTTCAATTTGTCTCAGCAGGTTTCAAGTGTTTTGGTTGGAATTGATCTCGCTCTCTCTCTCTCTCTCTCTCTCAGCCTTGTTGGAATTCAAAATAGCTTTTTTGTTGTTATAGAGACAAGAGAGTGCCTTTGCAAAAACAACTTTTCTACCCATGAGAATTGACTTAAGACATCAGCAGCATCTTCAACCCGAAGTGAACCGCAGGAGACTGCAACAGCCCAATGAATACCAGACAACCAGCCAACAGGCCCGCAACTTTAAAAAAATTCACCTTCCGAGGAGGATCCCACAGGTTATTTCTGAAACAACACACTTTTACAACCTGAACTCTGAACACCTCATACCCTATACTTTTCTATCTATCGTCTCTTGAGAGGGCATGTGAAAGTGAATGTGGGCGTGAGTGGTGTTGCGATCATTTCGGGATTTGTTTATTTTTTTACCCACAAGAAAACCTGTCACTCTCTGTTTATTTGGCAGATAAAACGCAAGGGGTTAAACATTAGTAACAAAATCACTTGCTGTGGTCAGTTGGGAGGTGAAAAGTGGGAACAAGCCACGCCATCACCAACTTAGCCAGAACACCTCTTACCCTTTACCTTCTATTGATCTTTTCTTAAGTGTGCATGAGAGAGTGAATGCATGCATGGATTGTGTTGCTAATATTTTGGGTCATAATTGTATAATAGATATTTAATTTTCTGTTTCAAACTCACGAGAAAACCTGTCACTGTCTGTCTATTTGACCAACAAAATACAGGGGCTGAAACAATAGTTTAAACAAAATAATAACTGTGGTCAGTTGGGAGGAAACCAGTGGAAACCAGCCACACAATTTCCCACCTGTCTATAATAGTATAAACTTGCTCCCTGCTGAGCCAGGGAAAAAGGAGCTTCTAGTGTCAGGCAGCCTTGCCCTAGCCCCACAACTTCTTCTGCCCCCTTGGCATCATTGGCCTTGAAACTGCTGAGTGGAGTTTCCATATGTGGCTAACTGGGAAGTTATGGAAGTTGGATGATGGCAGCAATGGTTGATTGAGAGCAATGAAGGACAGTTTTAAGTTAAACAGAAGATATGGGCCCATTACCTGGGGTGAGTGTTTATTCCCTGCATCTGAATGGTGAGTCCTGAGTCACCCTTGTGATTGGGCCTCATGCCTCATTATGGTGGAGCCAGTGCAGTCTCAAAGGCTGCTGATGAAGAGCAATGATATATCTGGCCTCTGTTAGTATAAGGGTGTTGGGACCAGGAGCAGGGTGATACCGAGGGTCAGGGCTGAAAGCAGGGGAGATTGAGTGTCAGGGCTGGGAGCTGGAGAGGTCAGGAGTGGGAGAGGTTGGAGGCCAGGGCAGGAGTGATGGCAATTGACGGGTGATATGGGTGGGGGCCAGTCGTGATCAGTTCCTTGAAGGTGGAGTTATGGAGTTACTTGCCTTCTTGGTTGGCTGGTGACCCTTAGGCTTAGTTTCTCTGAGAGGAGTCAGTGATGGTGCCTCAGGGCAAAACAATGGTTAAGAGGGGGCCTCAAGCAGGCATTAGGCCCTTTACTAGCCTTTATAGGTGATGAGCATAACTCCAACTTCAGCTGTGGGTAAAGGACAATTTTTGTTTTTCCTTATCTAATATGGTGGTGCACTTTTAATAGTGCATTATGATCTTTTAGGGGCATCTGAACAAGCAGATGGAGACATGGTTTAATATCTTATGGGAATGACAACATCTCCAACAATAAACTGTCCCTCAATACTGCATTGAACTATCAGACTAGATTTTGAACTAAAGTACTGGACTGGTACTTGAACCCAAAATCTTGCAACTCAGAAATGAGAGCTTCACCAACTAAGCAAAGATATGGAAGGTAAAATGTGAACAAAGGCTTGTATATACTGCAGTATATTCACCGACTGAGGATGTTAGAAGGGCTCTTGTTCTCAACATCAACTCAAGAAGCTGAAAGAGAAGACAGTGAATTTGGAGAGTAGTATTTACACATTAACCCTATTGAACCCCTTCATAATTTAATGTCTTTTTATCAGGTCACATCTCAATGTTTTCTCTTCTTGAGCAATGAGGCCCAGCCTGTTCAGTCTTTTCTATTTTCCACTAATTAATATAGTGCTATGAGTGCTTCTTTTTTTGTTCAATTATGAATATTTGTGTTTTCAAACTGAAAAAAAAGATTCCATCGATGTTGGAACTCTTTTTTTTTAAAGAGGTCGTCAGATGGTCTTTTGGACTTGGATTGTGAGCAACGGTTACTGGAAAGCACCTGTTTTCAGATAAATACCCAGCAGGGGGCTTTTTTGATTTGGGAAAGATGTTTACAGAGAAGTGACAGGTCAAGATTTATAGGGGTCAGGAGGCTTGTCTCCTGAGATGTTTTTGGTTTCACGTGAGACAAGCAGTTGGGGAATGGACAGTGTTCTGAAAAGAAGTAAAAAAATCAACCTGCCAAGGACAAACCCCAACTCAGGCTTTGCTAGCTCTTTGAAAAACCTGACAGTTTTTCCATCTCTTTGAGAATCTGTTATAAGTGAGTGTGAGAAATAGAGAAATTGATGCTGCATTCCTTCTGCAAGGCCTGCCTGAAACCCCTGTTGCTGCATTTCTCCTGGAAAGCTTGCCCAAACTGATCTTCAACATAACCTTAAAAGAATTGTTCTAGGAAGATCCCAGTGAAAGCCATCTATGCGTATTTGGAATGCCAAAGCAAAACACAGGACATCTGACACCTTTTCATATCTGCTCTTTTTTCTTCAAGAATTAGCAAGTATTTGACCAATGTATTCTTTTTGTCTGTTTGTTTTGTAATAGAGCTCTAAAGAGTAAATCTCTTTTTTTGATTAACTAGTGTGTATGTGTGTATGCATGTGTGAGGAGCTAAGGTAAAAAGGGAACTTATATATTTTAATCTGTGTGTTAATGCTTTGCATTGTTACTGATTAAGACTTGTTATATAATAAACTGATAATTTTGCTGTTTATTAAAGAAACCTTGTTGGTGTATTTTATTCTGGGATAAAAATAGAGTCTATGATTGACTGTATTGGTAATTGGGAAAAAAATGTAAATATATGTTGTGACCTGTGGAGAAGTGGAGCTAGAAAAGCAGTGCACTCCTCTTGCCTCAGTTGTAACAATAGCGTGTAGGTTGACAGTTCAAATATTATTGTAAACCAGCAGAAAATATATTGTCAGTTTCTTTTTTTTAATGCGAACACATTTGTTCTCATGGAAAAGTGATAGTAAAACAAAAGGATAGATTTTTTCACTTTTGTAGTCATAACTAATGTGGAAATATGATGCTGTGGCTATAACAGAGACAATCAAAGAAGGGCAGACTGGGTGTTAAATATTCCAGGAGACAAGGTGTTCAGGAAAGATAGGAAAGGGAAAAAAAGGAGAGGGGTGGCAGTATTGATTAAGAAGAGTATTGCAGTGTTGGAGAAAAAGGATGTCCCAGAGGACAGAATCAATTTAGCTAGAAAAGAACAAAAAAGGTGCTGTTACATTGCTCGGTGTTGTCTATAATCCACCAACTAGTGGGAAGAATGTTGAGGAACAAATTTGCAAGGAAATTACAGAAAGGAGCAAAAATTATTGGGTGATTATAATGGGGGACTTTAATTAACCAAACATAGACTGAGATAGTAGTAGTGTAAAGAGCAGAGAGGGGCAAGGGTTCCTACAGTGTGTTCAGGAAAATTTTCTACAGCAGTGTGTTTCTAGTCCAACAAGAAAGGAGGCGCTGCTAGACCTGGTGCTTGGGAATGATATGGGCCAAGTGGATCAAGTATCAGTAGGAGATCATTTAGGGGACAATGATTATTGTATCATAAGTTTTAGGCTGACTATGGAAAAGGACAATGAACAACCCTGAGTAAGAATAATTAACCGGGGGAAAGCCAACTTCAATGGAGTGAGAACGGAGCTGGGGCGAATAATCTGGAGTCAAAGGTTGACAGGAAAAAGAGTAGCTGAACAATGGGATACCTTCAAAAAAGAGATAGTTTGGGCATAGTCAATATATGTTCCCTCAAAGGGGAAAGGTAGGGCAAACAAACCCAGAGCTCCCTGGATGACAAAAGAGGTAGAGATTAAGATAAAGAAGAAAAAGTGTGCTTTTGACAGGTAGAAAATACTATTGAGAACCAGTCTGAATATAGAAGGTCGAGAGGGGAAGTGAAAAAGCAAATAAGAGAAGCAAAGAGAAAGCATGAAAAGAGACTGGTAGCTAACATTAAAAGGAATCCCAAAGTTTTCTATAGACATATAAATAGTAAAACGGTAGTAAAAGGAAGAGTTGGGCTGATGAAGGACCATAAAGAGGATTTACGCAAGGAGGCCGAGGATGTAGCTGAGGAATTAAATGAATACTTTGCATCTATCTTTACCAAGAAAGAAGATGCAACCCAGGTAATGGTGAAAGTGGAGGTCATTCAGATACTAGTAGGTGTTAAGATTAAAAAGAGGACGTATTAGATAGGCTGTCTGTACTTAAAGTGAATAAAGAACCAGGACCGGTTGAAATCCATCCAAGGATACTGAGGGCAGTGAAGGGGGAAATCACAAAGGCACTGGCCATAATATTTTCAGTCTTTCTTAGACTTAGGGGTGGTCCCAGAGGACTGGAAATTGCAAACATTATATCCGTGCTCAAGAAAGGGTGTAAAGATAAGCCCAGAAACTACAGGCTAGTCAGTTTAACTTCAATGGAGGGGAAATTTCTAGAAAGAATAATTTGGGGCAAAATTAATAGTCACATGAAAAATTCATGTTAATTAGAGAAAGCTAACATGGATTTCTGAAGGGAAAATCGTGTTTAACAAATTTGTTGGAGTTTTTGAGGAGGTAACAGAGAGGTTGATGAGGGCAATGCAGTTGATGTGGCATACATGTACTTTCAAAAGGCGTTTGATATAGTGCCACACAACAGACTTGTGAACAAAGTTATGGAATAAAAGGGATGGCAGCAACATGGATACCGAATTGACTGAGTGACTGGAAACAAAGAGGTTTTTTTAATTCATTCATGGGATGTGGGCGTCACTGGCCAGGCCAGTATTTATTGCCCATCCCTAATTGCCCTTTAGAAGGTGGTGGTGAGCTGCTTTCTTGAACCGCTGCAGTCCATTTGGAGTAGGTATACCCACAGTGCTGTTAGGAAGGGAGTTCCAGGATTTTGATCCAGCGACAGTGAAGGAACGGTGATACAGTTGCAAGTCAGGATGGTGTGTGACTTGGAGGGGAACTTGCAGGTGGTGGTGTTCCCATGTATTTGCTGCTCTTGTCCTTCTAGTTGGTAGAGGTCGTGGGGTTGGAAGGTGCTGTCTAAGGAGCCCTGGTGCATTGCTGCAGTGCATCTTGTAGATGGTACACACTGCTGCCACTGTGCGTCGGTGGTAGAGGGAGTGAATGTTTGTAGATGGGGTGCCAATCCAGCGGGCTGCTTTGTCCTTGATGGTTTCGAGCTTCTTGAGTGTTGTTGGAGCTGCACCCATCCAGGCAAGTGGAGAGTATTCCATCACACTCCTGACTTGTGCCTTGTAGATGGTGGACAGGCTTTGGGGAGTCAGGAGGTGAGTTACTCGCCTCAGGATTCCTAGCCTCTGACCTACTCTTGTAGCCATGGTATTTATATGGCTACTCCAGTTCAGTTTCTGGTCAATGGTAGCCCCTAGAATGTTGATAGTGGGCGATTCAGCCATGGTAAAGCCATTGAATGTCAAGGGGAGATGGTTAGATTCGCTCTTGTTGGTGATGGTCTTTTCTGGCACTTGTGTGGTGCGAATGTTACTTGCCACTTATCAGCCCAAGCCTGGATATTGTCCAGGTCTTGCTGCATTTCTACATGGACTGCTTCAGTATCTGAGGAGTCACGAATGGTGCTGAACATTGTGCAATCATCAGCGAACATCTGCACTTCTGATCTTATGATTGAAGGAAGGTCATTGATGAAGCAGCTAAAGATGGTTGGGCCTAGGATACTACCCTGAGGAACTCCTGCAGTGATGTCCTGGAGCTCAGATGATTGACCTCCAACAACCACAATCATCTTCCTTTGGGCTAGGTATGACTCCAGCCAGCGGAGGGTTTTCCCCCTGATTCCCATTGACTTCAGTTTTGCTAGAGCTCCTTGATGCCATACTCAGTCAAATGCTGCCTTGATGTCAAGGGCAGTCACTCTCACCCCACCTTTTGAGTTCAGCTCTTTTGTTCATCTTTGAACCAAGGCTGTGATGAGGTCAGGAGCTGAGTGGCCCTGGCGGAACCCAAACTGAGCGTTGCTGAGCAAGTTATTGCTAAGCAAGTGCCGCTTGATGGCACTGTTGATGATACCTTCCATCACTTTACTGATGATTGAGGGTCGGCTGATGGGGCGGTAATTGGCCGGGTTGGACTTGTCCTGCTTTTTGTGTACAGGACATTCCTGGGCAATTTTCCACATTGCAGGGTTGATGCCAGTGTTGTAGCTGTAATGGAACAGCTTGGCTAGAGGCACGGCAAGTTCTGGAGCACAGGTCTTCAGTACTATTGCCGGAATATTGTCAGGGTCCATAGCTTTTGCAGTATCCAGTGCCTTCAGTCGTTTCTTGATATCACACGGAGTGAATCGAATTGGCTGAAGTCTGGCATCTGTGATGCTGGGGACTTCAGGAGGAGGCCGAGATGGATCATCAACTCGGCACTTCTGGCTGAAGATTGTTGCAAATGCTTCAGCCTTATCTTTCACACTGATGTTCTGGGCTCCCCCATCATTGAGGATGGGGATATTTGTGGAGCCACCTCCTCTAGTTAATTGTTTAATTGTCCACCACAATTCACGGCTGGATGTGGCAGGACTACACAGCTTAGAACTGATCCATTGTAAGTAGTTGTTAATGGATGTTTTCTAGGCTGGATGACGTTTTGTAGTGGAGATCCCCAGAGGTCAGTTTTGGGACCCTCACTTTTCTTGATATATATTAATGACCTGGACCTTGGTGTACAGGGCACAACTTCAAAGTTTGCGGATTATACTGTGACCTGTGAGAAGGATAGTGTAGAACTGCAAAAGGACATAGACAAGTTGGTGAAATGGGCAGACAGGTAGCAAATGAAGTTCAAGGCAGAGAAACATGAAGTGATTCATTTTGGTCAGAAGAACATGGAAAGACAATATAAGATAAAGGGTACAATTCTAAAGGGTATGCAGGAAGAGAGAGACCTAGGTGTATATGTGCATAAGTCATTGAAGGTGGCAGGACAGGTTGAGAGAGCAGTTAATAAAGCATACAGTGTCCTGGGCTTTATTCATAGGGCCATAGAGAACAAGAGCAAGGAAGTTATGCTGAACATATATATGACCGTAGATTGGCCTCAGCTGGAGTACTGCGTCCATTTCTGGGCATCGCGTTTTAGGAAAGATGCGAGGGCATTGGAGAGTGTACAGAAAAGATTCACAAGAATGGTTCCAGGGAGGAGGAACTTCAGTTATGAAGATATATTGCAGAATTTGCGAGTGTTTTCCTTTGAGAAGAGAAGTTGAGAGCTGATTTGATAGAGGTATTCAAAATCATGAGGGGTCTGGGCAGAGTAGATAGGGAGAAACTATTCCCACTCATGAAAGGATTGAGAAAAAGAGAGCACAAATTTAAAGTAATTGGTAAAAGAAGCAAAAGTGACATGAGGAAAACTTTTTCACGCACTGCCTGAGATTGTGGTAGAGGCGGGTTCACTTGAAACATTCTAAAGGGAATTAGACTGTTATATGCAAAGGAAGAATGTGCAGGGTTATGGGGAGAAGGCATGGGAATGGCACTCAGTGAATTGCTGATTCAGAGAGCTGGTGTGGACATGATGTCTCCTTCTGCACAGTAACAATTCCATGATTCTGTGAACTCAGCTTGGTAGAGGTGTACTCTGCTGTTGTTTGTCCCACCTATGGTACAATCTGACATTTTGTTTAAAAGCTAGTAGAATTCCAGTGGCATTGTTCACTGATCAGCTCGGGCCTGGAGTACTGTTTCTGATTTTAATCGTAGCCTCATTCTGAAATGTTAGGTTTTCTGTTCCTGATATGAAGCAGCAGCCTCGCTGGTTTCAGTTAAGACACTAAAACAAGGCCACATCTGTTTCAGGTGGATAGAAAAGATGCTGAGCACCATCAAAAGAGAGGAAACATTTCACTTGCTGTCCTGGCCTACATTTATCCCCCAGTCAACCACCAAAGCAGATTAATTGGCCATTAATTTATTCCACTATTTGCATGAAAATTGGCTGCTGAATTTGCTTACAAAACAACACAGATTGCATTTTAAATGTAATTTGTTAGTTGCGAAGTGCTTTGGGAAATGTTGAGGACATAAAAGGCACATAAATGAAAGCTTTTTTTAAAATCACTTTCAGACTCAGATGCCTGAATACATCCCCTGAGATGTTCTGGAATCTGAATGAATGAAAAAGATGAAATCTGGCAGATGTCCAAATAGGAAAACTGCTTAATGCACAAATACAAACTGGACATACAAACATACGAATTAGGAGCAGGAGTAGGCCACACGGCCCCTCGAGCCTGCTCCGCCATTCAACAGGATCATGGCTGATCTGATTGTAACCTCAACTCTACATTCCTGCCTACCCCAATAACCTTTCACCCCCTTGCTTATCAAGAATCTATCTACCTTTGCCTTAAAAATATTGAAAGACTCTGCTTCCACTGCCTTTTGAGGAAGAGTTCCAACGACTCAC
This sequence comes from Heterodontus francisci, assembly GCF_036365525.1. NCBI lineage: Eukaryota > Metazoa > Chordata > Chondrichthyes > Heterodontiformes > Heterodontidae > Heterodontus > Heterodontus francisci. The sequence continues at coordinate 163,136,164 of NC_090374.1, read as the reverse complement.
AACCCACAGAGAGAAATAATTTCTCCTCAACTCTGACTTAAATGAGTGACCCTTATTTTTAAACAATGGCCCCTAGTTCAGATTCTCCCACAAGGGGAAACATCCTTTCCACATCCACCCTGTCAAGATCCCTCAGGTTCTTACATGTTTCAATCAAGTTGACTCTTAATCTTCTAAACGCCAGTGGATACAAGCCTGTCCAACTTTTCCTCATAAGACAACCCGCCCATTCCAGATATTAGTCGAGTAAACTTCTCTGAACTGCTTCTAACGCATTTACATCCTTCCTTAAATAAGGAGACCAATACTGTACACAGTACTCCAGGTGTGGTCTCACCAAATGCCCTGAAGCATAACCTCCCTACTTTTGTGTTCAAATCCACTCACAATAAATGATAACATTCTATAGCTTTCCTAATTACTTGCTGTACCTACATACTAACCTTTTGCGATTCATGCACTAGGATATCCAAATCCCTCCGCATTTCAAAGCTCTACAATCTCTCACCATTTAGATAATATGCTTCTTTCTTATTCTTCCTGCCAATGGCTGATTTCACATTTCCCCACATTAAGCTCTATTTGCCAGATCTTTGCCTACTCACCTAACCAGTCTACAGCCCTTTGTAGTCTCCTTATGCCCTCTTCACAATTTACTTCCCTACCTATCTTTGTGTCATCAGCAAATTTAGCAACCATACCTTGGTCCCTTCATCCAAATCATTTATATAAATTGTAAAAGGTTGAGGCCCCAGCACTGATCCCTATGGCACACGACACATTACACCTTGCCAACTAGAAAATGACCCATTTATGCTACTCTCAGTTTCCTGTTAGCTAGCCAATCTTCGAACCATGCCAATATATTACCCCCTACACAATGAGATTTTATTTTCTGCAATAACTTTTGATGTGGCACTTTATCGAATGCCTTCTGGAAAACTAATTACAATACATCCACGGGTTCCCCTTTATCCACAGCACATGTTACTTTGTCAAAGAACTCCAATAAATTGGTTAAACATGATTTCCCTTTCACAAAACCACCCTGACTCTGCCTGATTACCTTTATTTTTCTAAGTGCCCTGCTATAACGTCTTTAATAATATCATCCTGCTTTCTGTCTCCCTCCCTTTCTGAATAAAGGAGTTACATTGGCTATTTTCCAATCTCATGGAACCTTCCCTGAATCTAGGGAATTTTGGAAAATTTAAACCAATGCATCAACTATCTCACTCGCCACTTCTTTTAAGACCCTAGGATGGTCCATCAGGATCCGGGAATTTGTCAGCCTGCAGCTCCAACAATTTGCACAGTACCACTTCCCTGGTGACTGTAATTTTCTTGAGTTCCTTCCTCCCTTCCATTTCCTTATTTACAGCTATTTCTGGGATGTTACTTGTATCCTCTATAGTGAAGACCGATATAAAATACCTGTTCAATTCATCTGCCATCTCTTTATTTTGCATTATTAATTCCCCAGACTCACTTTCTATAGGATCAACGCTCACTTGGTTAACTCTTTTCTTTTTTATATATCTGTAGAAACTCTTACTATCTTTTTATATTTCTAGTGAGTTTTCTCTCGCACTCTAATTTTCCCTCCTTATAATCTTTTAGTCATTCTTTGCTTTTTTATATATTCTGTCCAATCTTCTGACCTGTCAGCCATCTTTGCACAATTATATGCTTTTTCTTTAAGTTTGATACTATCTTTAACTATTTTAGTTAACCATGGGCCGTTGGATCCTCCCCTTGGAATTTTGCTTTCTAGTTGGAATGTATCTCTTCTTCTTATTCTGAAATATTCCCTTAAATGTCTGCCACTGCATCTCTATTGACCTATCCTTTAATCTAATTTTCACTTTCGTTCACTTTAGCTAGCTCTGCTTTCATGCCATCATTTAAGTTTAAAATACTTTTCTGAGACCCACTCTTCTCTCCCTCAAATTGAATGTAAAATGAAATCATACACTGTTATACTGCAGCTAGTGCCAAACTCAAGTGATGTGAGACAGGCTCCTGTAAGAGGTCTCTCATCTCTTTGCTGACCTGATTACAGAATTATACTGCCAGTTTGGTGCCAGTACTTAGGGGCAACTACTTTGCATCATTGCACAGCTTCAGCTGTGGCACAGTGGATCACAGTTTCTCCTCTGAACCAGAAGGCTGTGGGTCCAACCCCACCCCCTCTGGAGACTTGAGCACATAATCTTGACTGACACTTCAGTGCAGTATTGAGGATGTGCTGCAGTGGCAAAAATGCTGTCTTTTGGATGAAGTGTCAAACCAAAGGCCCTATCTATCATCTCAGTGGACATAATGGGCTGAATTTTATCAGCACTCCGGCATTGGGCGTTATGGTGGACGGGCCCGGAAAATTCTTCCGGGAGAGGCCCGCCATGACCTCTGACGCTGAGAAGTCCCTGCCATATTTTAATGGCGGCGGCGAGGACTCAGTGCGGCCTCGCCCGCCACTCAGCGGCAGGGCCTTCATTTAAATATTAAAATGAAGTAAAATAAATACAAATTAACTTACCTTGTCCCAATGGCTGTGCCACGCCGATATTCCGGCCGCCAGCCAGAACTCGCGTGCTTTCAGAACTCTGTTCAGAGTTCCGAGGGGTGCCTATGGTGGGGAGGGGGGAGGAGTGAAAATTTCAGGGCGGTGGGGGGAGCAGGGAAAACTGCTCTGATTGGGTGTGGGGATGGTGGAAAGGGGTTGAAGTTGTGTGGTGAAAGTTTGTAATTTTACAACTTGGTTTTCCAGGGAGATGGGTTATTTTATTAATTGATAACACAGTTGGGGGGGGAGGGTGGTGGGGGTGTTGGAAAGTGGATTGAAAGTATTTCTGAAATGTTATTTGTCATTCCTGGGCCAGGGGTGGAGTGGCCACCCTCTCTACGTCATCGAGGGTGGCCACTCTGCCCCCTCCATGTCAATGAGCCCCCATGCAAAATATCACAGGGGCTTAGCAACAGTGCATTCGCATCTGAAGACCACTGAGATGAGAGTGCACCATCACGATTTGCGGCGCAGTCATAAAATTCAGCCCAATGATCCCAGGGCACTACTGTGTAGAAAACTGGGGAGCTTTTCCCAGGGTCCTGGCCAATAATTATCCCTCAGCCAACATCACTAAAACAGATTATATGGTTGTTATTTCATTGCCGTATGTTGGAGTTTGCTGTGCATAAGTTGGCTGCCGTGTTTCCCACATTATCACAGTGACTGCACTTTAAAAGTACTTCATTGGATGTAACACAGTTTAGGATGTCCTGAGATCATGAAAGGTACTATATAAATGAAAGTCTTCCTTTCGTATAAAGTTAACAGTGCAAGAGCAGACTTATAGCCATTCTCATTAGCAAGTTTCCGCTGTGCGCTGTGTGTCATGGAACTACAAACCTGTTCATTAAAAATGTGTTTGTGATTTAGTTGCACACAACACACTGAGGAAATCATTCATGCTCTTGTTTACTAGTTTGCTGATATTAGGCTTGACTATTATTGTATCGTAGAAACAAGAAATAGGCCATTCATCTCATCGAGCCTGCTTTACCATTCAATAAGATTATGGCTGATCTGTAGTTTAAATCTATTTATCCTTCTTTGCTCCATTTCCCTTGATACCCTTGCCTAAAAAAAAATCTATCTCAGTGTTGAAGCTCCTTTTTTCATTTGTTCTCCTCCTTGTTTTCAGAATTTTTTGTTTCTCATCCTTTTCCTCCTTTATCTTTGTGTTGTCCCCTAACATTAGTTCTGCTGGTCAGTTCCTTTTTGGCTGATTTTATCTTGTCTCCAGCATCTGCAAACCTTTCACTGCCTGTATTGATTACATTACCAAAGTGTGAAGGTCGAGGCCGTGGGACAGCAAGTAGTTTGTTAAGATCTGCGAAAATAACAGGAAGATTGTGCAGGCATAATGGTCCTAAAAACATCGCAAAGAAAGGGCTAAGTCATTAAAGGGACCTCTGGGGATTGCAAAATAGAAGGTTGAGTGATAAGTGAAGGAAGACCTTTGACAGCTATTAGAGAATTGTAGAAGCAGGGAGTTAATAGCCAGAGAGGGAATCAGCACTTGCTTTGTTCCTAAGATAGTGGTGGCGGTGAAGGGGAGAGAATGAAAAGAGAAATAGAGAGTTGTCATAGCATCCAAAGGTTTCTCATTTATTTTTGTGAATAGAGTATTTTTTGGAAATATTGAGGTTCTGTGTGTGCTTTGCCAAGTGCTTTATCATTGGCTGCAGTTTGATTGTGAAATTTAGGCCTATCAGCACTGATACACATTGTACACTTTCTCATGCCCTATGAGCTTATCAGACATGTTTCAGATGTAAAACTTCTAATTCTATAAATTTGTTATTGTAAATTCTGAGTGTTGATGTAATTGCAATGCAGAAGTTAAAGATTGACTCAAAACTAATAATTATAGTGTGGTAAGTGCAAATGACAATGATCACAGTGTGAAAAGTGAGCAAAAAGTATTCAGCCACATGTTACCTTTAGTATGTTTGCTGAAACATTTGGGCTGAATTCTTCTCGATTTCAAAAGGCAATTAGATGGGAACTTGGAAATAAACTAGCCGGCCTAGGGGGATACAGCAGGGAAATGAGACCTACTGGATTGCTCTACAGAGAGCTGACATAGATTTGATGGGCCGAATTTCTTCCTTCTGTGCCGTAATGAGTCTATGACTCAAATACCATGACTATGACTGAATCACAGGTTGGCCCAGAATTTGCTTGGAAATAACAAAGAGTTGCATATGCATGCCTGATTAATGTCTAAGTAACAACACAGTTTGTGGTGAGGAAGAACTATGCCATGAGTTGTGAATTGTCACAATCTGCTGGAGGATTTGAGCCTCACAAAAATGGAAGATCAGCGTCAAACTGCTCGTGACTCACCACAGAAAATTAGGGCTGGTGCTTAATCACATAAGCGCCCTTTTAATGACAAAATTTATGTTCCTGGAATGCCACTCAAGCATGAAGGGCCAGAAAGGAAACAATTGAAACTGTGGTGCCTGACTCACAGAATTGTTCCTGGAGGTTTTTAAAATTTAAAATGTAAACGTTTTACATTTTTTTTCCTATTATTCCTTTCTATCTCTCTTTCTCTCAATCTTAATCTAATCTTTCTTTCCTTTTTTTTCTCTTTTTGTATTTATTGTGACTTTAATCCACCCTATTTCCTGCTCCATTGTTCATCAAATTCATTGTCCTTAACTCTCACTGGTTAAGTAGATAACCTGTTGGTCCCAGCTTCCCTATTATTAGCAATTTCCAGCAATTTGCAATGCAAAAGATTTTCGAGCTGGAGGCTTTAAAAAAAAAGGGCATACCAGGAGATTCTCTGCTCCAGCAAATTATAGGCCATTGTTCCATACTGCAGTTGAGAACTTTTACTGGCTGGGCAGTACTTTATATGCTACTTGCTTTTATTGAACTCAGAATTACAGCATGAATATAATTTTGTTGAACATCACAAACGGGGTTGAAATTCTAATTCCTTAAATGTCATTAAGACTGTAGTGTCTTCATTTGATATGGAGCCCAGAACTAATTCTGGGATTTTCTGGCATTTGTTTTAGAAATTCCCTTCAAACTCGATGTCAATGCTATATATCTGGAATGCTGTGTACCCAAGCTAGCTTGTTTTATGTTTGAACAGTTTCCAGTTTACCAAAATCACATTTACTCTAGTGCTCATCTGTTGAAGACTAAATACATTTACATCAATATTTTATCTGGGTTTTATCATTTTGTTTCAAGTTTAGCACATTAATTATCATATTTTATAAATGTTTTCTCATTGTTATGGAACTTAAATATAAAAGTAATGTCCTTGCTGGACATGCATGACCATGCAAATATAGGTTTGTTTTATTTTAATTTATTTGTAAGCCTCCAGCTTACTATGCTTCATTTACCCATCAAGCCCACTTCACAAGATTATGCACAAGAATTTCATGAATATAAAATGAAATGAAAGTAGTCACAGTGATAACAGCATTGCAACATGAGAACATGAGCAGGAAATATTAGCAACATAACTTGATTTTATTGGACTGCTGCTTATTTTTATTGGGAAACTTCAGAGCAAATATTGCTCTTGGTGAAACATTTTTGTAGAGTGCTAGCAAGTCTCAGACAGTATGTAATACACTTAAATACATAACTAGGTTCACTTAATTTTACATAGACTGAATACAAGACGTAAGCTCGTGAGCCAACTATGTAAATTATATTAAAATAAAAGCAAAATACTGCGGATGCTGGAAATCTGAAGCAAAAACAAGAAATGCTGGATTCACTCAGCAGGTCTGGCAGCATCTGTGGAAAGAGAAGCAGAGTTAACGTTTCGGGTCAGTGACCCTTCTTCGTAAATGATGTAAATTATATTGTAACACTGTACCTTAACTTAAAGGGACTAAAAAACATAATTGAGATTTCAGACCAACACTTTCATTTATCCGGTATCATTAACCATTAGCAAAGACTCCAAAATTATTTTCATTTTTTCATAATAGTTGCAAGATGTGAAGGAAGTTTAGTGCTGTTTAGTTATGCTTCCTGTTTACTACAATTAAATATGATTTATTCAGATCATATTTAACAACCATGAAAGAAGACATACCTTCGCCCTCATATCTCTGGATCTGTTCCGAGCCAAAATCATCACAGTGGGAAGAAAATGGTCTATCCACTGGGTGATACAAAAGAAATATAAGTTTACTTTACAATAAAAATGCATGAAGATTCAAGAATTGAAGGGATGGATACATCAGAGGACATCTGCCCCATTTCTAAAATGCTAAGGTACATGTGCAACAAAGTAAAATTCCCCTTGTGATGAGGTGTCCATGCTCTCCCATAGTTTCCTATCGCAGGTGGCCGTAGACTTGCTGCCACTGGTGCGAGGAAACATTGCTTCCACCTCTTGTACTAATACAGATGGCGCTATATCGGAAAATCTAGGAGCTTTCTCTCTTGCTCCATTTTCCATGATTCTCCTTGCGAGGAACCTTGGGGAAAAAATTTGAGTACCCCTGTTTTTGGGTGCGAGGTCATGATTCATGATAACCCCACGCCCGGTCCTCTTGAGGCAGATAATAGGAAAACGTCATGCTGCCTCCTCATTTCAATGATTTCAACATAAAGCTTAGCATCAAACATGCTGCTACCTGGCTGGCTGCACGCTCAACAGGAGTTCAAACAGCATACCTGATTAGCATGTGTTTGAGCCTGCACGTCTGAAAGGCAGCCTGCCCCTCTTAAAGGGGAGGTGTGCTTATTATGCAGAAGCTGCTGCAGACTGGCTGTGGAGGAATTGGCGCCAAAGAGAATCACGGAAAATGGAGCACCTAGCAAGAGAGAGAGCTCCTACATGTTCCGATACAGCTCTAGCTGCATTGGTACAAGAGGTGAAAACAATGTTTCCGTAGAGGGCCAGAGATCCTCCAGGCACATACTGAGAAGGGAATGGGAAAAGGAAGTGACCAGGGAGGTCAATTCCTAGAGTTTGGCCCTGAGGACCTGGATGCAGTGCCACAAGATGTTCAATCATCTCATACACAGGCGGTCAAGGAGAGTGAAAGCATCTTCACACGACATCTCCTACCCAATGCTCCAACAACCTCTTATGCTGTTCAATGCACCACACCCCCATCACTCACCAGTAATCAGGACTCAGGCCTAACACTCAGATACTCCAACTCACCATTACACACCTTCCATGATGCCAGCCTCACACCTACCTGTTGCTGCTTCCACGTATCTCCAGCTATTCAATCATGACAGACACATCACTCAAACACATTGCAACATAATCACTGCCATTCTCTTTCTTGCAAGACAAATTGTCCCATAAGAGGAGGGAGCAGAGCTGAACTGGAGGTGGCAGGCATGCCTGCATCAACTGAGCCCTCTGGAGGAGCTGATGCTCCATGTTGCATCTGGCATCACGAAGAGCATTCAGGATGTTCCTGCCTTATGCCCTTTCTCAAAACCCACCTCACCCTCATTCTACCATCTGAAATGTATTGAAAGCTGCAGATGGTGTGTGACCATGGACCTCTTGCTTTCCACCCACCGCACCCTCACCCCAACCCTCCCTGCTTTCAGACACCTAAGAACTACATCTTGGCCAGCCACTGCAGTGTCGTGAGGAAGGGCAAAATTATCACCAGACTTCTGATGAAGAGGCCCTGTCACTTAATCTTACACTCACAGCTACCATCTCAGATACTGGCACTGCACTTACTTTAGAGGCTAATATTGGGTTTTGCTCAGCACCTGAGTGAGTCACCGGGCATGAGTGGGCTGCAGCCAGTCCAGGGGGAATGGACAGATTGTGCGTCACCTCTCTGGAGGGTGAGGTCACAGACCGGTTCTGCTGCAAGGGACTCAGATGAGGACTTCGATGGGGTGGCATACTGAAGAATTCTAGTGAGAAGCTTGGTGCAGAGGCAGGCACATCAGACAGCCAGTTGTCACTGTCAAGGACAATGAAGGAGTCTGCCCCAACTTGGCACAGGGCTTCATGCAGAGCTTACAGCCCATCCTTTCTAGCATGGAGGTGGTGGCCAGCTCCATGGCAGCACTTGCAGTGATGCAGTGTCTGGTGGCCAATGTCTCAGTTTCCATTGCAGCACAGGCAGCAGCCACCAAAAGCTCAGACTAAGCTCAAGAGAACCTTGTTTGCTGCCATGCAGGCTGCATCTGCTGCCATCATGGCTGTGGATCTCAATGCTCAAAGTGGTTTGCAGGCAGTCACAGCAGTCCAACAGAGTACAAGGATTACTGAGGTGTCACCATGGAGAAGTGGCAGTGGCTCCATGGTGCAGGAACACTAAGACAAGGAAAGACACCCGGAAGACAGGCGCTAAGGGGATGCATAAGGGTGAGTGATTTTGTTTTGTATATATTATATGATGCATTGTTGGATAAAGTTGTTATGGAAAGATGTTTTGGTTGATGGCTATTATTTCAGGGTTTTGGCCAAGAGGATGCTGTTTTGGTATGTAGAAAATGGACTGAAAGGTGGGGAACTGTGGAGCAATGGTGATGATGGGATGATGTCCTAGGGGAACCAGAGTCTCAGTGGCTGTTCACAGACAGCTCGTCTAGAGTGAGGGGGTACTCTCTTCCTCTTTCTCATTTTATACCTCTTTGTCTTCCTCCTCCCAAGGTGGCCTTGAATGCCTTGTGCCAAGGGCTGCACTCTCCTGATAGAGTGATAGTGTGAGTTTGGTACGGCCCTAGTATCACTGAAAAATGTTAAGGATGGCCCATGAAATTCCCATAGCGGAACATGTGGGAATTTGGAAGACCCAATCACATATAAGTCAACATTTTTACTGGTCAAGTGTTTCCATTAACGTGGTGCAGTTTTGTAAAATGTGCCATACATGCCAGATTGTGGGAAAACCACAATGTGTCATAAAACCGGCACCTCTAATTCCCATACCAGTTTTTGAGGAACCATTTAGCAGGATGTTGGTAGACTGTGTGGGACCTTTACTGAAAACAAAAGCGGAACACTGATATAGACTCACTTTTATGGATATGGCTACTCAGTTCCCAGAGGCCAAGAGAACAATTTCTGCTAAGGTAGTGATAGAGAAGTTCACTACTAGATATGGATTACCGATTGAGATTCAGTCAGATCAAGGTTCCAATTTTATGTCTAAAATTTTTCAGGAAGTAATGGATAATTTGGGTATAACACAATTAAAGTCTTTGGCATACCACCCACAGACACAAGGGGCTTTAGAAAGGTACCATAAGACACTCAAAATGATGATCAAGGCAGACTGTCGTGAATATCCCCATGATTGGAATAAAGGGCTAGAATTTCTTTTGTTTGCCACTAGGGATTCACTTGATGAGTCTGCCGGTTTTAGTCCTTTTGAATTAATGTATCGACATGAGATAAGAGGTTCTTCTAAAACTAATTAAAGAAAGGTTTTTAGAACAGAGGGACGAATCTTCTGTGTCAGATTAAGTATCCGTGTTCTGGGAATGGCTCACAAGAGCCTGTAAAGTGGCTCAGGAACACCCTAAAGCTTCCAAAACAACCATGGAGAAATGGGCACACAAGCATGCGAAGACCCAAACATTTCAACCGGGGGATGAAGTGTTTGTATCACTGCATTTACAGGGTGAACCGCTGAAAGCACGATTCAGTGGTCCATATAAAATGGTCAAGAGAATTAGTAAAGTAAATTGTGAACAGAAAGTACCGGAAATACTCAGCAGGTCTGGCAGCATCTGTGGAGAGAGAAACAGAGTTAACCTTTTAGGTCTGCGACCCTTCATCAGAACTGGCAAAAGTTAGAAATGTAACAATCTTTGAAAAAGTGATAGGGGGGAGCGGGGGAAGAAGAACAAGAAGGAAGGACTGTGATAGGACGGAGGAGGGAGAGATTAAATGACAGATATCATGGGTCAGAATGCAAATGGAGTGCTAAATAGTTGTAGCAAAAGACAAAACACGAGTCCAGAGAGAGTGCTAATAGCAGAATAATGGACAGATCTGCGTGAAAGCAAAAACATGAAAAATAATTTTAAGACTAGCAAATAGTTAAAAAATAAATAAATCATTAAAAAAGAACATATATATTAAAAAATAAAACTAAGAAATAAACAAAAAATAATGGGTCGCATGGTCTGACATTATTGAACTCAATATTGAGTCCAGAAGGCTGCAAAGTGCCTAATCGGAAAATGAGATGCTGTTCCTCGAGCTTGCATTGATGTTCACTGGAACACTGCAGCAAGCCAAGGACATTCTCCACCATTTCCGCCTTCTCCAGTGCGATGCTACCACCAAACACATCTTCCCTTTCCTCTTCTGTCAGCATTCCAAAGGGACCATTCCCTCCGCAATACGCTGGTCCGGTGTTGGCACGGTGGTGGCATCACGCTGGAGATGGTGGAAATGGCGGAGGATGTTCCTTTGGATGTGAAGGCTGGTGGGGTGGAAAGTGAGGTCAAGGGGAACCCTGCTGCAGTTCCGGAAGGGAAGGGATGAGGACATAAATGTTGGAAATAGGTGACACGGTCAAGGGCCCTGTCAACCGCAGTGCGTGGGAATCTTCAGCTGAGGAAAAAGGAAGATATATCTGAAGTACTGTTGTAGAAGGTTGCATCAGCAGAAAAGATACATTAACTGTGTTTCTCTCTCCAGATGCTGCCAGACCTGCTGAGTATTTCCGGCATTTTCTGTTCTCATTTCAGAGTTCCAGCATCTGCAGTATTTTGCTCTTATTGTGGTAAAGTAAATTATTTGATTGACACCCCAGATTGCCGGAAAAAGAATCAGCTGTGTCATATTAATATGTTGCAACAATATCATCGGTGGGAGGAGCATAAGCAAGCACAGGTATTTCAAGTAGTAGGGACAGTGAAGGATGAAAGGGATAGTGAAGATGAAGCACAAGGAGGCCTAGACAATTCTCAAATTGAAACCCCTACTATCTGGTTAGCTAATACTGAAGTGTTAGGGAGATTGACACTATGCTTTCATATTTAGATGCAGACAATGAGAAGACCTAACAAGGCTACTCACAGCATTTAAAGGAGTCTGTAGGGACAAGCCAGGATGTACAACTTTGGTGTCATGCAGGCCCCCACCTGCCAAGAATGAGGCACATTAATTTTGCCACATGTACATTAAATTTTAAAATTGTTGCTGGGAAGAAAAGAAGGCCTGTTACAAGGAATTGCCAAGCCCTGGCTGGAAGGACATAGGAGAAGTTGAGGAAAATGACTGAGCAGTGTGGGATCACTGTACGTGGCAAGTCTCGGAAGTCTGAACTCCTAAGGCTAGCGGCCAACCATTTTTCCCTTGAATCTGAAGAAGCAGAAAGAGTGTTAGAAACAGACCCAGACATGGTATTGTTAGCAAAGATACAATTGGAACAAAGGAAACTTGAATTAGAAGACAGGGAAAGAGAGAGAGAAACAGAAGAGGGAGAAAGAAAGAGCCTTCCAGAATGAATGTGAAGACAATGAAAGGCACGAGAGAGAGAAGAAGAATATTCCAGAAAGAATCCAAAGAAAGAGAGCTGAAGTGGCTTGAGTTAACTAGGGGGCGACAGAGTAACCCAAGTGAAAGCGTGGCCAATATGGAGAAGCATATCCGGACAAATGTGAGGTAATGCATTTTGGAAGGTCTAATGCAGGTGGGAGGTATACAGTAAATGGCAGAACCCTTAGGAGTATTGACAGGCAGAGAGATCTGGGCGTACAGGTCCACAGGTCACTGAAAGTGGCAACGCAGGTGGATAAGGTAGTCAAGAAGGCATACGGCATGCTTGCCTTCATCGGTCAGGGCATAGAGTATAAAAATTGGCAAGTCATGTTGCAGCTGTACAGAACCTTAGTTAGGCCACACTTAGAATATTGCGTGCAATTCTGGTCGCCACACTACCAGAAGGACGTGGAGGCTTTGGAGTGGGTACAGAAGAGGTTTACCAGGATGTTGCCTGGTCTGGAGGGCATTAGCTATGAGGAGAGGTTGGAAAAACTCGGATTGTTTTCACTGGAACGACGGATGTGGAAAGGCGAAATGATAGAGGTTTACAAAGTTATGAACGGCATGGACAGAGTGGATAGTCAGAAGCTTTTTCCCAGGGTGGAAGAGTCAGTTACTAGGGGACATAGGTTTAAGGTGCGAGGGGCAAAGTTTAGAGGGGATGTGCGAGGCAAGTTTTTTACACAGAGGGTGGTGAGTGCCTGGAACTTGCTGCCAGGGGAGGTGGTGGAAGCAGATATGATAGCGACGTTTAAGAGGCATCTTGACAAATATATGAATAGGAAGGGAATAGAGGGATTTGGGCCCCGGATGTGCAGAAGGTGTTAGTTTTGGCAGGCATCAAGATCGGCGCAGGCTTGGAGGGCCGAATGGCCTGTTCCTGTGCTGTACTGTTCTTTGTTCATAATTCAGGTAAAAAATTGCTAACACTTGCTCAACTAAATCCAAAATTCAATGAGGAAGATGTGAAAGATTTTTTTGTGTCTTTTGAGAAATTGGCAAGGCAGTTAAAATGGTCAGCTGAGACCTGGTCTCTTTTACTACAAAGCAAGCTAACTGGAAATACCCATGAGGTTTATTCCTTGTTGCCAGATGAGAATTCATCAAATTATGAACTGACCAAAAATGCTATCCTTGAGGCCTATGAATTAGTACCCGAAGCCTATCGCCAAAAGTTTAGAACCCTCAAAAAGCAAGCTAATCAAACTTGTGGGGTGGCACAGTTGCGTAGTGGTTAACACTGCAGCCTCACAGCTCCAGCGACCCAGGTTCGGTTCTCAGTACTGCCTGTGTGGAGTTTGCAAGTTCTCCCTGTGACCACGTGGGTTTCCGCCGGGTGCTCCAGTTTCTTCCCACAGCCAAAGACTTGCAGGTTGATAGGTAAATTGGCCATTGTAAATTGCCCCTAGTGTAGGTTGGTGATAGGAGAATGGTGGGAATGTGGTAGGGAATATGGGTATATAGGATTAGTATAAATGGGTGGATGTTGGTCAGCACAGACTCAAAGGGCCTGTTTCAGTGCTGTATCTCTCTATGACTCTCATCTGGAGTTTGAAAGAAGTAAGCAGTTGAGGGCTCTTAAAATACAGCTCAACCATGAGAATCTCCGGGAAGTGGTTCTGTTAGAGGAATTTAAAAACTCTCTCCCACTCTCAATAATGACACATATAGAGGAGGAGCGGGTTCAGAGAACCCGGCAAGCATCCGTTTTGGCCGATGAGTTTGCTTTAATTTATAAGTCAGTTTCCCAGAGCAGAACCTTTCCTAATCACCCCCACAAATCTGAAAAGGACAAAGGGTGGGAAAGTGATCTCCACCCAGGCAGTGCTGGGAGAGAAAGGAAATCAGGAGACACAGGGGGCCCTCCTCCAGCTAAAAAGGAAGGTGCTGTGAGCAAGAGTAAGAGCCGGAGACCTGTGTGCTTACATTGTTATAAAGCAGGGCACTTAAAAGCTGACTGCTGGAGACTAAAGGAAAAACTGGTAAGGTTAATCAGGGCACACCCGCTCAGTGAAGACAGGTCCCTGATGGAAAGCACAGCAGAACAAGCTGTGACTTTAAATGCAGTAAGACTGCAACCCAGAAAGCTTACTATGGCCAGTGCAAGAATATTTAATAGGCTGCCTGAAGGTTATCAGGGTGTTGTGTCTGAAGAGAAAATAAACGCATATGCCTCGAGTGGGGTAAGCAAGCCCATTGTAATTTTCAGGGACATAGGGGCCACTAGATGCCTTTTATTGAGAAAAGGCCTGACCTTTCCCCCAGAGAATACAGTGAACACCAGAATGGTGGTGAATGGTATTGGAGGGCAGTGGATACGTGTACCTGTAAACCGGGTGCACCTGTAGTGCGACCTAGTTTTGGGACTGGTGACGGTAGGGATTGTCCCTAGTTTGCCTGTGGATGGGTTTGACCTGTTCCTTGGTCATGATCTGGTGGGGGTGAAGGTGGTAGCTCCCCCAGTAGTGAAAGAAAGACCACAGGAGGTCAGAGGGACAGGGCAGTGGCAGGAGACAGTTCCCTGCACTTTCCCTGAAGGTGTAGTGGGTCAGGCCATGATCAAACCAGCTCCCCCAAAGGAGACTGCATTGGCACTGCAGGCAGATGACCATGAGGTCTGCCTTTCCAAGACGTTCTTTGGAAAGTTAGGAGACCCAGAGAATGAATTAAATAGATTTTCCCTTGCTGAGGCTCAGCGAGCTGACCCAGTATTGTGAGAGTTAGCACCCAATCCGAAAGTGAAGCAGAGGGAGTCCCTGATTGCTACTATTTATAGAATGGGGTACTGATGAGGAAATGGAGTTCTCCTCTCAGACCTGCGAGCAAGGTGTGGACAGTAGCTCACCTGTTAGTGGTGCCACAGAGGTACCAGGGAGAAATATTAAGGGCCCACGAAACTACAGTGGCTGTACATGCCGGTATACAAAAGATCCAAATCCACATAAGACAGCAGTTTGACTGGCCAAAACTTCACAAAGATGTGGTAGAGTACTGCATGAATTGCCATATGTGCCAGACTGAGGGGAAACCCCAACCTTCTGTGAAACCTGCACCCATAAGTCCTGTACTGGTGTTAGGAGGACGCTCCAGCTGAGGGTTGGTGAACTGTAAGGGGCCCCCGCTGAGAACAAAAGGGGCCAGTCAGGCATATGGCTGGCAAAAGTTTCGAAAGCAAAGGGGAAAAAGTGACCAAGGTTGCAGGTTAAAGGAAGGCTGGGAGGAATCCCAGGTGAAAACCCCTACTGTCCGGTCAACCAACCCCGAAAATGTGAAATGTTAGACCCCACATCCTCCTATGTAAATACAGACACTAGAAGAACCCCACCTGATTGCTAACAGCATTTACAAGAACCTGCAGAAACAAAGAGAGACCTCTAGGGAGCAGAGAAACTGTGAGGGTGATGCCTCACCTAGTCAAAGTGCCACAGGAGAGTGCAGTCAAGTCTGCACAAATACCTACAGGCAGGAGTGTCCCAAAGAAGGGGGGATTGACAAAGAATCCTCCCCCACAGGCAGAGGAAAATGGAACAACCATCCCTTGAAGTCAAATGCCTTTACAGGACTCAGGAAAGCACTGAAAGAGAGTTCAGGATAGACCCGCCCACGACTAACTCTCCTGGGAAAAAAATGACCTCAGCAGGAACAAAAGCCCTAGGCAGTCATGGCAATGGACAAACTGAAGAAAAACTTTCCCCAAAGAACCATATGGTTACTGGGATGCCAAAAAGGGGAAATTAAAGCAGCACTAACACCCAGAAAAGACAATTTTAATAAGCTTTAAGATTTATGAATGAATGGAAATGAATGAGAGAAATGCATGGTTTTCTATATCTTATATCTTTTATTTATTTCAAATCAGTTAATGAAATGCTTCTTTTTTATTTTCAAATCACATTTCATTCCCCTGACTGTGGAAGTGTCATGCAGGCCCCCACCTGCCAAGAATGAGGCACATTAATTTCACCACATGGACATTAGATTTTATCATTGTTGCTGGGAAGAAAAGCAGGCCTATTACAAGGGGTTGCCAAGCCCCTGGCTGGAAGGACATTTTTGCATATTATTAAAATATAGTACTTGGAAAGGACATTTAATCCACAATGGACTTTTGATTACCAGATGTTGAGGGTGGAGGAGCTCGCATTCCAGGTTTACTGCTAAGATAGCCGAAAACACAAATGGACATGGTCACACTCACTAGTCACATGACTAATCTGCTGGGCAAACTGAGATTTTTAAATTTGAACTTGCCACAGAGTTTTTGAACTGGCAGAAAGCTCCTGGCTACTGGATTGAGGACATCTCTCTCCTGTCTGCTCTCATCTCTTTCTCACCAACTTTGGAATCCATTGAAGACATATGAACCCCAAGAGAGAAAAGTCTCCTACAGTGAACAACTTTTAAGAAGAATACTGGGCCCTAATGAAAAGCAAGAATTATCTATAAGCAAGGACTCTACAGTGAGTTCAAAACACAGTAACAAGAAACTCTTCAGATATTGTTTCAAACCTCTCCACTTTATTTTTCTTCTGCTCGTTTTCATTTGCATGTGCGTATCGCGTTTACATGCTAGAGTGGGGCGCGACATGTATCCATCGGCGTCAACCGAATTAGAGTTTAAGTTTTAATAAATTTCACTTTTCTTCTTTAAAACTAAGAAAGCCTGTTTGTGCTCATTTCTTTGCCTTATCATTGGAAAGCAGTGAACAAGGATTCACCAAGGGGGAGCTCCAAACATGGTGTGTTTAAAAATTAAACCCTGTTACAGTAAGACCAGGTGAAGGGTGAGCGGGACCCCTAGACACCTTTCTCACCTGGTTGTAACATGATGTAGATATGGGAGAATCCTCTCCTATAAAACAGCATCCTTATCGCTTAAGTCCAGATAAACAGGCCCAGGTAAAAGCAGAAATCCAATACATGCTGGAAAACCAACTAATTGAACCCAGTCAAGGCACCCGGAGTTCCCCAGTGGTGTTACAGCCTAAGCCTAATGGTTCAACTAGATTCTGCATAGACTACAGAAAGGTTAATGCAGTAACAAAGGAGGGCTCCTACCCAACTCCTCGCTTGGAAGACTGTATTAACAGAGTCGACAGTGTCACGTTCCATACAAAAATAGATTTGTTAAAGGTGTATTGATAGTTTCCTTTTTCATCTCAAGCTAAAGAAATATTAGCCTTTGTCATACTGGATGGTCTTTTCCAATGCCGGGTGATGCCATTCGGGCTAAAAAATGCCCCAGCTACTTTTCAGAGATGAATGAACCAAGAGGTAGCCAGTGTTCCTAACTGTGTGGTTTACCTTGACAAAGTGCTGGTATACAGTGATGCTTGGAAAGAGCACTAGGAACAACTAGAAGCTCTGTTTAGAAAATTACAATCAGCTGATTTAATGATAAACCTTGCCAAAAGTGAGTTTGCAAAAGTGAGAGTAATTTATCTCCGGCATATAGTAGGGCAAGGACAAGTGTTGCTAAGAACAGCAAAAGTAGTAGCATTGGTAGAGTTCCCCACCCCGAAGACCAAATGAGAAATCATGAGTTTCTTGGGGATATGTGGTTTCTCCCAAAAGTTTGTACCAAATTTTAGTACAACTGCTGCTGCGCTAACGGATTTGCTACAAAAAACGAAAAGCAAGGCAGTGTGGTCAGGGGAGTGCCAAGCATCTTTTGAGAAGCTGAAAGCCATTTTGATTAATTGAACCAGTGTTGCTTGTTCCAAATTTCACTAAGCCCTTCAAGGTAGCAATTGATGCTATTGAGCTGGGGGTCAGCGCAGTCCCGTTACAAGACAATGTATCAGGCATAGAAAGGCCAGTGCGATCCAAAAAGCTAAATTGACAAAAAAAAACTGAACCGTGGAAAAAGAAACCCTAGGCTTATTATTAGCTCTTAAGCATTTTGAGGTCTGCCTGAACTACGGAGAGACACTGGTATATACTGATCATAACCCCCTAGCCTTTGTGGAAAAATTCAATAACCAGAATGCCAGACTGTTCTGATGGAGTTTACTATTGCAACCTTACCACTTAAAGATTATCCACATTGCGGGAAAGAATAATGTAATTGTGGATGCTTTGTCTCGGAATTCACATTGCTTTGAGTTATCTGAGTGCATAGATGGTACAAAGCAGACCTATATTAGCTACAGGTAAAGAGTGAATGAGAATGAGTGTGTAAATATGTTTTAATATTTTTTCATTTATTTTTTCCACACTTTGTAATGAAACACATTTAAAAATGGCATTTCATTTCTCCAAGCGTGGAGGTGTTATGAAAGTACCTCTATTTTTAAATTTTGAGGCCTTGTGTTTTAAAACTGAAAAAGGATTCCACAGATGCTGGTCTTTGTTCTTTCTCTTTTAAAACAAAAAATCATCGTAAGGTCCTTTGGACTTGGTATGTAAACAACCCTTACTAGAAGTCACCTGTGTTGAGATAATTGCCCAGCAGCGGCTTTTTGACTTGGGGGAGATGTTTACAGAGACGTGACAGGTGAAGATTTATAGGGGTCAGGAGACTTGACTCTTGAGATATTGTTTTTAGTTTCATTTTGGACAGTGGGTTGGAGTTTTAAAAACCAGCCAAGAGAGCAGTCACCTCAGCTCAGCCTTTTCCATATCTTTGAAAAGCCTGCTAGCTTTTCCATCTCTTAAAGAAGCTCTTGGAAGTGAGTGTAGGAAATAGAGAAATTGATGCTACATTCATCCTGAAAGGCCTGCTTTGAAAAACCTGTTGCTGCATTTCTCCTGAGACGCTGGAAAAGCCTGCCGGATAAATCCTCAACGTCGCCTGAATGGATTGCTCCAGAGGAGGATCCCAGTGACCCATCATCATATACCCACATGCCAGCCAAAAAAGGGACATCTGACATCTTTCCATATCTTTTTTTTCTTCAAGAATTAACAAGTATTTGGCCAAAGTTTCCATTTTGTCTTTTTGTTTGTAACAAAGCTCCGAAAAGAAAATCTTTTGATCAGTTAACCGGTATTTGAGTGTGTGATTCAGCAGGTCTGGCAGCGTGTGTGGAGAGAGAAGAAGAGTTAACATTTCAGATCAGTGACCTTTCATCAGAACTGGCAAAGGTTAGAAATGTAACAGGTTCGAAGCAAATAAAGCGGGGGCGGGGCAAAAGATAACAAAAGGGAAAGTGTTGATAGGACAGAGGGTCACAGGGAATAACTGACCAGAAGGTCATGAAGCAAAGGCAAAGGGTGTGTTAATGATGTGGTGAAAGACAAAACATTAATGCAGAGAGTGTGTCAAATGATGGAATAATAAACAGCCCTGGCCAAAAGCACAAACATGAAAAAAGCAGTGGGCAGGCACATGGTAAAAAAAATGAATGATGAAACAAACTCAAATAAAATAAAAATAAAAAAACAAAAAATAAAAATAAAAGTAAAAAAGGGGGGCCAGTCATGCTCTGAAATTATTTGAACTCAATGTTCAGATCAGTAGGCTGTAGCGTGCCTATTCGGTAAATGAGATGCTGTTCCTCGAGCTTGCGTTGATGTTCACTGGAACACTGCAGCAAGCCGAGGACAGAGATGTGGGCATGAGCGCAGTGAAGTGTGTTGAAAGGGCAAGCAACAGGAAGCTTGGGGTCATGTTTTTGGACTGAACGAAGGTGTTCCGCAAAGCAGGCACACAATCTGCGTTTGGTCTCCCCATTATAGAGGAGACTGCATTGTGAGCAGTGAATACAGTATACTAAATTGAAAGAGGTCCATAGTAATATGGAAAATGAAAGTCACAGAATGGCAGGAAAGGACAGAGAGAGAAAAACCTAAGAACACACCAACAGTCAAGACTGGATGTTACAAAGATAGCAAAAAGACAAAACTAAAGGCTCTGTATTTGAATGCACGTAGAATTCATAACAAAGTAGACGAACTGATAGCGCACATTGAAGTAAATAAATAGGATCTGATAGCCATTACAGAGACATGGCTGCAGGATGACAAGGATTGGATCCTCATTATTGAGGGATATATAATATTCAAGAAGAATAGGAAGCTAAGCAAAGGTGGAGGGGTAGCACTGTTAATCAAGAATGGCATTGGTGCAATAGTTAGAGATGACCTTGGTTCAGGAGATCAGGATGTAGAATCAGTTTGGGTGGAGATGAGGAATAGTAGGGGAAAGAAGTCACTAGTGGGAGTGGTCTACAGGTCCCCTAACAGTAACCACAATGTAGGACTAAGTATCCAAGAAGAAATATTGGGTGCTTGTGATATAGGGACGGCAATAATGATGTGTGATTTTAATCTACATATAAACCGGAAACATCAGATTACAATAGTAGCCTGGATGAGGAGTTCATAGAATGCTTTTGAGATAGTTTCTTAGAGCAGCATGTTCTGGAACCAACCAGAGAGCAGGTTATATTAGACTTGGTTTTGTGTAATGTGACAGGATTAATTAATGACCTCAGAGTAAAGGTACCTCTAGGTGGCAGCGACCACAATATGATTGAATTTTACATCCAGTTTGAAAGAGAGGAGTGGTTTTACGATTTGTATTTTAAACTTAAATAAGGGCAACTATGTGGGCATGAAAGCTGAGCTAGCTGAAGGGTTACTAGGCTAGGAGATAGATCAATAGAGAAGCAGTGGCAGACATTTAAGGGGATATTTCGGAAAACTCAGAATAAATATTTTCCTACTATAAAGAAAAATTCTAAGGGGAGGATCCATCATTCATGGTTAACTAAAGAAGTTAAGGAAAGCATCAAACTTAAGGAAAAAGCATATAATTGTGCAAAGATGAGTGGCAGGTCAGATGATTGGTCAGAATATCAAGAATGGCAGAGAATGACTAAAACGTTAATCAGGAGAAAGAAATTACAGCAGGAGAGGAAGCTAGCTAGAAATGTAAAAATGGATATCAAGATTTTCTACAGGCATTTAAAAAGGAAATGAGTAAGTAAAGTGAGGATTGGTCTTCTAGAGAATGAAAATGGGGAGTTACTAGTAGATATAAGGAAATGGCACATGAAATTAACAAATATTTTGCTTCTGTCTTCACTATAGAGAATATTAAAAACATTCTAGCAATAGCTACAAATCAGGAGGTGGAAAGAAGAGAGGAACTTGGTGAACTTAGAATCACCAGGGAAGTGGTACTGACCAAACTAATGGAGCAGCAGACTGACAAGTCTCCGGGTCCTGATTGGCTTCATCCTAGGGTCTTAAAAGAGGTGGCTAATGAGGTAGTAGATGCGTTGGTGTTAATGTTTCAAAATTTGCTAGATTCTGGAAAGGTTCCATCAGACTGGAAAGTAGCAAATATAACGCCTCTATTCAAGAAAGGGGTGGTGGGGGGGGGGGTGGTGCTGGTGTGTGGTGGTGGCAGAAAACAGGTAACTATAGGCCAGTTAACTTGATGTCTGTCGTGACGTAGGTATTAGAATCAATCATTAAGGAGGCTATAGCTGAGCATTTCGACAAACTCAAGGTAATAGGGAATAGTCAACATGGTTTTGTGAAATGGAAATCATGTTTAACCAATTTATTGGAATTCTTTGAAGGAGTAACATGCACTGTGGATAAAGGGGAGCCCGTTGACTTACTGTACTTGGATTTCCAAAAGTCATTTGACAAGGTGCCACATAAAAGGTTATTGCGCAAGGTAGGAGCTCATGATGTAGGGGATAACATATTAGCATGGATAGACGATTGGCTGGCTGGCAGAAAACAGAGAGTATGCATAAATGGATCCTTTTCTGATTGGCAGGATGTGACAAGTGGAGTTCCGCAGGGGTCTATGCTGGGTCCTCAACTTTTTGCAATTTATATCAATGACTTAGATCAGGGGAACGATGGCATGGTAGCTACATTTGCAGATGTTGTGAAGAGGACATAAAGAAGTTGCAGACCAATATAGATAGGTTGAGTGAGTGGGCAAAAATCTGGCAGATGGAGTATAATGTGGGAAAATGTAAAATTGTTCACTTTGGCAGGAAGAATAAAAAATCAGAGTATTTCTTAAATGAGGAACGACTGCAGAATTCCAAGGTGCAGAGGGATTTAGGTGTTCGAGTGCATGAGTCACAAAAGGTTAGTATGCAGGTACAACAAGTAATAAAGAAGGCTAATGGAATTCTATCCTTTATTATGAGAGGTATTGAGAATAAAAGTAAGGATGTTACGCTTCAGTTATACAGGGCATTGGTGAGGTCACATCTCAAATACAGTGTGCAGTTTTGGTTTCCTTATTTAAGGAAGGATGTGAATGTGTTGGAGGCAGTTCAGAGGAGGTTTACTAGATTGACTGAAATGAGCGGGTTGTCTTATGAGGAAAGGTTGGACAGACTGGGCTTGTTTTCACTGGAGTTTAGAAGAGTGAGGGGAGACTTGATTGAGGTATATAAGATCCTGAACGGTTTTGACAGGGTGAATGCGGAGGGGATGTTTCCTCTTGTGGGTGAGTCCAGAACTAGGGAGCACTGTTTGAAAATTAGGGCAGAGACGAGGAGAATTTTTTTTTCTCAGAAGGTTGTGTTACTTTGGAATTCTCTGCCTCAGAAGGTGGTGGAGGCAGGGTCACTGAATATTTTTAAGGCGGGGGTTGATAGATTCTTGTTAGGCAAGGGAATCAAAGGTTATTGGGGGTAGATGGGAGTGTGGAATTCGAGACAGAAACAGATCAGCCATGATCTTATTAAATGGCGGAACAGGCTAGACAGGCTGAATGGCCGACTTCTGCTCCTAATTCATATGGTTGTATGGTCACTCTGGGTGCATTTCAAACAGATTTTCCTTGCTTCTGATTGGAGGGAACTTTTCAATGCTGCGCTACCTTCAACTTTTATTGATGCCTCTTTTTATTCATGGTTTATGAAGATCAGCTGCAGCTCTTCACAACTGCTCAACCCCAGGATAGCTGGACCATCTGTTTCAGTGACATAGAATGTATAGTTAATGTCTTTTCCTTTGTGCATCCCTCTGATTTGGGTTGTTTCCAGCTGTTGAATCTCAATTCCAACATATGCTGTTAGCATGACATTGCTCAATTTCAGGGCATCTTTCTTTGGGTAACCATTGTCTTTCAAATTTTCAGGAATTACAGAATAGGGCGGCACAGTGGCGCAGTGGTTAGCACCGCAGCCTCACAGCTCCAGGGACCTGGGTTCGATTCCGGGTACTACCTGTGTGGAGTTTGCAAGTTCTCCCTGTGTCTGCGTGGGTTTTCTCCGGGTGCTCCGGTTTCCTCCCACAAGCCAAAAGACTTGCAGGTTGATAGGTAAATTGGCCATTATAAATTGTCACTAGTATAGGTAGGTGGTAGGGAAATATAGGGACAGGTGGGGATGTTTGGTAGGAATATGGGATTAGTGTAGGATTAGTATAAATGGGTGGTTGATGGTCGGCACAGACTCGGTGGGCCGAAGGGCCTGTTTCAGTGCTGTATCTCTAATCTAATCTAATCTAATCTAATAACTTCTGGTAAAGTCCAGGTGGTTCAGGTTTGTGGTTGTGGGCTTACCTCTCACCTTCCTCCTGATAGCATGGTTGTGTAATTTTCTTTTCTTTGGGAGCTTTTGCATCCAGACATTTGATGTAGGTCTGTGGTTCCTATGTCTATAGTGTCCTCAAATTTCCCATCATCTTCCAGGGTATGGATGTTTTGGTTTCTTTTATTTTTCATTTGCCCTGTTGCTCTGCCTCTGGTAATTCCTTTATCATTTATTTTCTTTGTCCTGCACATCTTTTTCCAGTGATTGGGCTTTCCACAAGTTCTGCAGTTTGATCCATATGTGGGACATTTCTTTCTGTCTGTAAATTCATTAGTCATCCACATCTCTTGCACATCTTTCTCTCTCTCTGGTGTACATTCCTTTGTTGCTGTTTCACGGCATCAACCCTACTTCCTTTCCCTTGCCTTAACTGAAGGCTAGCCGTTTGGGTTATCAGCATCTTCATCTCTCTACTTGTGGCTTCATGTGACCTGGCAGTGTCTACAGCCTGCAATATTGTAAGCATTCCTTTCCAATTAGAGCTTTTTGTATGTCAGGGTGTGCAGAGCCCCAAAGTGAGCTGATCTACCAGCCTTTCATCCATTACCTTCAATTTACACTTGCTGGCTATGTTCCTCAATCTCATTCATTGTCAATAGGCTTACCTGGTTCCTGTCTCAGGCTCTGAACTTCATAATGATGGATCCGATGGTTTGACATTGGCTGAAGATGTGTGCTGAATTTCTCAAAAATCTTGTCTGGGTTTTTACTATTGTCCTCACCCATTTTCTAGCTATTGAAAAGATCTAATCCTTTCTCTCTTGTCCACAAAAGAATGTAGCAGACTGGTTCCTCTTCACTAGTGCCTTTCAGAAAACTACTGAATGTTGTTATGTGACTGTTTCTATTTTTCTTTGCAAAAAGTGCTTTAAGAGCTGATATTTGAATTGTGGACTGAGTGAAGTGTGCACAGACTGCAAGGCACCTGTTTCCAAGCAGCTCAACAGGGAAATGATATGAAGATTTATCACTGTCACTTGACTTGATTGTGGGTTTTAGTTTCAATTTGCAGAGAGAAAAAAGTGTGGGCTGGATCAGCACCATGCAGTGAGAACTGGCTGGGACCTGTTTTGCAGACCAGAAAACAGGCCAACTCTCTGTGAAAGAAGACTTGCATCTCTTCGTAAAGGAAATCCTACATTTGAGGTGGTGGCTGTGGTCTGCCTGCAGAGAGGAAAAGACCCTTGGAGAGAGAAAAGACCCAGGAAAAGAGGAGTTGCCACTCTTTGTGGAAGAAGACTGCTTTGCAGAGAAGAAGCCCCTGCATTTGAAAGGTTTCAGATTCCTATTGCCTCCAGTCTCTCAAGAATGTATATTTGTGTGTGCATGAGGGTTTGGAAGAACAAGAAGTTTTAGAAGAATCTTTTTCACATATAGAGTTATCTCATTATTGCCTACGATTTAGTTTATTAATAAATAATTAATTTTGCTATTGTTAAAAGAAACCTGGCTTGGTGTACTTTATTCTGGTAGACAAATAGAGTATTTAATTTGGCTATTATCCAGTCGGTGGGAAACCTTACTAATATGTAATGACCTGTGGAGTAGTGGGACTGAATTAACAATGCATTACTCCGGCCTTGGTCGCAACAATCTCAATTTTGCACTTTTGCTTAAATTTTGCAAATGCCTCCACGATATCGTCAGCCTCCCAAATTTATCATGGGCTGGAACTGCATGTTCATTGCTGTGGAGGTGGCCATCTTGTTTTTGCATGATTTATACAGTGTTTTTTGTTCTGGCACTAATTCTGTTGTTTTTCACAATCAAATTCAACATTTAGATTCCTCACAGGGTTTGAATTCTGCTGACCTTGCTGCCACCATATTATGTCTTAGAGTCATAGAGTTATACAGCAAAGAAATAGGCCCTTTGGTCCACCGTGTCCACGTTGGCCATCAAGCTTATCTATTTTAATCCCATTTTCTAGCACTTGGCCCATAGCCTTGCTATGGCATTTCAAGTATTCATCTAAATAGTTCCTAAATGTTGTGAGAGTTTCTGCCTCTACCACCCCTTCATGCAGTGTGTTCCAGATTCAAACCACCCTCTGGGTAAAAAGATTTTTCCTCAAATCCTGCCCTTTACCTTAAATCTATGTCCCCTGGTTATTGACACCTCCACTGAGGGAAAAAGATTCTTCATGACTATCCTATCAATGCCCCTCATAATTTTGTATACTTCAATCAGGTCCCCCCTCAGCCTTCTCTGCTCTAAGGAAAACAACCCTAGCCTATCCAATCTCTCTTCATAGCTGAAATGCTCCAGCCCAGACAACATCCTAGTGAACCTCCTCTACACCCTCTCCAGTGCAATCAGATCCTTCCTATAATGTGGCGAACAGAACTGTACACAGTACTCCAGCTGTGGCCGAACTAGAGTTTTATACAGCTCCATCATAACCTCCCTGCTCTTATATTTTATGCCTTGGCTAATAAAGGCAAGTATACCATATGCCTTCCTAACCACCTTATCTACCTGTGCTGCTGCCTTCAGTGGTCTATGGACAAGTACACCAAGGTCCCTCTGACTCTCTGTACGTCTTATGATCCTACCATCCATTGTATATTCCCTTGCCTTGTTAGTCCTCCCAAAATGCATCACCTCACACTTCTCAGGATTAAATTCCATTTGCCACTGCTCAGCCCATCTTAACAGCCCATCTATATCATCCTGTAATCTAAGACTTTCCTCCTCACTATTTATGACACCAACAATTTTCGTGTCATCTGCGAACTTACTGATCATACCTCCTATATTCATGTCTAAATCATTAATGTACACTACAAACAGCAAGGGTCCCAGCACCGATCCCTGCAGTACACCACTCGTCACAGGTTTCCAATTGCAAAAACAACTCTCCACCATTACTCTCTGCCTCCTGCCACTGAGCCAATTTTGGATCCAATTTGCCAAATTGCCCTGGATCCCATGGGCTCTTACCTTCTTAACCAATCTCCCATGCGGGACCTTATCAAAAGCCTTACTGAAGTCCATGTAGACTATATCAACTGCTTTACCCTCATCTACACATCTAGTCACCTCCTCGAAAAATTCAATCAAATTTGTTAGACATGATCTCTCCCGACAAAGCCATGCTGACTATCCTTGATTAATCTCTGCCTCTCCAAGTGGAGATTAATCATGTCCCTCAGAATTTTCCCAATAGTTACCCTACCACAGATGTTAAACTCACTGGCCTGTAATAACCGATTTATTCCTACTACACTTCTTAAATAATGGTACCACAGTCGCTGTCCTCCAGTCCTCTGGCACTTCTCCTTTGACCAGAGAGGATTTGAAGATTTGTGTCAGATCCCCTGCAATGTCTTCCCTTGCCTCACATAGCAGCCTGGGATACATCTCATCTGGGCCTGGGGATTTATCCACTTTTAAGCCTGCTAAAACCTCTAATACCTCCTTCCTTTCAATGCTAATTTGTTCAAGTATGTCACAATCCCGCTCCCTGATCTCTACACCTACATCGTCCTTCTCCATAGTGAACACAGATGAAAAGTAATCATTTAAAACCTCACCTATGTCCTCCGGCTCCACACACAGATTGCCACTTTGGTCCTTAATCTGCCCACTCTTTCCCTGGTTATCCTCTTGCCCTTCATATACTTATAAAACACCTTAGCATTTTCCTTCATCTTGCCAGCCAGTATATTTTCATGCCCCCCTTTGCTCGCCTAATTACTTTTTTAAGTGCCCCCCTACACTTTCTATACTCCTCTAGGGAGCTGTTTTCAGCTCTCTGAATCTGCCATAAGCCTCCTTTTTTCTCCTGATCCAATCCTCTTTCTCCCTTGACATTCAGGGTTCCCTGGACTTATTGGTCCTACCTTTCACCTTTATGGGAACATGTTGGCCCTGAACTCTCACTATTTCCTTTTTGAATGACTCCCACTGGTCTGATGTAGACTTTCCTACAAGTAGTTACTCCCAGTCCACTTTGGCCAGATCCTGTTTTATCATATTGAAATCGGCCTTCCCCCAATTCAGTATCTTTATTTCTGGTCCATCTTTGTCCTTTTCTACAACTAACTTAAATCTTACAGAGTTATGGTCACTATCCCCGAAATGCTCCCCCACTGACACTTCTACCAGTTATCCAGCTTCATTCCATAAGATTAGGTCCAGTACCGCCCCTTCTCTTGTCGGACTTTCTACGTGCTGGCTCAAAAAGTCCTCCTGTATGCCCTTTAAGAATTCCGCCCCTTTAAGCCTTTTGCTCTAAGACTATCCCAGTTAATATTGGAGAAGTTGAAATCCCCTACTATTATTACCCTATTATTTTTGTGATAGCAATAATATCATATTCCCATATGTTAATCAACGCCCTCAATTCTTCTGCCTTACTTGTAAGACACCTTGCGTTAAAATAGATGCAATCCAGCCTTGCATTATTCGCTTGTGCCTTAACAAGTCTATATTTGCTCTGTCTTCCAGACTGACTTAGTTTCTCTTCTATACTTGGCTGCGCCTCCACTCTGTACACATCCGCCTGCCAAATTAGTTTAAACCCCCACCCCGCCACTCCCGTCATCACCACAGCACTAACAAACCTCTCTGCAAGGATGTTGGACCGTTCTGGTTCAGGTGCAAACCGTCCGATTTGTACAGGTCCCACTTTTGCCAGAAACAGACCTAGTGATCCAGGAAACTAATGCCCTCCCTCCTGAACCATCTCTTCAGCCATGCATTCATCTGCTCTATCCTCCTATTCCTATACTCACTGGTTCTTCTTGAATAATCACATTTCAGACACAGATACTGGAGTTTGCATCATACTTTCTCACATCTCTCCATTTGTAGCAGAACGATACAAAGGTCTTTGGCAGTCAGGTTGCAGTGCGGGAGTGGTATTGTGTGGATATATATACATACGCTTGAACAATGTAGTTCCCAAGCCTTTTTGTATAATATAACAAGATAACAGAAGATAAGGGGCTGTATTTTGTTGAGCTCCCAATGTCGGGCTCCGTAGTGGTGGGGTGGTGGGGTGTTGGGGTGCAATGATCGCAGTGGCAGCTGCCCACCACAAAGACCGACGCTGGGATTGCTGGGCCTGATCTTACTGGCCGTGGCGAGGCTCAGTGACTGGAACCATCTGTTACTTGGCGCAAATGTTACTTGCCACTTATCATGTTCAAGCCTGGGTATTCTCCAGGTCTTGCTGCATTTCTACACGGGCAGCTTCAGTATCTGAGCAGTCGCGAATGGTGCTGAACATTGTGCAATCATCAGCAAACATCCGCACTTCTGACCTTATGATTGAAGGAAGGTCATTGATGAAGCAGCTGAAGATGGTTGGGCCTGGGACACTACCCCGAGGAACTCCTGTACTGAAGTCCTGGAGCAAGGATGATTGACCTCCAACAACAACAACCATCTTCCTTTGTGCTAGGTACGACTCCAACCAATGGAGTGTTTTCCCCCTGATTTTCACTGACTCCAGTCTTGCTAGTGTTCCTTGATGCCATACTCGGTCAAATGCTGTTTTGATGTTAAGGGCAGTTACTCTCACCTCACCTCTTGGGTTCAGCTCTTTTTTCCATGTTTGAACCAAGGCTGTAATGAGGTCAGGAGCTGATTTAAAGGCCTGCTCAGGTCAGGAAAAAGAACGCGACCTGAACCCAACCGAACCACAGCAGACCCGAGCCTGACCCCGACTTGAGCCCGACCTGGGCCCGACCCGACCATCCATTTACTTACCTTCCTGACACCGAACCTGCAGGAAGCTGCAGCGCATGCGTGCTGACATCATAGTAATGTCACTCGCTCACTGCGCAGACTCAATTTCGTCCCAGACTCCCAGCTCAGTTAAGTTTTTAAATTTCAGTATTTACCAGCAGAGCACTTACCGTGTGTGTCTGGCCCAACCCAGACCCGGCCCAACCTGGACCCGGCCCGACCGACCCGAGTCCGAAAGCTGGACCCGACTGAGGGGCCTGACCCGAATCGAACCGGACACATGTCGTCAGGTCCCATCGGGTTCGGGTCGGGTAGCAGGCCTTTAAGCTGAGTGGACTTGGTGGAATCCAAACTGAGCGTCACTGAGCAGGTTATTGCTAAGCAAGTGCCGCTTGATAGCACTGTTGACGACACCTTCCATCACTTTACAGATGATTGTGTGTAGACTGATGGTGCGGCAATTGGCCGGGTTGAATTTGTTTCTCTTTTTGTGTATTGGACATACCTGGGCAATTTTCCATATTACCAGGTAGATGCCAGTGTTGCAGTTGTACTGGAACAGCTTGGCTAGGGGCGTGGCAAGTTCTAGAGCATAAGTTTTCAGTACTATTGCCGGAATGTTGTCAGGGCCCATAGCCTTTGCAGTATCCAGTGCCTTCAGTCGTTTCTTGATATCACGTGGAGTCAATCAGATTGGCTGAAGATGCTGGGGACTTCAGGAGGAGGCTGAAATGGATCATCCACTTGGCACAGCTGGCTGAAGATTGTTGCAAATGCTTCAGCCTTATCTTTTGCACTGATGAGCTGGGCTCCCCCATCATTGAGGATGGGATATTTGTGGAGCCACCTCCTCCTGTTATTCGTTTTAATTGTCCACCACCGTTCACAACTGGATTTGGCAGGACTGCAGAGCTTAGATCTGATCCATTGGTTATGGGATTGCTTAGCTCTGTCTATTGCATGCTGCCTTCACTTACCTTCCGGGAACAGAGAGCAGTCGGACATGTGTGGGAACGCTTAGAACCGGGACCGGATAAATTCAGTACGAGGCTTGGGGCCTTCACTTACCTTCTGGGAGCGGAGAGCAGGTCAGGCGTGCCAGAGTTTTGAAAAAAAAGAAAAAAAGTCAACAGTGACATCACAGGAAAGCTGCAAGGTGATTGGTGGGTGAGTAACTGCTGTTAGAGAATAACTCTAAATAGCTGGGTAAGCAACCAAAGTAAAGAGAAAGGTCTACAGTTTTTTTTAATATAGTAGGTAGTGTTTTTTTTAGGGACTCAAGGTCACTAGTGTAAATAATCTAATTTTTGGGCAATTTAAGGGAGTAAATTAAGGGTAAGTCATGGCAGGGTAGCTCAGCAGCATGAAGTGCTCCTTCTGTGCAATGTGGGAAGTCAGGGACTTCCAGTGTCCAGGACGAACATGTGTGCAGGAAGTGTCTCCAGCTGCAGCTACTCGAAATCCGTGATTCGGATCTGGAGCGGCAGTTGGGGACACTGTGGAGTATCCGTGAGGCTGAGATCATCGTGGATAGCACGTACAGGGAGGTGGTCACACCGCAGGTAAAGACTGATCAGGCAGAAAGGGAATGGGTAACCGCCACGCAGAGTAGAAGAACGAAGCAGGGAGTGCAGGAATCCCCTGGGTCCATCTCCCTCTTTAACAGATTTTCCGCTTTGGTTACTGTTGGGGCAGATAGCTTCTCAGGGGAATTCAGCAAGAGCCAAGTCTGTGACACCACGGGTGGTTCAGCTGCACAGGAGGGAAGAAAAAAGAGTGCGAGAGCTACAGTGATAGGGGATTCTATCGTAAACAATACAGATAGGTGTTTCTGTGGTGGCAAACGTGACTCCAGGATGGTATGTTGCCTCCCTGGTTACGAGGGTCAAGGATGTCACGGAATGACTGTAGGACATTCTGAAGGCGGAGGGTGAATAATTAGAGGTCGTGGTTCACATTGGTATCAACAACATGGGTAGAAAAAGGGTTGAGGTCCTGCAACAAGATTTTAGGGAGCTATGTAGCAGATTTAAAAGCAGGACCTCAAAGGTTGTAATCTCTGGATTACTCCCGGTGCCAAGTGCTCGTGAGTATAGGAGTAGGAGGATAGAGCAGACAAATGTATGGCTGAAGAGATGGTGCAAGAGGGAGGGCTTTAGTTTCCTGAATCACTGGGTTTGTTTCTGGCAAAGGTGGAACCTATAAAAGTTGGAGAGGTTGCACCTGAACCGGAACGAGAACAACATCCTTGCTGGGAGGTTTGCGAGTGCTGTTGCGGGGTGGGGCGGGGTGGTTAAACTAATTTGGCAGGGGATGGGATATAGAGTGGAGGTACAGTTGGGGGTGATACACAGTCAAATATAGAAGAGAAACTAAGTCAGTCTGGAAGGCAGAGCAAATATAGACCTGTTAAGGCACAAGCGAATAACGCAAGGCTGGATTGCATCTATTTTAAAGCAAGAAGTCTTACTAGTAAGGCAGATGAATTGAGGGTGTTGATTAACACATGGGAATATGATATTATTGCTATCACAGAGACATGGTTGGGGGAAGGTCAGGACTGGCAACTCAATATTCCAGGGTACAGAATCTTCAGGCGTAACAGGGGAGGGTGTAAAACAGGAGGTGGTATTGCACGATTGATCAAGGAGTCAATTACTGCAGTAAGGAGGGATGAGGTCTTAAAAGAGGCCATTTGGGTAGAACTTAAAAAGAAAAAGGGGGCAATCACTTGCCTGGGATTGTGCTCCAGGCCTCCAAACAGTCAGGGATAGATAGAGAACCAGATATGTTGGCAAATCTCAGAGAGGTGTAAAAATAATAGGGTAATAATAGTAGGGGATTTCAACTTCTCCAATATCAGCTGGGATAGTTTTAGTGCAGAAGGCTTAAAGGGTGCGGAATTCTTAAAGTGCACACAGGAAAGCTTTTTAAGCCAGCACGTAGGAAGTCCAACAAGAGAAGGGGCGGTACTGGACATAATCCTAGGGAATGAAACTGGACAAGTGGTAGGAGTGTCAGTGGGGGAGCATTTTGGGAAAAGTGACCATTACTCTGGAAGGTTTAAGGTAGTTATGGAAAAGAACAAAGAGGGACCGGAAATAAAAGTACTGAATTAGGGGAAGACCAATTTCAATATGATAAAACAGGATCTGGCCAAAGTGGACCGGGAGCAGCTACTTGTAGGAAAGTTTACATCAGACCAGTGGGAGTCGTTCAAAAAGAAAATAATGAGAGTTCAGGGCCAACATGTTCCCCTTAAAATGAAGGGTAGGACCAACAAATCCAGGGAACCCTTGATGTCAAAGGATATAGAGGATTGGATAAGGAAAGAAAAGGAGGCTTATGGCAGATTCAGAGCACTGAAAACAGAGGAGACCCTAGAAGAGTATAGAAAGTGTAGGGGGTACTTAAAAGAGTAATTAGGAGAGCGAAGAGGGGGCATGATAAAACACTAGTGGGCAAGATAAAGGAAAATCCCAAGGCATTTTATAAGTATATGAAGGGCAAGAGGATAACCAGGGAAAGAGTGGGGCCCATTAAGGACCAAAGTGGCAATGTGTGTGTGGAGCCAGAGGACATAGGTGAGGTTTTAAATGATTACTTTTCATCTGTGTTCACTATGGAGAAGGATGATTTTGGTGTAGAGATCAGGGAGTGGGATTATGATATACCTGAACAAATTAGCATTGAAAGGGAGGAGGTATTAGCTGTTTTAACGGGCTTAAAAGTGGATAAATCCCCAGGCCCAGATGAGATGTATCCCAAGCTGTTATGTGAGGTGAGGGAAGAGTTTGCAGGGGCTCTGACACAAATTTTCAAATCCTCTCTGGCCACAGGAGAGGTACCAGAGGACTGGAGGACAGCGAGTGTGGTACCATTATTCAAGAAGGGTAGCAGGGATAAACCATGCAATTTCAGGCCAGTGAGTCTAACATCAGTGGTAGGTAAAGTATTGGAAAGAATTCTGAGAGACAGGATTAATCTACACTTGGAGAGGCAGGGATTAATCAGGGATAGTCAGCATGGCTTTGTCGGGGGAGATCATGTCTAACAAACTTGATTGAATTTTTCGAGGAGCTGACAAGATGTGTAGATGAGGGTAAAGCAGTTGATGAAGTCGACATGGACTTCAGTAAGGCTTTTGATAAGGTCCCGCATGGGAGATTGGTTAAGAAGGTAAGAGCCCATGGG
The DNA here is from genome assembly GCF_036365525.1 of Heterodontus francisci. Taxonomy (NCBI): domain Eukaryota; kingdom Metazoa; phylum Chordata; class Chondrichthyes; order Heterodontiformes; family Heterodontidae; genus Heterodontus; species Heterodontus francisci. The sequence continues at coordinate 163,102,704 of NC_090374.1, read as the reverse complement.
ATCCAAGGCAATTTGGCAAATTGGATCCAAAATTGGCTTAGTGGCAGGAGGCAGAGGGTGATGGCCAAGGGTTGTTTTTGTGAGTGGAAACCTGTGACCAGTGGGGTACCGCAGGGATCGGTGCTGGGACCCTTGCTGTTTGCAGTGTACATTAATGATTTAGAGGTGAATATAGGAGGTATGATCAGTAAGTTCGCAGATGACACAAAAATATACAATGGATGGTAGGACCCTAAGAAGTTGAAAGGGTTGGAGGGTCCTCGGTGTACATGTCCATAGATCACTGAAGGCAGCAGCACAGGTAGGTAAGGTGGTTGGGAAGGCATATGGGATACATGCCTTTATTAGCCAAGGCATAGAATATAAGAGCAGGGAGGTTATGATCGAGCAGTATAAAACGCTAGTTAGGCCACAGTTGGAGTACTTTGTACAGTTCTGGGCTCCACACTACAGGAAGGATGTGATTGCACTGGAGAGGGTGTAGAGGAGATTCACCAGGATGTCGCCTGGGCTGGAGCATTTCAGCTATGAAGAGAGACTGTATAGGCTAGGTTTTTTTTTCCTTGGAGCAGAGAAGGCTGAGGAGGGACATGATTGAGGTATACAAAATTATGAGGGGCATTGATAGGATAGATCAGAAGAATCTTTTTCCCTTAGCGGAGGTATCAGTAAACAGGGGGCATAGATTTAAGGTAAAGGGCAAGATTTGAGGAAAAATCTTGAGGAACAATTTAAAAAATTACTGGTACATTTTTGGCTTCAAAAGATGGATGACACAGTCAAATGACAAATATCATCTCCTGCACTCAAATACACATCCATGTCTGCTAAGAACTAAAACTTATTACTCCCATCTGCATAAAAATGAGACATGTGATGTGAGCTATCCACAAAACAAGATGAAACAAAGACACTCACAAACTCTACATCTCAAGCTACACTTACTACAAAAAGGTGTGAACATCTTATGAAAATGGTTTGAGATTAGAAACCATTGTATAGCCCCTCAGGAACCAAAAGCCTAAAGTCACATGGGTGAAACTAACACTTTATGAATTTCCCTTAAAAGGTAACCTTTTTTTGGAGAACAGAGGAAGTCATCAGTCATCAAGATCATCAGTCTGGAATCTCCAGCCACAGACAAAACATCAAAAGTCATCTTTAATTCTAGCACAAGGCTGAGAGAGAGAAAGGTCAATTCCAGCGAAGATATTTGAACCCTGCTGAGATGGGTTGGCAACCAACTGCAGCAGAAAGGTAAGACAATGCTGTTTGAACAACTCCTCCACCTGTGAAAATTGAACTAAAAGATACATGCACCATTTTCAAACTGGAGTGTTGTCTGCCAGGACACTTCAACAACCCAGCAAGGGCAAGACAACCCGCAAACAGGTCTGCAACTTTAAAACTTACCTTCTAAGAGGATCTCACAGTTTGTTTTTTCCTGAAAGCAACAGACTTTTACACCTTGAACTCTTAATACCTCTTACCCTTTACCTTTTACCTATCTTTTCTTGAGCGAGCATGAGAGTGAATGCATGCGTAGGTGCTGCTGCGATCATTTCGTGTGAATAAATACTTAATCTTAGGGTTTAAACTCACAAGAAAACCTGTCACTGTTTGTTTATTTGACCAACAAAACAAAGGGACTGAAACACTAATTTAAACAAAATACTACCTGTGGTTAGTTGGGAGATGACCAGTGAAAAAAACTAGCTATGCCATTTCCCATCTGTCCATAACACTGTCTTGGAGATATATTGTCATTCCTTCAACAGAATGAGTCAACTTCCATGTACTCCCTACCTAACATTATTGTGACAGCCCCATCACTACATGGACTGCAACAGTTCAAAAAGAAGGCCAGCCACCATTGTCTCAAGAGTAACGAGGGATAGACAGAATTGTTGGCTGTGCCACTGATGCCCACATCCTGAGAATGAATTACAAAGAACTCATTCAATTCTCACAAACATTTATGGGAGGAAGATTTGGCTGGTGTCTAACACTGGCGTAATTGTGTAGTAGAGGGTGGTGGGTGTTCCTTCAAATTCATTTTCTTTGTTGATTTTTTCTTTAAGTTGGCTAATTATAATTACAACGCAGGACATCCCAGGCTTCTTCCAGGTATCTACATGTGGAAGTGAAGTGGGAATGGGCTACTTAAGATCCCATTGCACTATTTTGAAGAAGAGCAGGGGAGTTCTCCCGGAGCCCTGGTCGATATTCATCCTCCAACTAGCATCACTATAAGCAGATTCCCTGGTCCACTACCTCATTACTGTTCATGGGATTTTGTTGTTCATGCATTGACTGCTATATTTTCTACATTTCAACAATGACTACACTTCAAAAATGCTTCATTGGATGGACAGAGCTTTGGGACATTCTGAGATTGTGAAAGATGCTGTATAAATGCAAGTATTTCTTTAACGGTGTAAGTAAAAAAAAAAATTCATGTGTAGGGGCACAGTATGCCTCTCACCATGTTTATTTTATTCATGCTATGCATATACCAAGAACATGTCATATATATATTTAAAAAAAAACCTCAGCACTGTTAGTTTTAAGCTCACTGCTGTTGAGTAGCAGTTTTTTTAATTCTTCACTTCAGAAGACTGAGTAAATGTTCGGATGCCTTGGGTTTATGCGGTTTACTTTCACTTTCATTCTGTTTAAAATTCCTTCCAACATATCAAGATCTGTCTCTGTGTGTTTGATGTTACTTTCAAAAGGAAGCTAGAGAATAAAATGGAACACAGGAACAGTAGTAAGCCGTTTAGCCCCTCTTGCCGATTTCACCATTCAATGTGATCATGGCTGATCTGTGACATAACCCCATATACCTTTGCCCCATATATGTTAATGCTTTGGTTAAAAGAAATCTATGGATAGCAGATTTAAAATTAACAATTGATCCAGCATCAACTGTTCTTTGTGGAAGAGAGTTCCAAACTTCTGCCACTCTGTGTGTAGAAGTGTTTCCTAACATCGCTTCTGAAAGGACTGGCTTTAATTTTTAGGCTAGGTTCCTGAGTCCTAGATTCCCCAACCAGCACTAATAGCTTCTCTTTATTTACCTTAGCAGTTCCCCTTAATATCTTGAAAACTTGTTGGAGTGATAACAAAAGTATGTTCCCACAGTGCAAAGACTACAGACTGTTCTTACATGTCTAACTATATAACCAATGATCCTGAGGAAGAAGATGGAGTTGTGGCCAATACCTGTGACTTTGCTGTTCCACATTATTGAAGTTGTGAGTCAACATCAGATATAGATCATTGTAGCTCCTGATAGACTTATATGTTCTCATTGGCTTTGACATACTGGAGAAGTGTGCAGTTTTGGGTGTGGGTGGGTAGTTAGAACCAGGAAAAATGTGAGCGTGTTGGGAAGCTGGCTCCAACTTGCTGACCTTCAGGTTTAACTCAAGCGCAATAGACTGCTTATGTGCAACCCTCTTGGGGAAAGGTTGCCTATTAACATATGTTAATCACTCAATAAGTGTGATATTTCAGCTCATTTACAAATTTAACATCGCACCCACAGGTTTCCTGGGCTTCCTGAAATTTGACAGTGAAAGCAAGGCAAGAGCACAGAAGCAATTGAGGGGGCTGAATCAAACTCAAGGAAATACTGTAATAAATGCTCTGCAATCACAGCTGTTTTCTTACCTGCTAGTGGGAAAAGTTTGTTCATAGTAGTTTTGCTGAAATTTTATTTTCTACACTTTGAATGTTTTCTTAATCACATGAGAATGGATGGCATTTCAGCTGCCTTAGATTGGACCTCGGATGAGGTTTAATATGATTACCACCAGCACCAGCGCCAGCCTACTGTTCACAGCCTTGTAGCTGAATTTCAGAGAAGGGAGCAGCAAACAGGGAAGCAGCAGAGAGAGGAGCAGCAGAGAGAGGAGCTGCAGAAAGAGGAGCAATACAGAAGGAAAGAAAAAGATCGAACGTCCCCAAACGCTTTCCAGCCAATGAAGTACTTTGAAGTGTAGTCACTGTTGTAGGAAATGCGGCAGCCAATTTGCACACAGCAAACTCCAACAAACAGCAATGTGACAATGACCTGATAATCTGTTTTCGTGATGCTGCCTGAGTGATAAATATTGGCTTGGACACCAGGGATAATTCCCTGCTTTTCTTCAAAACAGCACCCTGGCAAGAATTCACTACCAGCAAAGACTTATTATATTCCTTTTTTCGTCACTGAAGTTGATAACTGGGAAGAAAAGTCTCAATTAACCTTGCGATAGTCAGTGAAGTCCAGGTCCTAATTTTTTTCCCACTCATTTGCTAGCTCTGGAAACAATTTGGAAGAGGATTGAGTGTACTTGACCCACAGTCATGCAAGTTGTTGAAAATTGAAACTTCTAAAGATTGGTAATATTCTGCTTTCGGGACTTACTTCTTTTCAATTTCAGTTATCACTGCAACTGTCAGGTCAGGTCAGATCTGCAACAAGGAAGCTGGGAGGTGGTTTTTTTCACATCTCATATTTCTTTGGCCAACTAGGTGTCTGGCACACATGCAATATCTACACTATTATTTGAGAGTGTCAAAATGAAGCAATCGAGAAATCCAAATTAAATTTTTTTGCATGATTATGGTGTGCTCTCTTTCCCATTGGGAAATCTTCTATTTATCAAAACCCAGAAAGTTGAGGCTAAGGTTGGCACAACTAAGGTTTGGGGACCTGCAAGCATCCTTAGTGTACTATTGGTTGCTAATCACCTCGGACTGTGCTGGCAGGCCTTTTCCTGATGTATCAGACAGATATGAAAGATCCCAAGGTGTTTTTTGAAAAAGAGCAGGAAACTTTCCCGGTTTGCTGGCCGACATTCTTCCCTCAACCAACATTATTAAAAAAACAGATTGTTCATCTCACTGCTGCAATATTGGTCAAAATTGTCTTGTACTTTTATGAGTGGACCTTTGTCAGTAAATTATTTGTTGGAACAGCACAAATGTGCCTAAGACTTGTAAGATTTAAAATTTCAGCAATGTACATGGGCTTCGATTTTAACTAGCAGCCAGTTTGCAGTGAGTGAGTTTTGGGGGACCTTTAATCAACAAAAATGGATGGGTTTGGGGCAATTGGGAAGTAAAAATGTAAAAGATCTCAAACCAGAACCCAACCCACCTCAAATCTGCCAATTTCCAGTTTTAACGGAGATTGGACTGGGAGCAGATAACCATCTCACTCCCAGGAGGTGGATCACTCATCCTAAATATCTTAATAAGGCTGCATGCTTCAGATCTTTTTTCTCTGTTCTAGCTTTAACACTGGATGGCTGGGTTTCCTGGGCCTTGGAAAACCCAGCAGCGAAAAGGTTGTGAGGACTACTACATGGAACAGGTAAGTGCCTTTCCAGCGCTGCTCATGCTCCCATGCTTTTCCCCTAACCCCAAACAAACCCATTACATTCCCCAGTGATCAGACATTCCCCTTCTGTCATTTATTGGCCAAGCGATGTCCTCCATGGCCCACAATCTCATCCTTCCCTCCCCGGCATCATTGTCCCCTGCAATCTTCTCCCCTCCCTCCCGATCTCTCTGCCTCCATCATCGATGTTCACCACCCCCCACCCCCACCCCCCCACCCTCACCACAGGCCCCAATCACTCCTGGTCACCTCATCGATGTTCCCTCCGACCCTTGATCCCCTCTGTACCCCCAACATTCCCCTGACCCCTGATTTCTCTCTCTCTCCCCTACGCTCCCCAGCTGCGACCTGGTGCCAAAGGCCGATCTGCCTGAGAGTCAACCAAGCTCTAAACCTGGCTGACTGCAGCCAGGAAATGGAGTCCAGAAATGCTAATTAGGTCCTGTGGTTATCTTAGTCAGGAGCTGAAGGAAACTCTTGTGACCGCAATACTGCCTACATGCTCCCTTCTCACCTCCCCGTTAATATCGGGTGCTTAATGCCAGTTCAAAACTCACCCACTACACCAAAAATGAGGCCCAGGGTGTTTTAACTCCTGAACCTCATTTAAATGCCGCCCGTTAACTTTCCACCTATACTGGACAGAAAGTCATAAAATTGTGGTGCTTAGATACTGCCCTCCTGCAGGGATGGGATTAGCTGCTAGGCTGTCCTATGGGTTTTGTGACGATAGTGGAAGGGTGGGTCAAGAATGTGGGGTCTGGAGGTGTACTCCTGCTCCTCCTTGCTACACAATGAAAGTAATAGAAAATATATGCAAAATAAATGTGGGCCTCTTCTGGTCCCAATCCACTTCAATACTGAATTAGCCTAATAGGAAACTCACTGTTGCTTCTCACTGAAGCCAACAAGTAAAAACTACAGTCAGGTCTCAAAGGTACCATTGGGACCCCATATGCCTATGGTAAAAAGGACCTTGCTAGCAATGGGCAGTTGGCCTTGCCACATCCTCAAGAGAGCAGGTGCAAATCACAACCGGCTAGCCCTTGGCAATTCCGGTGCAAGTAATTAACGACTGATTTTGCCTGCCCACCTACTGGTATCCACCAGGTGGGTTGGGTTAATATTGCCCCCCTTCATTTTGTGGGCTGGATTTTACCACCCTACCCCCCCCCCCCCCACCCCCGCCGATGTCGGGGGTCATGGTGGGGGGCCTGGAAAATACCTCCGGGAGTGGCCCACCATGGGCCTCGATGCCGAGAAAGCCCCGCCAATATTACCAGTGGCAGCAAGGCCGTGTGGCAGCTGCCCCGCTGCTCGGCGCCGACAGCCTAATTAAAATGTGTTAATCAATTTAAATTAGGTGAATAATTACTTACTTCGTCATGACGGCCGTCCCACGCCAATATTTTGGCCTGTTGCCAGAACTCCCGTGCCTTCGGATCTCCGTCTCTGGTCGGTCAGAGATCTGAGGCAGCACATTGGAGGGGAGGGGGGAGGAGTGAAGTTTTCAGGGCGGGAGTTGGAGTGGGGAAAACTCTTCCTATTGGTTGAGGGGATGGTGAGAAAGGGTTGAGGGTCAAATTTAATAAAGTTTGGGGAGGAAAATTCGGGGTCACAATGAATTTTTTTTTAGGGGGAGAGGACAATTTATATATTTATTACTCATTTGGGGGGGGGTGGGAGAGGGGATTCAAAGTGCTATTAAAATTGTAACTTTATTTCTTGGTGACCAGGACCTTTAAAAATGTATATCTAACTGAAGGGCTTGAAGCCGATCAAAAATGGTGGTGGCATTGGAAGCCGTTGCCGGGGACAGCGCGCCCACCTCCAATGACGTCACATCTCGCGCATGTACCGTGCCTTTTTTGAAGTTTGGCGCCGAGATCGGCAGCGAGCTTTAAAAATTCAGCCCTATATGTGGAAAAAATCTCATGGTAAAAATCAGGAGTTAAAATGCATCTTTGCTTTGGTGTTGAAAAATTCCACTTGGCAGCCAACCTACAGCAAGTTACGTTCAAGTTTTGAGTAACTGGAAATCAAAGTGGGTTTGCAAACTAGTAAGAAATATAAATATTTTTATCTTTCCCCTTCATTCAATTGAAAACTAAGTTGGCAATAGCATTCAGAAGGTGAACATGAAAATCAATTGCTTTTGCCTGGAGCTAGAGCCAAGTGAAGCACTCTATTCTGGTTATCTGCAGTTCACATTGCACATAAACAATGTGAGGAATGTATTTTTAATGCATTTCAAAAATTAGCTGATAACATCAAGCTAATCAAGGGTGTGATAAGTCTAATGCAGATAGATAGCATTCAAGGTGATCTGCACCAGTTCAACAGATGGACTATGGAGCAGCAGATGGATTTTAATATGGATAGATGTAAGACAATGCACATTAGAACAGGAAACATGAAGCATGGGCACACGAGAATGAATGGGTGTCCATTACCAACATTATAAAGGAAAAGGATTCATGTGACATGATTGCCTATTTACTGTAAGTATTCTGTGGTTGTGATGTTGTCGTTAGTTGTCATTAACAAGACAAGTCAAACATCAGGAAACATCACAAGGGAAGTCCGAAGAGGTTATTTTAGCCCTATATAACTTAGAGTTAAGATCACATTTAAATATAGACATATCATTGTAAAAGGTTGGTAAAAGGAGGAGTGGGGCCCATTAGGGACCAACAAGGGGATTTACACATGGAGGCAGAGGGCATAGCTGAGGTATTAAATGAATATTTTGCATCTCTCTTTACCAAGGAAGAAGATGCAATCCAGGCAATGGTGAAAGAGGAGGTAATTCAGAAACTAGAGGAGTTTAAAATTGATAAAGAGGATGTATTAGATAGGCTCTCTATACTTAAAGTCGATATAGCACCAGGACCAGATGAGATGAGGCAAGTGAGGGTGGAAATTGTAGAGGCACTGGCCATAATTTTTCAGTCTTCCTTAGACTCGGGGGTGGTGCCAGAGGATTGGAGAATTGAAAACGTTAAACTCTTGTTCAAAAAAGGGTGTAAAGATAAGCCCAGCAACTACAGGCCAGTCAGTTTAACACCGGTGGTGGGGAAACTTTTAGAAAGAATAATTCGGGACAAAATTAATAGTCACATGGACAAATGTGGGTTAATTAAAGATGGATTTCTTAAAGGAAAATCGTGTTTAACTAACTTGCTGGAGTTTTTTGAGGAGGTGACAGAGAGGGTTGATGAGGGCAATTCTGTTGATGTGATGCACATGGACTTTCAAAAGGCATTTGATACAATGCAACACAATTGACTTGTGAGCAAACTTGTAGCTCATGAAATAAAAGGGATGGTAGCAACATGGATATGGAATTGGCTGAGTGACAGGAAACAAAGAGTCGTGGTTAATAGTGGTTAGCATTGTAACTCACATCAAGTCCTGTTCACCCATCACCCTCACCCCTTTGCTCGTTGACCTGCATTGTGTCCTAGTCTGGCAACAGCCAAGTTTTAAAATTCTGATTGTTGTGTTCAAATCACTCCATGATTTCATCCCTGCTTGTCTCTATAAGCTCCTTCATCCCTACAGTCCTCTGGGATCTCTGTACTCCACCAGTTCTGGTCTCTTCCACATTCCCAATTTTCTTAAGATGTTTAACTATGTTAAACGTATTATACAAATCCAAGTTGTTGTCGAAATAAATGATTAATTAATACAAAGAAGATAACTTAAGAAAAGAATAAAGACTATTCAGCTCATGAAAGCTCCTCTCCTCAGAAGTCTAAGTAACCTCGCCCAGCGAAAACCATTAAGGGGCATTATATAAGTCAGAAATGGCTAAAAACTATGTTTCTTTTCTAATTCAATAAATATGTCACGGACAGTGATGGGACCATTATTCACATCTCCATGCAGTTGGCTAACAGAAATATTTCAGATTATAATTCCCAGCTTGCTAAGAGAATATCAGAGATTTCTTCAAAGGGACAAGCTGAGTGTGAAGTTTCCTTTGATCTGATTTGATTGATATCTTTAGTTTCAAAAGAACATTCGTCTAGTATTTATTTTGCAAACTGTTGCATATTCTTTATTTCAGTTTTAATTGCTGTTAAGGAAATACTAGGTGTCATGTCACACACACACATATAAGCATCAAAACTTTTGTAGTTTATGGGAATCTGTAAGACATGTGCTTTGGAGAAAATACATTTAAATTGTTATGAACTCATCCAAATCTCTGTGTTAGGATGACCAATTCTTTACTCTTTTCTTTCAGTGCATATTCAATCCTTGTAATAAATCTGATTTGTTGTTTAAGCTTGAATGGTTTGATCTGACAAAGAAATTGCTAGTCCTGAATTACATTAATCACATTTGCAGCGTGCCTTAGATTGTAGGTTTTGTCGAATAAGGGTGTAAAGGGTTAATGCTGAAGACAGTGAGAGCAAGCCCTCTCACTTTAAGAGTGATGATGTAACAGTCACATGAGGTTCGGCTTTGGGGGAGAAGTAGAGGTAGCAGTACGAAGGATGCTAGCTTAGGAAACTTGATGAGCGTGTAGACAGTATCAGGTAAATAATAAAGAGTTCTTGGTTGACCTTATCCTGAATCTGAGACTTTTTCCAGAATGCCCCAGCTATGCTACAAAATACAACACATAACAGGTTTCAGGTCATATGGGCCATGGTCTACTTATGGAGACTGCAATTCGCCATGAACGCAAATAAAAGCAAATCTTCCCTTCCATTAATTTCTAACCTCAGATAATTTAAAAAAAGACTTAAAGTTAATTCCCCTTTTTTTGAATAAAAGTCTTGGAGGCAGGTATAATGAACATATACTAAAGTGATTCTAATTGCACTGTGGTATTATTAAGAAAATTTGGTTAACTAGATAATACTGTCTGAACTCAGTGCATGGATAAACCGAATGCCTTAAAGTTAACTTGATCATGTTCATCTAGGAATGTGATTCTAGTGCAGCCTGCCATGGATTCTGGTGGCGGGACGAGATGAGGGTGGTGTTGCTGCTTGTCACGTGTGCAGCCATCCAATTGTGGTCACACAGCAGCTTGCCCATTTGAATGCAGGGGGCGCAGGGGCTGTCCATTTGGAGGATGGTGGCGTCCTCTGCAGAGATGTACAAAGGTGCTGGCGCCATCTTTAAAGTGCTGCCAGCCTTGCTTAAACTGTTGCTTCACTGACTGACTTTGCTGCTGCTGTTGTATGATTGCCTTTAAGAGTGATGTCGCTTTAAGATCTTAGTATGCTATTGAGATGAGTACCAGGATGTAGTCATGTGACTCGAAGCCAGAGTCACTCTGCAATTGTAACTGCCAGGGGAAGGTTCTATAAATAGTTTGCTCTGCACTGTATATAATAGTTTAGCTGTAATAAATCTGTTTGAGATCTTCAACCAACTGGACTCCACGGATCTCATTTATGTTGCACCAGACAACATAAAGAACATAAAGAAACATGCTGCTTTGCCTTTGCTGATGCTGTTCTCCTGTGCTGCTGAAACCCTGCCTGGAGAACCTCTGCTGTTGTGCTGTTGATCAAGGCCTCAAAATGCTAGGAGCTCTCTGGAAGCCAAAAGGGACCATGTCAGGTGGAAGACACAGGGTGGTCCCACGGTTCAGCGATGAGACCTTGCAGATTCTCCTCCAAGCTGTAAGGAAAATGTGGGTGCTACTCTTCCAAGGTATTTCAGGAAGAGACCTTCCCGTCTGACCAAGCAAACCTGGATGGAGATTGGAGGAGGTCACCAACCGTGGGTTCACCCTCCGAAATTGGGTCCAGCGACATCCTTCGTTCCACTAAGATAAGTCCTCCACACCCATCTCATCTTTGGGGCTTGCATATGACCATGCAGGAGGGAGCGTGACATGGTCAGGGAGTGGCTGCAAAGAGGGTGGCAAGGGCTGAGGCAACAGCAGATCATGTCAGATGCATGGCTGTATCTCCAAAACCGCAGGCCTTCTGTCCTAGCTTGCCCCTCGACGTATCTCTTGAGAGCAAATATGAGGAGGCGGCATTCGGGAACCCCCATCAGGGGCCAAAGGGTTGCCACCAGAGCAAGTGACCTGCTGGTCTCCATGGGAAGACTAACAGTATCCCTCTTTCTGCTCACAGGAGAAAACATCCCACAAAACAAGGGAAAGGGCGAGGACTGAGGTGGGATCCTGGACATCCGAGAACTGATGCTGGCAGAGGAGAAGGCCCTGGAACTAGCGGACTCCCAGGTCAGCCATTCCAGAGCAGATGGAGAGACTAGAGTTTCCACCAAAGAGAGTGAGGAGCCATTGTGGTCACGTAGCAACCATTGTCCTCCTAGAGAACCACATCATGCATGGTTGGCATGCCATGCATACGAACCACTAAGTGTTTGTCTTTTCTCATGCAACTCATGGCACCTTAGAGGGAAGATCGTCCGCTGGCACCACCGGAATCCTATTGTCCTCTATGGACGAGTGGGAAGAATCCTAAGTGGCTGCACCATCACGGTTTCCCTGCACCTTCCAACAGTGCAGAAACTCTCACCTCTGTGGGACACGCTCAGGTCTAGATGCAGGGTCATAAGTGGGAAGCAGGCACACACCTGCAGGAAATGCTTTCAGTGGTTGCAGACCAGTTGAAAGTTGATGGAAGCCCTTCCTGTTGAGAAAGGTCACTGGCTATTCTGTGGGAGCCTTGATGGCCACATGCGTGCAATCAATGACATATTGCACCTGGGGAAATCCAGTGATGGCTCCGATTCCAATGGCCCTCTCCGCCTGACTGTCAGGGTTGGTGTGGTACCGCACTGCACATAGTCGCCGGCCTTCTTGAAAAGGGCATAGGTTATCTCCTTGATGCAGTGATGGGCTGCTGTCCGGGACACGCCACACATGTCCCCAGTGGATCCCTGGAAAAAACCCAACGTGTAAAAGTTGAGTGCCACGGTGATCTTCAGCCTAAGGACATTGGATGTCCACTAAAGCTCATGGGCTGTATCTCATCCTGCAGCGGGGTGCATAAGTCAGCGATGGCCTCCCTGGAGAGCCGCAGTCTTCACGGACACTGGCGCTCGGACACCTGGAGGTAACTGAGTTGAGTCGGGTACACTTCTTATGCGGATCAGCCCTTCCTGGCATAGCCAGCTGCTGTGGCTCCCCTAGTTGATCTTCACCAGCTTGTTCATCTGCCACCTGGCCCTGCCTCCATCTGAGTGTCTGCTGCGCAGCACTTTGATTCACAAAGACTCGGTGTATGATACCCATTCCAGCTGGTCACTCCCCATCCTGTGCGCTGTCCCTGGAGAGATGAGCCTGCCTTTGAAGCTTCCCCTTGTCACTCCCCTTTGATCACAGGCCAATGCCCCTTTGTGCCCACCTTTGCCATGAGGGCTAATGACCCTTTTTGCACCCACCCTTGCTGTGAGGACTAATGACCCACTGTGCCCACCCTTGCCTCCAGGACTGCATCCCCTTTGCACAAACCTTTGCCATGAGGGCAAATGATCCTCTTTGCACCCACCCTTTCCTGAAGGGCTGTGCCATTGTTGGGCAATGGCTGCTGCATCTCCCTGTTCCCCTTCCTGGAGTCATGTAACACTGCACATACCTGCCTTCCTGTCATGGCACGGAGGCCTTGCCTTGGTGCCACCACATTTAAATGGCCGGGAATCTGAAGGCATGTGATCCCCATGTGCCGTTTACTAAATAGGAAACCCCCCATTAAATCCAAGTCAGGCCAATGCAGATATATGATAAATACCTTTTCAGCAATAATAATTGCAGTCCTGCCGCATTTCAGCAGCAATGCAGCCTTGCAGCTTTCCCACCATTGATAAAATCCAGAAGCAACGTCACAACGTTGGGTTTCCAGACGAGCGCCTCCCCTCCCAATTTTTTGGCCCCTAGCGCTCCCACTCCCACTCCTGTTTCTGCATAAATTCTAGCCTATTATATGCATATGGAATATTCCTTCAGAACTTCAGTCTAGATGCATTAAGGATATGAGAGCAATGTTGGCCCTTTTCCCTTATAAGTATATACAGACTCGACTATCATGAATATCTAAAATTTATAAGATGCCCAATTTAGCTTACCTCATTGAGTTCTGATGAAAGGTCACAGACCTGAAACGTTAACTCTGCTTCTCTCTCCACATTTGCGGCCAGACCGAGTATTTCCAGCACTTTCTGTTTTTTTATATTAGCTTACCTCCAAATGTCTTATGCTCCTCGTCCAGAGTAATTTATTAGTTATATCCCAAGCTATCAACATAGACAAGGTCTGCAACCTCTTTTTACCTTTAAAAGCCTTTTCTAAAAAAAATGCCTAAAATAAGAACTATTGGGAGCCACAAGATGAAAATTCAGCATTTCTAAACCAAATACTGTGCAAATTGCCAAGTACCTCTGGTAGAATGCATAATTTGCATATATGATAAATAAAATATGTGTTGAATTTATATGTCAATAATCAAAATTGAAATTAAAATAGACCTTACTCTGAATTATTGTGTTTTTGACTTGTTTTTACTATTATTTTGTCAGTAAAGTAATATTTAAAACAATCTCTAACTAAAGATGTGTAGAATTAAGACAATTTTTCATCTATTGATTCTCATGATAAAAAAAAAATCTTCTAATAAATAACTCATTCAGAATAATTTATCGTCTCAGCTATTTTAGAAACAATAATGGTGACAACCATAAAAGCTGTTCCTCGAACTAAAGGAATTATTTATAACCATGGTGTAGCTATACCACTCAGACAGGTTGATTTAGAGAACCATGATGTTTTTTATTAAAATAATCATTTGAAACCATAAAGTGTAGCATAATGATTAGCCTTTCATTCCCACAATAAAAACACAGCTCTTACTTTTCTTGACTTTTTTAATGCTCTTTTTGATGTTAATACAATCCAACTGGAACAGGTTGGGAGCCTCAAATGAGATATTAAAGAGCTGCGTGTGGATCTGAAGCTGCAGGTTGCAGACCCCTGACATAGAAGATCAGTGCAGCTTACGTGAAGTAAGATAGGTCCTCCTTGCCAGATGTCAAAGGTGAAACCAAAGAAAGATGTACGTACTATTATTACTTTAGTCAAATATGTAAGTTAACAAAACTAATATCTTCATAATGTTAATCATTAAGATTATCAGAGGCAGTTGGATACAATTAATTGTACAAATATATTTCAAATGTTTTGCAATATCTCTGCCATTGCTGCGCTTTCTGTATTGAGTATAGCAAAATGATGCAGAGCTCAATGTTGCTTTGCAGTTTAAAAAAGTGTCATGCTAGGCCCTGACTTGCCAAGAATGAGGCATATTAATTTTGTCATGAACATTGATTTTAAACTGTTACTGGAGTTAAGAAAGGATTTGTTAACCAGATCAGCCATGGCTGAAAAAGACATTTGCATATTAACAGACAGTGTTTGGAAGGACAAAACAGCCATTTTCTGACATTCAACTCACAATGGAATTTTGATCACTAGACGTTGAAAGTGGGGGAGCTCACATTCCAGGTTGACTGATAAGATAGCCAAATACACAAATGGACAGGGTCAAACCAGCTGGTCACATGACTAACCTGTTGGGCAACCTGAGTTTTTTGAATTTGTACAAACAGTTTGGGCAGAGTGTCTGTTTGCTCCTGGACTGAGAGGATCTCTCTCCTGCCCTGTCTGGTCCCATCTCTTTCTCACAAGCCTCTGAATCCACTGAACACACATGAACCCCAAGAGAGAAAAGTCTCCTACAGTGAACAAGTTTCAAGAAGAATACTGGGCCCCAACGAAAAGCAAAATCTAACTACAATCAAGGACTGTACAGTGACCTCTATGAACTGTAAAAAAAACTCTTCAGATATTGCCTCAAACCTTTCCACCTTATTTTCTTCTCTTTTCTGTCTCTATCTGCATGTGTGTATCATGTATGCATGCTAGCGAGGGAGCATCATGTATCCATAGGCGTCAACCAAATTAGAGTTTAAGTTAAATAAAATTTCACTTTTTCTTCTTTAAACTAGGAAAACCTGTTTGTGCTGTTTTCTTTGCCTTATAATTGGAAAGCAGTGAACAATGATTCAACAAAAGAGAGCGAAAAAAACACAATGTGTTTAAAATTAAACCCTGTTACTGTAAGAACAGGTGAAGGCTGAAAGGAAAACCTAAATCTCTTTCTCACCTGGTTGTAACAGAAATTTGGGTGCTAGCATCCAGAACTGACCACAGACAAATGAAAAAAATTGGAAGTGGGAAGCCAAATTGTTCCCAATCAAAAAAGAGTAAAATTTCAATACAGATTTTCTTGTGGTTGTGTGTGATTGAATACTAACATGTCTGTAACTGAAGCTAGTAGCTTTCCGAGCCAGGGTGAAGTAACTTGGGATAAGTTAAAAGCACTGTCGATGGAGGAGCTGAGAAAAATGGCTGAGCAGTGTGGGATCACTGTATGTAGCAAGGCTAGGAAGTCTAAACTCCTGAGGCTAGTGGTCAACTATTGTTCCCATGAATCTGAAGAAGCAGATACAGGGTTAGAAGCAGACCCAGACAGGGTTCTGCGAGCAAAGATACAATTGGAAAAAAGGAAACTTGAATTAGAAGACAGGGAAAGAGAAAGAGAGAGACAGAAGAGGGAGAAAGAAAGAGCCTTCCAGAAGGAACGTGAAGAGAAAGAAAGAGAGTAGAGAGAGAGAGAGAGAGAGACAAGAGAAGGAATGAGAGAGAGAGGAGAGAGAGAAAGAAAATTCCAGAAGGAATGCGAAAAAAGAGAGCTGAAGCAGCTTGAGTTAACTAGGAGGTGATAGAGTAATCCAGTGAAAGCATGGCCAATATGCTGGAGCGTAATTCAGGGCTGGGTACAAAATTGTTAAACGTGATTAATTAATTCCAAAATTCCATGAGGAAGGTGTAGAAGAATTTTTTTTTTAGAGATACAGCACTGAAACAGGCCCTTCGGCCCACCGAGTCTGTGCCGACCATCAACCACCCATTTACACTAATCCTACACTAATTCCATATTCCTACCACATCCCCACCTGTCCCTATATTTTCCCTACCACCTACCTATACTAGGGGCAATTGCTAATGGCCAATTTACCTATCAACCTGCAAGTCTTTGGCATGTGGGAGGAAACCGGAGCACCCGGAGGAAACCCACGCAGACACAGGGAGAACTTGCAAACTTCACACAGGCAGTACCCAGAATTGAACCTGGGTCACTGGAGTTGTGAGGCTGCGGTGCTAACCACTGCACCGCCCACAATTGTTTTGTGTCCTTTGAGAAACTGACAAGGCAGCTAAAATGGCCAGCTGAGACCTGGCCTCTTTTACTGCAAAACAAGTTAACTGGAAAAGCCCATGAGGTTTATTCCCTGTTGACAAATGAGAGTTCATTGATTTATGAACTGACAAAAAATGCTATCCTCAGGGCATAGGAGTTAGTACCCAAAGTCTATCACCAAAAGTTTAGAACCCTCAAGAAGCAAGCTAATCAAACTTATCTGGAGTTTGAGAGAAGTAAGCAGCTGGCTTTTGACCAGTGGCTGAGGGATCTCAAAGTACAGCTCAGCTATGACAATCTCAGAGAAGTAATTCTGTCAGAGGAATTTAAACATTCCCTCCCACTCTCCATAAAGACACATGTAGAGGAGCAGCGGGTTCAGAGAGCACGGCAAACGGCTGTTCTAGCTGATGAGTTTGCTTTAATTTATAAGTCGGTTTCACAAGGGAGAACATTTCCTAATCACACCCACAGATCTGAAAGGGACAAAGGGTGGGAAAGTGATAGGAGCCCAAACAGTCCTGGGAGAGAAAGGAAAGCAGGAGACTAGAGAAAAAGGAAGGTGCTGTGAGTAAGAGTGAGTCCTGGAAACCTGTGTGCTTCCATTGTAATAAAGCAGGGCATTTAAAAGCTGACTGCTGGAAACTAACGGGAAAACCTGTAGGGTTAATCAGGGCACACCCACTCAGTGAAGAAAGGAACCTGCTGGAAAGCACAACAGAACAAACTGTGGCTTTAACTACAGTAAGAGTGAAACCCAGGAAGCTTACTATTGCAAGTGCAGGAAAATTCAATAGGTTTCCTGAAGGTTATCAGTGTTTTGTGTCTGAAGGGAAAGTAACTCCAAACCCCTCAAGTGGGGCAAGCAAGCCCATAGTGATTCTCAGAGACACAGGGGCCAGTAGATCCTTTTTACTGGGAAAAGGCCTAACCTTTCCCCACAAGAGTGCAGTGAACACCAAAGTGATGGTGAATGGTATTAGAGGGCCATGTATGTCTGTGTCTGTACACCGAGTGTAACTGGAGTGTGACCTAGTTTCGGGACCGGTGATCGTAGGGATTGTCCCTAGTTTGCGTGTGGTCAGGGTTGACCTGCTCCTAGGTAATGATCTGGCCGAGGTGAAGGTAGTAGCCCCCCGCCCCCAGTAGTGAAAGAAAGACCGAAGGAGGTCAGAGAGACAGGGCAGTGGCGGGAGACCGACCCCTGCAGTTTCCCTGAATGTATAGTGGACCAGGCCATGATCAAACCAGCTCCCCCAGGGGAGACTGCACTGGCATTGCAGGCAGATGACCATGAAGTCTACCTGTCCGAGACTTTCTTTGGAAAGTTAGTAGACCCAGGGCATGAATTAAATGGATTTTCCCCAGCTGAGGCTCAGTGAGCCGACCCAGTATTGTAAGAGTTAGCACAGGCTGCCCTGTCTGAAAGTGAAGCAGAGGGAGTCCCTGATTGCAACTATTTAAAGAATGAGGTACTGATGAGGAAATGGAGTTCTCCTCAGGAGAGCAAGGAGTGGACAGTAGTTCACCAGTTAGTGGAGCCAGAGGTAGTGGAGAGAAATATTAAGAAGGGCCCACAAGACTACAGTGGCTGTACATGCTGGTATACGAAAGACCAAAGTCTGCATAAGACAGTGGTTTGACTGGCCAAAACTCCACAAAGATGTGCTGGAGTACTGCAGGAGTTGCCACATGTGCCAGGTTGAGGGAAACACCAAACTACAGTGAAACCTGCACCCCTAAGTCCTGTACCGGTGTTAGGAGGACCCTCCAGCCGAGGGTTGATGAACTGTAAGGGACCCCCGCCGAGAACCAAAAGGGAAAGGCAGGCACAAGGCTCGAAAAAGGTTTGACAGGGAAGGGGAAAAAGTGAACAAGAGGGCAGTTTAAAGGAAGTCTGGGCGGAATCCCAGATGAAAACCCCTACTGTCCGGTCAGCCAACCCCGAAAAGTGTGAAACGTTAGACCCCCACATCCTCTTACATAAATGCAGACACTAGAAGCACCCATCAGAGTTGCTAATAGCATTTACAGGAACCTGCAAAGACAAAGAAAGACCTCTATGGGGCAGAGAAACCATGCGGGTGATGCCTCACCTAGTCGAAGTGCCACAGGAGAGTGCAGTACAGTCTGTACAAATACCTGCAGGCAGGAGTGTCCCAGAGAACAAAAGGAATATTAGCAAAGATTCCTCCCCAACAGTCAGAAAAAAAAGTGAACCACCCATCCCCTGAAGTCAAAATCCTTTGCATGACTCAGCAAAGCACTGAAAGCGAGTTCAGGATAGACTCTTGTATTGTCTTTCTTTCACTACTGGGGGCGGGGGGCTACTACCTTCACCTCGGCCAGATCATTACCTAGGAGCAGGTCAACCCTGACCACACGCAAACTAGGGACAATCCCTACGATCACCGGTCCCGAAACTAGGTCACACTCCAGTTACACTCGGTGTACAGGCACAGGCATACATTGCCCTCTAATACCATTCAGCATCACTTTGGTGTTCACTGCACTCTTGGGGAGGAAAGGTTAGGCCTTTTCCCACTACTGACTCTTTTTTTAAAAATATACCTCAGCGGTAGCAAAGACCCTTGGCAGCCATGGAAATGGGTAAACGGAATAGAAACTTCCCCCAATAAAACATGTTTACTGGGATGCCAAAAGGGGGCAATTTAAACAGAACTGGCACCAAGTGAAGACAGGCTGTAATAAGTTTAAGGATTTATAAATGAATGGTAATAAATGAAAGAAATGCATTGATTTTTATGTATCTTATATTTTTCTTTCGACCCTTTTAATGAAATGGGCTTTTCTCAAATTGCATTTCATTCCGCTGGGTGTGGAAGTGTCATGCTAGGCCTCCACCTGCCCAGAAGGGGGAACATTAATTTTGTCATAAACATTGATTTTAAACTGTTACAATAGCTGAAAAAGGACTTGTTAAACAGATAAGCCATGGCTGGAAAATACATTTGCATATGTACAGTGTTTGGAAGGACAATGCAGCCATTCCCTGACATTCAACCCACAATGGACTTTTGATCACTAGACGTTGAAGGTGGGGGAGGTTGCATTCCAGGTTAACTGCTAAGATAGCCGAATACACAAACGGACAGGGTCAAACCAGCTAGTCACATGACTAACCTGCTGGGCAACCTGAGTTTTTTGAATTTGTACAAACAGTTTGGGCAGAGTGTCTGTTTGCTCCTGGACTGAGAAACTCTCTCTCCTGTCCTGTCTGGTCCCATCTCTTTCTCACAAGCCTCTGAATCCATTGAAGACACATGAACCCCAAGAGAGAAAACTCTCCTACAGTGAACAGGCTTTAAGAAGAATACTGGGCCCTAATGAAAAGCAAGATCTAACTACAATCAAGGACTCCGCAGTGAGCTCGAAGAACCGTAACAAAAACTCTTCAGATATTGCCTCAAACTTTTCCACTTTATTTTTCTTCTGCTCTTTTCTGTCTCTATCTGCATGTGTGTATCACATATGCATGCTAGCGTGGGTGCGTCGTGTATCCCTAGGCGTTAACTGAATTAGAGTTTAAGAATAAGTTAAATAAAATTTCATTTTCCTTCTTTAAACCGAAGAAAGTCTGTTTGTGCTGGTTTCTTTACCTTATAATGTGAAACTGGTGAAGAAGGATTCACCAAGTGGGAGCTAAAACCACGGTGTGTTTAAAATTAAACCCTGTTACGGTAAGACCAGGCGAAGATCGAAAGGGAACCCTAGACCTCTTTCTCACATGGTCGTAACAAAAGTTAGATCTGTTTCATACTGAATGTCACTAACAAGTTAACAACATATGATGGCATAAATAGCAAACCCGGTCCTTCAGCAGAATGACTGTGGTCCAGTCTGTTCGAAGCTAAGTGTTTTGCCATCTGTAGCTATCAGTTTTGCTCTTAGGTCATCTTATTCTTATCCTAATGAGCTAACCTTGAGTTTATACATTTTTGATACTAGTATAATGTACACATGCTTTTACATTATGCTCAGCGATGCAAGTGGTTAATTATAGAGCAATTTAATTTACAAGTTTCATTTTGTCAGTTCAATGCTGAACCTCCATTAATCTTAGACTTATAGCACTTAAACATCCTCTCCTCCTGGAAGAGTGCTGAATGTTCTTTACACGTTTTTAATTTTTATTTTCCCTTTAGCCTTTTGATAGCCGACTGCTGAATCTTTGTCCATTGCTTACCTATCTGACTATGGAAGGAAGACAGTGTGGCTATTTATATCTTAAATCTCATTGACGTAAAGCCACTTTCTGAGATTAAATCTCAATATCCAGTTCAAAGGGTTAACTTGATCATGGGAATTCCTTCCAATCCGTGAATGAACATTAATAGGCACATGTCAGGACTTATGACCAATTTTTCATCTGTTTTTATGAGTACGAAGAATAATTGTTCTAACCTTATCTTTTTTTTATTGGTTCATGGGCTGTGGGTGTCGCTGCCTAGGCCAGCATTTATTGTCCATCCCTAATTGCCCTTGAGAAGGTGGTGGTGAGCTGCCTTCTTGAACCACTGCAGCCCTTGGGGCATAGGCAGACCAACAGCACTGTTAGGAAGGGAGTTCCAGGATTTTGACCCAGCAGCAGTGAGGAATGGCAATATAGTTCAAAGTCAGGATCACGTGTGGCTTGGAGGGGAACTTGTGGTGTTCGCACGCCTCTGCTGCCCTTGTCCTTCTAGGTGGTAGAGGTCACGGGTTTGGAAGGTGCTGTCTAAGGAGCCTTGGTGCATTGCTGCAGGGCATCTTGTAGATGGTACACACTGCTGTCACTGTGCGTCGGTGGTGGAGGGAGTGAATGTTTGCGGCTTGGGTGCCAATCAAGTGGGCTGCTTTGTCCTGGATGGTGTTGAGTTTCTTGAGTGTTGTTGGAGCTGCTCCCATCCAGGCAAGTGGAGAGTATTCCATCACACTCCTGACTTGTGTCTTGTAGATGGTGTACAGGCTTTGGGGAGTCAGGAGATGAGCTACTCACCGCAGGATTCTTTGCCTCTGACCTGCTCTTGTAAACACAGTACTTATGTAGCTACTCCAGTTCAGTTTCTGGTCAATGGTAACCCCTAGGATGTTGATAGTGGGAGATTCAATGATCGTAATGCCATTGAATGTCAAGGAGAGATGGTTAGATTCTCTCTTGTTGGAGATGGTCATTGCCTGGCACTTGTGTGGCGCGAATGTTACTTGCCACTTATCAGCCCAAGCCTGGATATTGTCCAGCTCTTGCTGCATTTCTACATGGACTGCTTCAGTATACGAGGAGTCGCGAATGGTGCTGAACATTTTGCAATCAATAGCGAACATCCCCATCTCTGTCCTTATGATTGAAGGAAGGTCATTAATTATGCAGCTGAAGATGGTTGGGCCTAGGACACTACCCTGAGGAACTCCTGCAGTGATGTCCTGGAGCTCAGATGATTGACCTCCAACAACCACAACCATCTTCCTTTGCGCTAGGTATGACTCCAACCAGCGGAGAGTTTTCCCCTTGATTCCCATTGACTCCAATTTTGCTAGGACTCCTTGCTGCCCATACTCAATCAAATGCTGCCTTGATGTCATGGGCAGTCACTCTCATCTCACCTCTTGAGTTCAGCTCTTTTGTTCATGTTTGAACCAAGGCTGTAATGTGGTCAGAGCTGAGTGGCCCTGGTGGAACCCGAACTGAGCATCAATGAGCAGGTTATTGTTAAGCAAGTGTCGCCAAATAGCACTGTTGACAACACCTTCCATCACTTTACTGATGATTGAGAGTAGACTGATGGAGCGGTAATTGGCCAGATTGGATTTGCCCTGCCTTTTGTGTACAGGACATACCTGAGCAATTTTCCACATTGCCAGGTAGATGCCAGAGTTGTAGCTGAATTGGAACAGCTTGGCTATGTGCACAGCTAGTTCTGAAGCAGAGGTCTTCAGTACTATTGCCGGAATATTGTCAGGGCCCTTGCCTTTGCAGTATCCGGTGCCTTCAGTCGTTTCTTGATATCACTCTGAGTGAATTGAATTGTCTGAAGACTGGCACCTATAATGCTGGCGACTTCAGGAGGAGGCTGAGATGGATCATTAACTCAGCACTTCTGACTGAAGATTGTTGCAAATGCTTCAGCCTTTTCTTTTGCACTGATGTGCTGGGCTCCCCCATCAGTGAGGATGGGAATATTTGTGGAGCCTCCTCCAAGGGACTCACCCAATGAGTCCATTGGCTTGAGTCCCTTTGAATTAGTTTATGGACACGAGGTGAGAGGTCCTCTAAAATTAGTCAAGGAGAGGTTTTTGGGACACAGGACAAATTTTCCCTGTTAGACTACATCTCCATGTTCTGAGATTGGCTTACAAGAGCCTGTGCGGTGGCTCAGGAACATCTAAAAACCTCCCAGACAACTATGAAAAGCCAGGCGGATAAACATGTCAAGGCCAGAATATTTCAGTCCTGAGACCATGTGTTAGTGCTATTACCAATGTAGGGAGAACCGTTGAAAGCCTGGTTCAGTGGCCATACAGAGTAATAAGGAGAATTAGCCAGGTGAATTATATAATTGACTACCCAGGTTGTAGGAAAAAGAAAAGGCTGTGCCACCATATCAATATGTTAAAGTGGTATCGCAGCCGGGAAGGGGACAAACAAGCATAGGTCTGTCAGGCAGTCAGGAAAGAGCAGAGTGATAGGGACAGTGAGGCTGAGTTAGAGGAAAGCTGGGAGGATTCTCAAAGTGAATCCCCTACTGTCTGGTTAGCTAACACTGAAATGTTAGCTAAAGGAAGGAGGTGGTGGTCTAGTGGTAATGTCACTAAGCAAACGACCCTAAAGCTCTGGGAGCATGGGTTCAAATCCCATCATGGTAGATGATGAAATTTGAATGCAATTGATAAATATCTGGAATTACAAACTAGTCTAATGGTGGCCATGAAACCATTAGCAATTGTTGTAAATCCCATCTGGTTCACTAATGCCCTTTTGGAAAGGAAATCTCCTTTGGCCTACATGTGACTGCAGACCCACAGCAATGTATTTGACTCTTAAATGCCCTTTAAAATAGTTCAGCAAGCCACTCAATTCAAGGGCAATTAGGGATGGGCAATAAATGCTGGCCTAGTCAGTGACATCTACATCCCCTGAATGATTGAAAAAAAAAATTAAAGTCTCACATACAAGATTCTGAGGGGGCTTGACAGGGTAGATGTTGAGAAGATGTTTCCACTAGTGGGGGAATCTCAAACTAGGGGACATTGTTACAGAATAAGGGGACACTCATTTAAAACTGAGATACAAAGGAATTTCTTCTCTTAAAGGGTTGTGAATGTCTGGAATTCTCTACTCCAGAGAGTGTGGAGGCTAGATCACTGAAAGTATTTAAAGAGGAGCTAAATAAATTTTTGAAATATCAGGGAGTTGAGGGCTATGAGGAGCTGGCACGAAACAGGAGTTGAGGCCTGGGGCAGATCAGTCATGATCTTATTGAATGGCGGGGCAGGCTTGAGGGGCTGAATGACCTACTCCTATTTCTTATGTTTTAATTAGATATCATACTCTCCTATTTAAACGCAGAACAGAGAGGAGACCTAACAAGGCTGCTCACAGCATTTAAAGAGATCTGCAGGGAGAAACAACGCTAACCTTACATGATGTGGATGTAGGAGAGACCCCTCCCATAAAATATTGGGCACCCTGTGCCTCACAGAGGCTGCCCCCGAAGACCCAACCGCCCCCAATGTACAACACTCCACCGCCAACCCTCAGTTGACCCCCTCGCTTGCCTCATCAGGGCACGCCCAATTGTCCCTGGCGCGGCCCCAAAAACTTACCTTGCTTCTGATGGCTGGGTGTAGTCCCAGCAGTGGTCATCACTCCCACTAACATTGCTGGGACTAAGAGCTGCCGGCCCACTGATTGGCCAGCGGCTCCAATAAGCAGGACTTCCTGTCTGAAGGAGGTAGGAGTCTCATCTAAGACCAACTTAGGGCCTGGGGAATGAAAATATCTGTGTGGCTCCCCAGGCCCAGTGGAGGTGGGCTCGCCCCTGACTTTTCAGCCGGTGGGCAGGGCCTCCCACCCAACCTAAAATTCCGGCCTGTACTTTGAAAATAGCGACAAAGTACTTTGGGATATCCTGAGGTTATGAAAATACTATATAAACATAAATGAAAAATTATTTTTGCCACTCCTAAAAGTTACAGGTTTCCAGGCAATCTTGCTTGAGTAGCTTAGCATTCCTAAGCTGCATTGATACAGGAGTATGCTGAAATATCACTACAAAGGTAAATAATGAAGATTGTTTGGACCTAATGGAGTGAGTCGGAAACAATAACCTGGAAAGATGCAGGGGAGAAAGATTGAAGACTGCCATAATTCTCGCATAACCAAAAAACAATTCTTTGTATGTCAAGCTCTTTGTAATATTTCTGGGAGGTGTATTAAGGTTCTGGCAATGACCCTGAGCTCCAAGCACCCATTGAAGCAGGTGGACTGTGGCGGGACAGAACCTTAACACCGCACCAAACAACATGAAAAAAGGAAAGAAGGTACCAGCCCTTCGCTTTGCAAGCTGGAATATCAGAACTATGTGTCCTGGCCTGTTGGAAGACCTTACACAAATCAACGATTCTCGGAAGACCGCCATCATTAACAACGAGCTCAGTAGACTCAATGTAGACATTGCAGCAACTCAGGAGACACGCCTCCCTGCGAGTGGATCTCTAACAGAGCAAGACTACACCTTCTTCTGGCAGGGTAGGGATCCTGAAGAACCAAGATAGCATGGAAACTCGCCATCAGAAACTCCTTGCTCAGCATGATAGAGCCTCCCTCAAATGGCTCGGAACGCATACTGTCCATCCGACTGCTCACCGCCTCCGGTCCAGTACACCTACTCAGCATCTATGCTCCAACACTCTGCTCCGCACCTGAAGCTAAAGACCAGTTCTACGAGGAACTCCATAATATCATTAGTAGCATCCCCAACATCGAACACCTGTTCCTGCTGGGGGGACTTTAATGCCAGGGTTGGGGCCGACCATGACTCATGGCCCTCCTGCCTTGGGCGCTATGGCGTTGGAAGGATGAATGAGAATGGACAGAGACTGCTTGAGTTGTGTACCTATCATAACCTCTGCATCACCAACTCATTCTTTCACACTAAACCCTGTCACCAGGTTTCATGGAGGCACCCAAGATCGCGTCGTTGGCACCAGCTAGACCTCATCATCACAAGGCGAGCCTCCTTAAACAGTGTTCAAATCACACGCAGCTTCCACAGTGCGGACTGCGACACTGACCACTCCCTGGTGTGCAGCAAGGTTAGACTCAGACCAAAGAAGTTGCATCACACCAAGCAGAAGGGCCACCCGCGTATCAACACGAGCAGAATTTCTCATCCACAGCTGTTACAAAAATTTCGAAAGTCACTTGTAACAGCCCTTCAAAACACTCCCACAGGGGATGCTGAGACCAAGTGGGCCCACATCAGAGACGCCATCTATGAGTCAGCTTTGACCACCTATGGCAAACGCGCGAAGAGGAATGCAGACTGGTTTCAATCTCATATTGAAGAGCTGGAACCTGTCATAACCGTTAAGCGCATTGCACTGTTGAACTACAAGAAAGCCCCCAGCGAGTTAACATCCATAGCACTTAAAGCAGCCAGAAGCACTGCAGAAAGAACAGCCAGGCGCTGCGCAAATGACTACTGGCAACATCTATGCAGTCAGATTCAGCTGGCCTCAGACACCGGAAACATCAGAGGAATTTATGATGGCATTAAGAGAGCTTTTGGGTGAACCATCAAGAAGATCGCCCCCCTCAAATCTAAATCAGGGGACATAATCACTGACCAACGCAAACAAATGGTCCGCTGGGTTGAGCACTACCTAGAACTGTACTCCAGGGAGAATGTTGTCACGAAGACTGCCCTCAATGCAGCCCAGCCTCTACTAGTCATGGATGAGCTGGACGTACAGCCAACAAATCGGAACTCAGTGATGCCATTGATTCTCTAGCCAGCGGAAAAACCCCTGGGAAGGACAGCATTACCCTTGAAATAATCAAGAGTTCCAAGCCTGCTATACTCTCAGCACTACATGAACTGCTTTGCCTGTGCTGGGACGAGGGAGCAGTACCTCAGGACATGCGCGATGCCAATATCATCACCCTCTATAAAAACAAAGGTGACCGCGGTGACTGCAACAACTACCGTGGAATCTCCCTGCTCAGCATAGTGGGGAAAGTCTTTGCTCGCGTCGCTTTAAACAGGCTCCAGAAGCTGGCCAAGTGCGTCTGCCCTGAGGCACAGTGTGGCTTTCGCGCAAAGAGATCGACCATTGACATGCTGTTCTCCCTTCGTCAGATACAGGAGAAATGCCGCGAACAACAGATGCCCCTCTACTTTGCTTTCATTGATCTCACCAAAGCCTTTGACCTCGTCAGCAGACGTGGCTTCTTCAGACTACTAGAAAAGATTGGATGTCCACCAAAGCTACTAAGTATCATCACCTCATTCCATGACAATATGAAAGGCAAATTCAGCATAGTGGCACCTCATCAGACCCCTTTCCTATCCTGAGTGGCGTGAAACAGGGCTGTGTTCTCGCACCTACACTGTTTGGGATTTTCTTCTCCCTGCTGCTCTCACATGCGTTCAAGTCTTCAGAAGAAGGAATTTTCCTCCACACACTATCAGGGGGCAGGTTGTTCAACCTTGCCCGTCTAAGAGCGAAGACCAAAGTACGGAAAGTCCTCATCAGGGAACTCCTCTTTGCTGACGATGCTGCTTTAACATCTCACACTGAAGAGTGTCTGCAGAGTCTCATTGACAGGTTTGCGGCTGCCTGCAACGAATTTGGCCTAACCATCAGCCTCAAGAAAACGAACATCATGGGACAGAACGTCAGAAATGCTCCATCCATCAATATTGGCAACCACGCTCTGGAAGTGGTTCAAGAGTTCACCCACCTAGGCTCAACTATCACCAGTAACCTGTCTCTAGATGCAGAAATCAACAAGCACATGGGAAAGGCTTCCACTGCTATGTCCAGACTGGCCAAGAGAGTGTGGGAAAATGGCGCACTGACACGGAACACAAAAGTCCGAGTGTATCAAGCCTGTGTCCTCAGTACCTTGCTCTATGGCAGCAAGGCCTAGACAACGTATGTCAGCCAAGAGTGACGTCTCAATTCATTCCATCTACTCTGCCTCCGGAGAATACTTGGCATCAGGTGGCAGGACCGTATCTCCAACACAGAAGTCCTCGAGGCGGCCAACATCCCCAGCTTATACACACTACTGAGTCAGCGGCGCTTGAGATGGCTTGGCCATGTGAGCCGCATGGAAGATGGCAGGATCCCCAAAGCCACATTGTACAGCGAGCTCGCCACTGGTATCAGATCCACCGGCCGTCCATGTCTCCACTTTAAAGACGTCTGCAAACGCGACATGAAGTCCTGTGACATTGATCACAAGTCGTGGGAGTCAGTTGCCAGCGATCGCCAGAACTGGCGGGCAGCCATAAAGACGGGGCTAAAGAGTGGTGAGTCGAAGAGACTTAGCAGTTGGCAGGAAAAAAGACAGAAGCGCAAGAGGAGAGCCAACTGTGTAACAGCCCCGACAAACAAATTTTTCTGCAGCACCTGTGGAAGAGCCTGTCACTCTAGAATTGGCCTTTATAGCCACTCCAGGCTCTGCTCCACACACCACTGACCACCTCCAGGTGCTTACCCATTGTCTCTCGATAAGGAGGCCAAAGAAGAAGAAGAATTAAGGTTCTACAGAATTTCACTGTTTCTCTTTTTTCTCCCTCCAAATGGACAAGTGAAACCACTTGGCACAATCAATTAATTTAAAACATAGGTCATAGTATGGGAAAGTTGCACACGAAATGGGTGGAGTGCAAGCTGGACGAAAGGAGAAATCCCAATTTGTTGTGTGCTAATCACATATCTACACGCAAATGCCTTTCAGGAAATGTAAAATAGTGACTGTAGTGCACCACTAAGTGTGCCAAATCTGTGAAGCAACAATATGCTTAATAATGCCATGTGCTTAACAAGTGTCCTTCTCTTCTTTCCACACATATGCTGTTGTGTTTTCTTATCCTTGTGTTAGTGTTGACTCTACAAAAGTACCAACCACACATAAGGGATTGGTTAACACATAACATGAGTTCTTTATTGATGACTGTACTGCAAGTGTACAACTAGGACTGATCTTACATAGGCCTGGTCTGAACAGCCACTCTGTACAGACTCACACACAGAGTAGAAGTCACATGATACATTACATCATTTCCCTTACACTGTTATACGTAAAAAACATAACCACACCTTCTTCAAGGTGTACCACAATCTATGCCACAACCCTAATACCAACTGTGATCTAATTGAATGGCAGAACAGGCTTGAAGGACTGAATTACTTACTCGTGTTCCTATATTCCCAGCAATATCTTTTACAACAACACTCTGCGTAATCACTAGTCCAGGTACATACACTTGAGAGGGTTTTAATGATCTAAATTAGAAGTGGCTCATTCTGTGTTTTCTCTTCTAGCAGGGTGAGTCACTTCTGACAGGTTTTTTCAAACATTAGAACATTACAGCGCAGTACAGGCCCTTCAGCCCTCGATGTACAAGGATAGAGATGGTGGGAGGAGGTGGGCTAGCTAGTGGAGGCAAAACATGGTCACAAATCAATGCCTCAACATACTATGATGACGAATTGGTGCATCAGCCATTTGCTCCCTTTTAGACAATGTGGTCATTTAAGTTTACTACAGTTATGGATTTGACTAACCAGCTGTGGTCTGCTATGCAGCTAGTGTTGTGTGCTATACAGGCAATCATTGATCATCATCTGTTGTATTGCCATGGCGAACTCAGACACACAGATTGGGAGCAAACTCAAACATCTCTTACTAATGATGCAAGATACCTAACAGCTGCCCTCCCCTCCAAATCAGGAAGGCATTTCTAGCCACAGTAAGGAAATAGTAGCCTCGGAGTGGACTAACAACCCAATGATTATGAATTCAACTTTCACACAGCAAGTTGTGGCATTGAATTTAATCAATATATGATATCCTCCTGCCATCCCTCCCAGTCTGATCTACATGTGACTCCAATTCCACACTATGTGGTTGACTTTTAATGGTCTCAGGACATCTAGGGATGGGCAATAAATACAGCCATGCCATACGAACATGCATTCGAACATACAAATTAAGAGCAGACGTAGGCCATTCAGCACCTCTAATCTGCTCCACCATTCAGTAAGATCATGGCTGATCTGTTGTGTTTCGAATTCCACGCTCCCATCTACACTTGATAACCTCTGATTCCCTTGCCTAGCAAGAATCTATTTACCCCTGCCTTAAAATTTTCAATGACCCTACCTTCTAAGGCAAAGAGTTCCAAAGTCACACAACCCTCTGAGAGAAAAAAAATTCTCCTCATCTCTGTCCTAAAAGGGCAACCCCAAATTTTAAAACTGTGCCCTGTGCCCCCTAGTTCTGGACTCACCCACAAGTGGAAACATCCTCTCCACATCTACCTTGTCAAGACGGTTCAGGATCTTATACACTTCAATAAAGCCTCCTCTCACTCTTTTAAACTCCAGTGAAAACAAGCCCAGTCTGTCCTCAGAAGATAACCAGAGATGCCAGTGTCACCCTTATTCAAAGAACAATCTTTTTCAAAAGGCACAGTAGGGAAGGGAATTCCTGGCACACAGGGGCTGCAGTGCTTCGAGGTAAACAGGCAGTGCAATCACTTGCTCATTTCCCATAGACCTCTATTTCTTTCATGTGGTATTAAGGCAAACCACTTATACCCTACAAGTGAAATAACATCAGATTACCTTAAAGTTGGCAGTCATCATTATTTCATTTTTCAAAATTAATGTTTCCTGATAAAAAGTAGCAACAAGGCATTATTCATCAAGAGCAAATAATGTCCAAACAAGTGTAAAGACAGGCTTCAAAGGAAAAACTCTTCAATCAGAATATGCTGAACACATCCTGCTTCCTGTAATGTTTATTCTATTTCTGCTAGTCAGCTTCATCTTGTTTTCAAATTCCTCCATGACTTTGGCCCTCTCTCTGTAATCTCCTCCAATCCTACCTGCCTTCGAGATCTCCGTGCTCTTCCAATTCTGACACCTTGCACATCCCCAATTTTAATTGCACCAACATTGGTGGCCTGCTTTCAGCTGCCTTTGCCCCTACTCCTGAATTCTTTCCCTAAACCTCTCCAGGATTCTACCTTGCTCTCCTCCTTTAAGATGCTCCTTAAGACCTACTTCTTTGACCAACCTTCTGGTTAGAACCATTGAACCATGGAAAAATTATGCCCCGGAAGGAGGCTATTCAGCCCATCGTGTCCGTGCCGGCCAAAAAAACTAGCCGCCCAATCTAATCCCACCTTCCAGCACCTGGTCCATAGCCTTGCAGGTTACAGCACTTCAGCTGCATGTCCAGGTACCTTTTAAAAGAATTGAGGGTTTCTGCCTCCACCACTGTTCTAGGCTGTGAATTCCAGACACTCACCATCCTCTGGTTATCTATCCTAATATCTCCTTCTGTGGATCGGTGTCAAACTTTGATTGTTAACAAGCTTGTTAAGTGCCTAGGGACATTTTGCTACATTAAAGGTGTTAAATAAATGCAGGTTGTTGTTGTTCATCAATTTCCCACCTCTTCATCATTTCTAATATTTCAGCACACCACTCCCATGATGCCAACTATATCAGGAACATTTTGTAGAAGATTTTGTGTGTAATCCAAACATCAGGAACATTGGGCCATATTTTATTTTAGAGACGGCGATCCCTCCGTCGGGACCGGAATCAGGTGCGAGGCATATTGGGGGCAGGAGCGGCTGGCTGCACACGATTCAGCAGTAGCTGGCCAATTAAGCCTAATGAGACAAGACACCCGACTAATTGCGCGGTCAGTGTTGGGCCTGGAGGTGGGGGAGTGTGGTGCCTGGCGATGCCATGATAGGTGCTGGTGCCATTTTTAAAGGGCTGCTGGCCTTGCATTGAACTCTACATTGTGAAGGCCTGGGAAGAGAGGAGGTGATTGCAGAATCTAAAGAGATGGCTGCGAGGAGACCCCGGGTGGCTTCACGTTTCCCTGCTGCCTCCCTCCAGGTGCTTTTGAAGGCTGCAAGGGAGAGGAGGGACATCCTATTCCCGAGGGATGGGAGGAGGAGACCTGGGAGCCAAACCAAGCAGGTTTGGCTGCAGGTGGCGGAGGCGGTCAACAGCCGTGGGGTCACACTGCGCACATGGATTAAGTAGGGTGGCACAGTGGCGCAGTGGTTAGCACCGCAGCCTCACAGCTCCAGCGACCTGGGTTCAATTCTGGGTACTGTCTGTGTGGAGTTTGCAAGTTCTCCCTGTATCTGCGTGGGTTTCCTCCGGGTGCTCCAGTTTCCTCCCACAGCCAAAAGACATGCAGGTTGATAGGTGAATTGGCCATTATAAATTGCCACTAGTATAGGTAGGTGGTAGGGGAATATAGGGACAGGTGAGGATGTGGTAGGAATATGGAATTTGTGTAGGATTAGTATAAATGGGTGGTTAATGGTCGGCACAGACTTGGTGGGCCGAAGGGCCTGTTTCAGTGCTGTATCTCTAAATCTAAAAAAATCTAATTCTACTCCAAGTGACTCAACAACCTCAACTGGGCTGAGAAAGTGAGTACCATTTAATGCCTTCATTCTTTTGGGCCCTGCATCTGGCGAAACAGGAGGCTGCATTGCAAGGAGAGGGATTAACACCCAGAAGAGGGCAAATTTGTTTTATTTGTTTTTGTTTTAGAGATACAGCACTGAAACAGGCCCTTCAGCCCACCGAGTCTTTTTGTCAGGGGATGCAAGATGACTCACAGTGGCCTCTCACGGTGGTTCTGAAAGATGGCCCCCTGTAATAATGCAATCTCACGAGGTTCCTATCAGTGACAACTGGACTGCCGGCACCCTATGTGTTGGGATTGTTGTTGCTGGGAGGGCCAACAGCTTTCTTCCCCCTGTCTGCAGGAGACAATAGCACACAATCAGAAAGAGTGGGCCAAGACCAGCAGTGGGCTGCCCATTCTCCATTTCTTAACCCCAATGGAGGAGGGGGCCATGGAGCTAGCTGGAGCATCACAGATGGAGATGCAGAGCACCTTCACAAGACAGAGTAAGGTCACCAGGGAGAACAAGGTGGCATCTGCAGCAATGAAGCCATGCTGCTCATCAGACATTCGGTGCCGACAGGGGTCTGCATCTTAGGGGTGTGTGCTGTGATGGGAAGGGAGGCTCTTTATGCTTACATGTCATTGTTCTCTCATGCAGGTCAAGCAGTGCCTACTCAGACATCCTCTGAATCTGCAGAGGAGTCTGCCACCTCTGAGGGGGAGGAAGGAACCTCAAAGAGTCCATTGGCACCTCATATTCCAGCACCCTCCACCAGCACAGATACTCACACATTGGTGGGTTTGCAGGCAAGTTTAAGTCTAGGCACACAATGTGGTGAACACAGCATACACCCGCTTGAGCAGCTGATGGAGGCTTTGACAGCCCAGGCCTCTGACAGTTGGAGGACTGTGGGAGGCCAGGCCCATGCTGAGCCCCAGATTCATGACGTGTCTCTGGTGTTGCCAGAATCATGGGAAATGCTGCAGTTCCAGCAAGAGGCCCGGCAACATCGGGCAGAAATGCCAGAGGCATTTCGCGTCCAGGCGCGGATAATAAAGGGGTCTATCCAGGCCTTGAGCTCGACATTGTCGCTGACTAGTGAATGAGTAGCGTCCTCCATTGAGAGATTGATGGCTCTAATGGACAGCCACATCCAGCAGAGAGCTCAGTGTCTACAGGAGATTCGTGCAGACCTGCATATCATCGTCTTGACCATGGGTACAAGGCAGCAGTGGCAAGGCGAGAGGGAGCAGGGGACCTTTCAGGTCAGCAGGGTGGCTGAAGTTTGCATTGTTGGGGAGGAGGAGCAGCTGCCTCCCACAGCTGGGGGCTCCTCTCAGAGTGCTCCTGGTGTGGGCAGCTGCTGTTCTGCTCCTCTGCCAGTTTCGCCAGATCCTTCTTCATCCCTGCCAATAGAGGTGGTACTGCTTCTATGCAGGAGACCCTCAGCATGCCAGGGCCCTCCAGCCTAAGACATTCAGAGGACAACCACAAAGGTCATCCCTAGCCAAGAGGCAGCAAGATCAGCAGCCTGCCTCCACTTCAGCTGACTGGGCAGGAGGAGCAATAAGAGTTCACGTAAGAGAATAAGGAAGTGCGCATAGAATCACAGGGTTATAACGGGTCAGTGTGTTTTTCACATGAAAAGGGCAGGGCCCGTTGTGAATGTTAATAAATAATTTCTGTTTGCATCGACTACCTTACTTTCTCTTCATCAAGCCTTTGGCCCTTCTTTGCAACCCGCAATATAACATGTTGTGAGGGGTCATCTAGGGAGCCTTACCAGCTCTGCAATGTGTAAATGTTCAATACGCCACTGTATCTTTAATGAAGGAAGGAAGGTGACAACATGGCTGCACAAAGGTGGATCTTTATTCTTCAAGCTACAACTGGCAGTAAGAATCAAAGGAAATGAGAAGGTATAAGCGCATATCAAGCCTCCCTTGCATGTATCTCATGCTACTCTCCTGTTGTCCCTGGGGTTCTTCATTTGGCCCATCATCCCCCTTCGCATCTTCATCGTCCAAGGAAGCAATCCGCTCCTCACTTTCCTCATTGCTCATCAGCTACCCCTCTGCAGTGCCAGGTTGTGCAATGCACAGCAGACTACCACGATACATGAGACCCTCGCCAGGGCATACTGAAGGGCTCCACTGAATCAATCCAGGCGCCTGAATCTCATCTTCAGCAATCCGACTGTACGTTCACTTGCATTGTCCTGTGGCAAGCATTGTACCTGTTCGCTGCATCGGGGGTGGTGGTGGCGAAGTGGTAATGTCACTAGACTAGTAATCCAGAGCCCAGGCTAATGCTCTGGGGACATGGGTTTGAATTCCACCACAACAGATGGTGAAGTTTGAATTCAATTAATAAATCTGGAATTACAAAGCTAGTCTAATGATGACCATGAAAACTTTGTCGATTGTTGTAAAAATCCATCTGGTTCACTAATGTCCTTTAGGGAAGGAAATCTGCTGTCCTTACCAGGTCTGGCCTACGTGTGTCTCCAGACCCACAGCAATGTGGTTGACTCTTAAAATGCCCTCTGAAATGGTCTTGCAAGCCATTCAGTTCAAGGGCAATTAGGAATGGACAATAAATGCTGGCCTAGCCAGCGATACCCACATCCCACAAACTAATTAAAAAAAAAATCTGTATGTGGGTTCCTTACAGGTAGGTGTCAGTCACCATGTCACCAGTGGGTAGCCCTTCTTTCCAAGGATCCATCCCTGAAGGCGTGAGAGAGGCCAGAAAAGCTCTGGCACAGCTTCACAATGCAGGCATCGTGACAACCTCCCAGAAAGAATGTACAGACCTGGAGGATCTGTTTATGGTGGTTGTGGACCAGTTGTACATTGAGAGAGTGAAAAGTTTTTCTGTTGATGAAGGCCGCTGACCAGTGTTCTGGAGCCTAGATCTCCACATGCGTGCAGTCGATGACACCCTGCACCTGGGGCAATGCAGCAATGGCCCCAAACCTGATGGCCATCTCACCCTGAAAGTTGGGATCTGTGCGAAAGCGCACATAGTTCCCTGCCCTCCTGTAAAGGGCATTGGTGAACTCCTTGATGCACTGATGGGCCACTGACAGTGAGATCCCTCACATGTCTCCTGTTGATCCCTGGAATGATCCAGTGGCATAGAAGTTCTGTGCCATGGTGATCTTCAGGGCCAGTGGTATCAGAGTTCCACCAAGTCCCTTGGGGCACAGTTCTTCCTGCACCATCATGCAAAGATCTGTGATAGCCCCACTGAAGAGGCATAGTCTTCGTTGGCACTGCCTCCTGGACATCAGCAGGTAGTTGAGCCTCGACCTGTGCATCCTCTCTGGAGGGTACCTCCTTCTGCTTGAGGCAGCTCCCTCTGTCTCTCTCCTTTGCACCCTTCTCCACCATCTAGAGGCCACTGCTGACCCACTTGTGGCCTCACAGGTCATTGAGGTGCCACTCCAGGTTCCTGGCCTTCCCTTTCACTCTGCTGCACTTCCTCTTCAACGGGGTCCCCGAAGCCTGGAAGAATGAGGCCCATGATAGGTGCCTTCTCCCTAAAAGCAAGTTCTTCCCTGCTAGCGGCCTCCACTTCTTGCCCCCACTTGTTAGCCTTGCCCAGGTGTTACTTGCTCATTGCTTCCTTGCATTGCCCCTCCCCCACCGTTCAAACAACCTTCCCCTCACTCCTCATGCAATGCATGATGCCCTCCCTTCATCACCCTGCCAGGCTCTTGATGGTTGCCCTGCAGATGGCATCCCCTAGCAGGCAGCCATGCTCCCCTGCCTCCATGTCACCTCCTTGAAGGTGGCGAACCTCAAGCCCAGTGAAATCCATACACCATTTCAAAAATCCAATCCTGACCATAAAATCACTTTCAATTGGCCCCTAAATATCATAGTTACCTGCCCGCTGCATCGCTGTCGGACTTCCACGTTCCATGTTTGCAGTCATGGACAAAATCAGGTTGGGACATCACACAGTCTGATGTGTCCCACCCTGATATTATGACCCCCCCATGCCTCCATTCCCTTCCACTTCGTTCCCTTAAAATTCTGCCCATTCTCTCAGGGTTTCAAAGGTCAATAAGTTGAAATTCTATCCACTTTTATCTGGTTCATACAGACAATTTTCTGAAGGGGACAATGTTGCAGAGCTGTATTACAGGCCAAGTGGATAACCTATATCTCCCAAGAGCAGACCACCCATCTCTCTGTCCCTCTGAAACAAGTGGAGAACTTTTAAGGTAGAAGTGTGTGAACATTTCCTGAGAACTTTGCTTTTGATCACTAGCATTGCACACCATTTGAACATTTATAAAGTGGTTGCTTTTCTGTTAATCAATGCCCCAGGATATTGCACCAGTGCTTCAGTAGGCATGGGTGCTGTTGATAGTGTTCTGTATCATGGAACCCTGTGTTCCTCTTCTGTCCTTGCTGCATTCTGGTGCTTAGTTTTATGCAATAGTCAAACAGGCATTGTATCTTAATTATTGATTGGTGTGATATCAAATTTCTTGCCATTTGATTAAAACATGATTTTTTGGGGGGTTGAACAAGTGATAGCCCAAGAACATTGCTCCTTAGCTGCAGTTCTAAGTGCCAGGATATAGCACAGGTCATCAGTAATTTTCTTCTGAACCATAGTCTTCTCACAGTTCTATTGCCAGAGATAGATAAACTAATGGAGTCCTAGTGATCCTCTTCCTGAAGCATCCAACTTCCTTAGAGCTCTCTATTTTGCCTTTTCTTCGTTATCCTAGAGGCATAGAGTGATAGGCCGGGATTTCTCAGCAGGGAGTAAGTCCCAACTTCAAACCATTAGCGGGTGCCGACCCTGCACGTGTGGCCAGTAGGACCGCAGCAGCAATCTTCCCAGTGACGACCATTTCACTGAACGCCACTAGACCAATAGACAGCGGCTGACTCTCCACAGTGCCTGCAGAGCACAGGAAGCTCTGCAGCCTCAGCCGCACCACCAGCCACTGCTGAGGCTGCAAAGAGAATGAGGGGGCACTACCATTTCAAGGTGCGGTGCAGGGAAGTTACAACATGTTTTCTCTGCTGGAGTCAGGAAGACAGGCCCCGCCGATCGTAGAGGAAACCCCTTCAGTGGCAGGGGCCGCCTTTGTCACTGGGGGATTCCTCCAAGTGCCATGAAGCCTCTGGATGCGATGGCCCCCTCTCAACTGGAAGCCACTGGGAGGCCACCTTAATGTAGCTGGCGGTCTCCCAACACAGCGGGTGGGGAGGGAGGGAACTCCACCTCCGGCAAACTGCCAGCAGCCTGGGAAGATGGGCCTCAATTGGGCCTTCAATGGGCTTAATTGGCTGTCCAACTCCAGTCAGAGAGTGGCCAAGCTGCTGCCATTCCTATCACTGCTAAAATAGCCTGGTGGTGGGACTATGATGGACAGCCCTTCTTAATGGTCCCCTGGTATTTTACAAGCAACCCCACCACTCACCTCACCTTCTAATTTGCCACTTGGGGGATAGTAAAATCTCACCCATAGTCATTACAGAACAGAAGCAAGGCCATTTGGCTCATCAAGTCCATGCCCGCTCTTTGTTGAGCAATCCAGTCAGCTCCATTCTCCCGCTCTACCCCTGTAGCCCTGCAAGTTTATTTCCCTCAAGTGCCAATCCAATTTACTTTTGAAATCATTGTCTCTGCTTCCACCACCACTGTAGGCAGCGAGTTCCAGGTCTTTATCGCTCACTGTGTAAAAAAGGTTTTCCTCACATCCTCTTTGTATCTCTTGCTCAAAACCTTAAATCTGTCTCCCCTAGTCCTTGTACTGTCAGCTGATGGAGACACTTCTCTTTGTCTACCATATCTAAACCTTCATAATCTTGTACACCTCAATTAGATCTCCCCTCAATTTCCTTTGCTCCAAGGAGAACAACACCAACTTCTCCAATCTAAC
Source organism: Heterodontus francisci (assembly GCF_036365525.1). Lineage (NCBI taxonomy): Eukaryota > Metazoa > Chordata > Chondrichthyes > Heterodontiformes > Heterodontidae > Heterodontus > Heterodontus francisci. Next base: position 163,064,448 of record NC_090374.1, on the reverse strand, counting down.
CTTGTAGCTATATTCCCTCATCCCTGGATCATTCTAGTAAATGTCCTCTACACCCTCTCAAGGACTTTCACATTCCACCTAAAGTGTGGTGACCAGAACTGGATGCAATACTCTAGTTGGGGCCTAACCAGAGCTTTATAAAGGTTCAGCATAACGTCCCTGCTTTTGTACTCTATGGCTCTATTTATGAAGCCCAAGATCTCATATGCTTTGCTAACCATTCTCTCAATATGTCCTGCCACCTTCAAAGATCTATGCACATGCACCCCCAGAACCCTCTGTCCCTGCACATTCTTCAGAACTGTGCCATTAAGTATATATTGCCTCTCTCTATCTCTTCTGCCGGAATGCACCTTCTTTCAACATATCTAACAATGTGAGACTGAAGTTGCAGAATTGCTCCTTTCAGTGCCTCTTGCTCTGTTGCATAGTGTACCTCTGCTGACAAAACACTGTTTTAGTGTGCATGTCATTAAGACATGTATTTTTAAAGACAAGCATAATTTAATTTAATCTTATGTCAAAAACATGCTAGTACTATGCATTAACATTGCTCTCTGGAGAAATTAGCAAACACTCCATTCATGCTAATGCATAAATTCCTACACATTAATACACATATCCCAACCATGTTTGCTCTAATGGGTCCTCTCCAATTTAGGTACTGTATTTTGTCTTCAGCAACATCGTTAGCAAGCATAGTGATCAACATCTACATATACCGTGACTGACAACCAACTCCATCTCTCCAGCACCACCAATGATTTCACACTTGTTGCTGTACTTTTTTTATTTGTTCACGAGATGTGGCTGTCACTGGCTAGCCCAGCATTTATTGCACATCTCTAATTGTCCTAAAGAAGGTGGTGGTGAGCTGCCTTCTTGAAGCACAGCAGTCCTTGGTGTGTAGGTACACCATCAGTGCTGTTCGGAAGGGAGTTCCAGAATTTTGACCCAGTGACAGTGAAGGAACGGCGATATAGTTCCAAGTTAGGATGGTGTGTGGCTTGGAGGGGAACTTGCAGGTGGTGATGTTCCCATGCATCTGCTGCCCTTGTCATTCTAGGTGGAAGAGGTCACATGCTTGGAAGGTGCTGTCAAAGGAACCTTGTGAGTTGCAGTGCATCTTGTAGACGGTACACTACTTGATTGTATTTTTTAGATGTGTCACTGGGATATCAGCACTCAATCTGTTTGATCAGATTGCACTCCTCTGGTCCAGCGGAGATGTCCACAAAACATATTTGCTTCCTTTAGTGACAGGCAGAAATTGGACCAAGAACTATACCAGTCAGTACAAGTAAACCAGATCTGCTCTTCCGGCATGGGTTAGCAGAGGTGACAGCTACATATCTACTCAATGCTTAGAAGCATAGAATCTTACAGTACAGAAGAAGGCCATGCAGCCTACCATGCCAGTTCTGCCTTTTTGAAAGAACTAACCAATTGGTCTCACTCTCCAGCTCTTCCTACATTGCTCTGTAAAATTTCCTTTTCAAATATAAGTTTGGTCCCCTTTTAAAATATACGATCAAAATAGCATCCACCACCCTTTTAGGCAGTGGATTCTGCTTAGTGTGATATTTTGATTCCAACAGTCTTTGAGAATTAAATTTACTAAACAAGCTTTGGTGCATGTTTACTAGCAAGGGTTACTTTGAGCATTGGACCATGAGAGATGTCTTAATCTAAAGTCTATTACTTACCAACATTGGTTTTATTATTGCTATCTAACATTGTAAATCATCCAAGCTTTGAATAATATATAGTACTTGATAGCAATTTCATTGCTCTGTGATTATTTGCATTCTTACATTTTATGCATTATAATCTAGTCCTAGGTTGTCAATAACCTTTACATTAATTAGCACAAACTTCACACACCAATGAGTATTTTGTCAACAGTATTTTAATTTCCACACATTAGTCTTTCCATCATCCTGTCCCTATAGACATACTTTTATGATTCCTCTGTGGTGTGTATATAATATTTTGAATAGATTTTTTATGTGCAGATTTGTTACTACAGTTTCCCATTTAGCTGATGATGAGAAAAATAGCAAGCATTTGTTTTCTCTGCGAATAGTTTGTAAGGAAAAGTATTTACAAGCATGGCTTCCTGCCCATAACAGTGCTTGACATTTATAAATGTAATCATCGAATCATAGAATGGTTACAGTACAGAAGGAGGCTATTTGGCCCGTCATGTCTGTGCCAGCTCTCTGCAAGATCAACTCACCTAGTCCCAATCCCCCACCTTTTCCTCGTATCCCTGCAAAGATTCTCTTTTGAAGGCCTTGATTGATTCTGCCTCTACCACACTCTCAGGCAGAGCATTCCAGAACCTAACCATTCATTGAGTAAAAAAATGTTCCTCACATCACCGTACCTTCTTTTGCCAATCACCTTAAATTGGTGTCCTCTGGTTCTGGATCCTTCTGACAATGGAACCGTTTCTCCTATCCACTCTGTCCAGACCCCTTATGATTTTCAACGCCTCTATCAAATCTCCTCTTAATCTTCTCTTTTCCAAGGAGAACAGACCCAGCTTCTCCAACTTATCCACATAACTGAATTTCCTCATCCTTGGAACCATTCTCGTGAATCTTTTCTGCACCCACTTTGGTACCTTAACATCCTTCCTGAACTGTGGTCCCAGAACTGGACGTAATACTCCAGTTGAGGCCAAACCAGTGTTTTATACAGGCTTATCACAACTTCCTTGCTTTTGTGCTCTATGCCTTTATTTATAAATCCCAGGATCCCATATGCTTTATTAACTGCTTTCTCAACCTGCCCTGCAACCTTCAATGATTTGTGCACATATACCCCAAGGTTCCTCTGCTCCTTTAGAATGTAGCCTTTATTTTATATTGCCTCTCCTCATTATTCCTACTAAAATGAATCACTTCACACACAGAGATTATTTCCTTGTTTAATGTGTGTTGTATTTCTCAATGAATAACAGCTGCTGGTGCAGTGTGAAAATTCAGAACATGATTCCATGATGCTTTAGCCTGTAAAGGTGCTGAAATTATATTTCCTCAGACTTTGGGCCAGAAATTGAGGCAATATTGAGTTTGGCAGTGATTTCTTTTTTATTCATTCACAGGATTTGGGCGTCGCTGGCTAGGCCAGCATTTATAGCCCATCCCTAATTGCCCTTGAACTGCTGCAGTCCATTTGAACTTCGTAGCAGTTCGATACAACTGAGTGGCTTGCTAGGCCATTTCAGAGGGCATATAAGAATCAACAACATTGCTGTGGGTCTGGAGTCACATATAGGCCAGACCAGGTAAGGACAGAAAATTTCCTTCCCTAAAGGACATTAGTGAACCAGATGGGTTTTTATAACAATTGACAATGGTTTCATGGCCATCATTAGACTAGCTTTTTAATTTCAGATTTATTAATTGAATTCAAAATCCACCTTCTGCTGTGATGGGATTTGAACCCACGTCCCCAGAACAATACCCTGGGTCTCTGGGTTACTAGTCCAGTGACAATACCACTACACCACCGCCTTCCCTTTAATTAGAAATTCATGCTCACCGTTGACATTGCACTATTTTTGCGCTGCAAATTGCTGGAACGTTGACCCGATCATGGCACAGCAATGTGAAAGTTGCATTTGGGACCTCAAGAATTTTGTTCCTAATGCCTTATTTCCTTATGAATTAGACAAAAGGGTAGAGATAAAAACAGAAAGATGGAGAAGAAAACAGGCTGAATTTGATTCAAAGAAAATATAGACAGAAAGAGGATAAAGAGAGGGAAAGAGAGTGGATTAAAAGAGGGAATGAAGAGACAGATAGGAAAAGTAGAAAAATAATTAAAAAGAACTGCCAAAGAAGAAATGATTGTACAAAAGCAGAATACTGTTGATTCTAGAAAACTGATGTAAGGCCATCAGCCTGAAACTTTAACTCTGTTTCACTCTCCACAGATGCTGCCAGAATTGCTATTTCCAACATTTTCTGTTTTATTATAACTGTAACCCAGTTTTGTTTGGGAATTGTTGTATTGATTCTTGAAAAGTTAATGAGTGAATGGCAGGTAAAGGCTGAATTTTATGGGTCCCCTGAGACGGGTTTTGAGATGGGGCTTGGGGGGAGGCCCATAGAATTGCGATGTGAGGCCGGGGTTTGAGGGCCCATCAACTCCCCATTGTAACACAATTTTGTCGGGGGCAGGATAGGCCAAAGACGGCTTTCCCGAACAGAGGCTAATTGAGGCCCTATGTGGCCGCCTCTTCCTGCTGCTGCTGGGATTTAACTCTCTGCAAGCCATCTAAGCTAGCATCCTTCGAGCTGCTATACCTTCTTCTTCTCAAGCTTATCTCATGTGACTGTTTCCTCATCGCTCATACAGTGGGAGGGGTCTCTTCGGTATTAACCCTTTACATCCTTATACTACATCTGCCCCCCAAGTCGGTATACAACATTTTTCCAAACATATATACAATTATGTACTCTCTACTACTCTCTTTCCCCCGCCAAGTCTTTAACTTTACAGATTCACTCTCATCGGAGGTTTGACAACTCTCCCCGATTTGGTTGTAATCTGTCTGGGATGATCAGTACTCTCCATAGAAAATCTGGGTTGCTGACTTGGTTTTTTGTTTCCATGGGTTGTAGTATTTCATTCGGTTTGGATTTGTTCATCTTCATCTGGATCTTGAAGATGGATTATTGGCTTAAATAAAAGCAAAATACTGCAGATGCTGGAAATCTGAAATAAAAGCAAGAAATGCTGGAACCACTCAGCAGGTCTGGCAGCATCTGTGGAAAGAGAAGCAAAGTTAACGTTTCGGGTCAGTGACCTGATGCTGCCAGACCTGCTGAGTGGTTCCAGCATTTCTTGTTTTTATTGTGGATTATTGGCTTTTGATTTTGCAGAATAGGAATGATATTCCTCCAATTCCTTCTTATGTTCCCTTCATTCCTTCATATAACATACGATCACTGTTAGTCCTCCTGTTTATGGATTACTGTATCTTTGCATTCCAGGTCACATATCTAAACCTTTTGACCATTGTATAATTTATCGTCATTTGGTAGTACAGAACTTGAGAATTGCTGAAAACAGAGACATGTTGTAGAAGCTTTTCGTCTTGAACTCATCCGGACAATACGTAAGAATAACCAATGTAAGGGAAACAACAATTTATACTGCATGAGAAGAGAGTGCTGATTGGTTAGCAAGTGAACGCTGATTGGTAGAGGTGTTGTCATGGAGAATGCACCCGTTTACGGTGACTGACAGTTAACTGCCAAGACTTGTTTGAAATATAAACCAGGCAGCTTGACTCTGATTGGTCAAGGCATTTCCCTGAGGAATGAACCAGCGAATTGCTGTCACTTATTTTGTTCAGCTGAAACAGGCGCAATGTGTGTACGTGTTCTTTCTGTCTGCAAAAATCAGCCCCCTGTGTATTAATATATCTAGCTTACAGTACGCACATTGCGAGCCCTACTGACAACCTTAAATTGATTGTCAGTATAATTCTTAGCACACTGTGGATTATTTAGCACATGTTGTTCAATTGCGGAATTACATCTAATGTTGATCACCGTGTTTTGAGTTTTGCAAGCATGGGCTGGTTGGGTACAGCTTGTACCTTACCCATTGTGAACAGCGGAAAGGACGTATTTTTTGATATGATCCGCCAGTCTTTGGAATTATAGCATGTTTTCCAGGCCCGACAGAGGCAGGCTCACCACGATTTTTTGGCTGGTGGGTGGGGCCTCCAGCCCAACGTAAAATTCCGGCCATGGCTGTTGCTCTATTTGCTGTCTTTCTTTCTTACAGCCACTTGTACTACGTGCAGTCAGCAGTAGCTTCCTTATAATGAGTGCAGCTCCCCTTAAAGCGATACAGGCTGCCTTTAAGAGGTGCGAGCTCACTGGAACACATGCTGGCCATGTGCACTGCTGGTTCCCCTGTTGAGTATTCAGCCAGTCAACAGTGCGGGTCACATTCAGCTGAACACTACAGTCATTCAAATACAGAGGTAACATGAAGTTTGTGTGCTACCTGCCTTAACAGGACCATGTGAATCATTACCCCCGCATCCTAAAAAGGGACCAATCCAATTCTTAGCACTATGGGTCAAGAATGTATGTAGGTTTCACACTCTTGGGGCTGAATTTTGTGTCCATGCAGGGGCTCCCAGCAGATCAAAAAAAGTCGGGGGAATCCTGCCTTGGCCAGCTTGAAACTCCCCTCAAAGCTATTCTATGGTGCAGGGCTAATTAACAGCCCGGCGCCAGGATCCCTGTCCCTTTGAAGACGGGGATCCAAGAGCTGCCAGCCAATCACAGGGCTGGCAGCTTAGCATCAGCAGCACCACCGGGAGCAGTGACCACTGCTGGTATTGCAAGAGGCCTTGGAGCCAGGATCGAAGGTAAGTGAGGTAGTGTCGCCGGGGCCTGACCGGCAAACTCCAGTGAGAATTGAGGCAGAGGGGGAGAGTGGGAGTTTAGTACAGGGGAGGGGGGTTCAGGGAAGTGCAGTTTTTCCAGCTGAGGGCCTCTGTCAGCCACAGATTGTCCACAGAGGATCCCCCCCACCACCACAAGCCCGTAATGAGGTTGCCTCATTTTATAAGGTACCCTCCCCACATGACGGAGGCCCTCCCTGTAGTATAAGGATGTAAAGGGTTAATACCGAAGACAGTGAGAGAGACCCCTCCCACTGTAAGAGCGATAATGTAACAGACGCATGAGATGGGCTTGAGAAGAAGAAGGTATAGCAGCATGAAGGATGCCAGCGTAGGTGGCTTGCTGAGAGTGTATATAGTAACTGTAAATAATAGAGTTGTTAGTTAACCTTTACAGGAGTCTACGACTTTCTCTGGAATGCCTTACAATTCTACTAATACAAACCCAACAATGCAATATGGTGACAGTGGTAAAACTACAGTAAACAGTGGTGAAAGTGACCAGGAGAATTTAAAGATCCCCTTACCTTTGGAAGAAACAAGAGAAGTTTAAAGATAAATTCTGGCCCGGTACAGTAAGAAAACTGCAGAAGAGGCTGTGGAAAGCTCCACAGCTGTGGTGAGTCAGGGCACAGAAATACAGGCTGCACCACAGAGCAGAAGCATGGGGGCCTGCAAGTAGAATCCAGCAATCGCGTGAGTCACAATACCGACGGTCAGGAATGCACTAAACACCTTTGAAAAGCTTGCGGTACATTTCTAAAAGCATTGTGCTCAGAAAGTTTAAAAAAAGGCAGGGAAAAACCCAATCCTTCACGCGGACTGAATGCAAGGACAAAGAATGGGAAACCCCTGAAAAGCACGGGAACTCCTGAGAAGCGCAGGAACCCCCCCCCCCCCCCCCCCCCACCCCGAAAACAGCAGGGATACCTCCATTAAGGAAAGCAAGCCTGAAAAGAAAGAAACAAACTGCATTTCTCAAAGAAAGGAGAAAACCCTAGAAAAGCCATTAAAACAGAGAGGAACCCGGAAAACAGCTGGGGCCCTCCATTAATGCAACAAAGCCTGAAAAAAACAAACAAAATAACTGCATTTCTCAATGAAAGGGGAAAACCCTAGAAAAGCCTATTAAAAAATGCAAGGAACTCTCGAGAACAGCTGGGTCACCTCCAATAAGGCAACCAAACCCAAAAGAAAAAACAAACTGCATTTCTCAAAGAAAGGGGAAAATGCTAGAAAAGCCTATTAAAACATCGGGGAACCCTCAAAAGCAACTGGGATACATGTGTTAAGGCAACAAAGTGTGAAAAGAAAACAGTGTGAATTTATCAAAGGAAGGGCAAAACCCTAGAAAAACTGATTAGAACAAAAGGGATCTCTCTCTCTCTAAAACAGCTGTGGACCTCACTTAAAGCAACCAAGCCTGAAAGAAAAGCAAAGCAGAATTTTTTAAAGGGAAGAGCCCTAAAACGTCTATTAAGAAAGCAATATGGATCTAAAATTGGGAATATGGGAGAGTTTCCAGAATCAAGAGGGACACCATCAGATTTAAAATTGGCTATCATAGAGAAAAAGGTTCTTAAAGTTGAGGATTGCTTTGCAACTCCATACAAGATCTGAAGTGGAACAAGAGAACACCCTCCTTTATTCAGTAGGTGTAATTGCAGATGACGTATTGTCCAAGATGGGATCAATGAAGTTACTGATAAATTCAAAGAGGTACTCCAAGCCTTTGATAAATATTTTAATCTCGGTACCCCAATAAAATCTTGCAGGAGCCAAATTTAATAAGTGGGAGCCAATGATTAGCGAATCTGTAGATGCCTATATTAATGATTTTATAGATTGGTAGAAGGTTGCGAATACTGTGAATTAAAGGCAGAACCATTCAGAGACAGGATAGGTGTCAATAAAGCAGATGAATCCTTGTCAGTCCCATTGCAATCCAAGGAGGACCTTTGTTACGACCAGGTGAGGCAGGGGTCTAGGGCTCCCCTCTCAGCCTTTGCCTGGTTTGGCCGTAACAGGGTTTAATTTTTAAAACACCGTGTTTTTAGTTTCCCCTCAGTGAATCCTTGTTCACTGCCCTCTAATTGTGATGGCAAAGAAATCAACCAGACAGGTTTTCTTAGATCTAAACAAGAAAAGTGTAATTTTATTAACCTTAAAACTCTAATTCGGTTAAAATTACTAGAAATACACGGCACAACCAAGCGAGCATGCATATGCGATAAACACATTAGCAAATAAAGACAGATGAGGAGAAAGAAGGGGAAAGGTGTAAAGTAATAGCTGGAGTTCAATTACTGGCTTTTGGGTTTGATGTAAAGTCTTTGATTGCAGATGTCTTACAGTTCTCGTTGGGACCCAGTGTACACTTTCAACTTGTTTAACTGCAGAAGTCTTTTCCCTTGAGGTTTGAGTGGTTTCTGTGGATCCCTGGAACTTTGTGAGAAAGAGAGAGAGAAAGCAAGACGGGGAGAAACCTTCCTTCTCTGGTGTCTTCAAATTGCAGTCTCTTCTCTAACTGTACTATGAGTACAATTCAAACAACTCCAAGTTAGCCAGTAGGTTAGTCATGTGACTAACTCCTTATTTGGAACAACCTCTCCTGTGGTTTGTGGATTTCAAAGCTTATTAGACGCAGTCGTGGGGGGTTGGGGGGAGAATTGTTGAGTTCTGCCTTTTACACAGATAAGCTGTGGATCATCACTGTTGCCCAGACCAATCTTTATTAATTGAATCAGTGAGCAGTTCCATTGTCTCTCTTATTCAACTGTCTTTTAGAATGCAAAATGTGCAGCCATGTTTCAATAGTCTTTTAGACCAAGTTATTTTTTTCAGTCCAGTAACAGTTTAAAATTAATGTTCCATATGACAAAATTATTACGTCTCATTTTGGAAGGTGTGGTTTTCATGACACCTTACACAGGAAAAGGCCATTTAAATTGTAAGACAGGCTGAAGTTCACAAACAGAATAGGGATATCCTATGAGCTGAAGACAAGCCGTGGATGAGAAGGAATCCAATGCCCATCCAACTGGTTAGGCTAAAGCCAGGGTAACACTTTGAGGAACAGAAAAAACATACAGGTGAGAAGGCACATGAAATAGGAAAACCTTGCCAAGCTTGTGGAACCAAGACCCACAGAGAGAGTAGTGTCCAGCAAGTAAAGCTGAGTATCTTAGTGTGGAAAAACTGGGCACTATGGGAAAATGTGCCACAGCAAAATTTCTGCACTTAAAGATGTAAAGCGGAAGACCTTCACACAAACAGCAGTAAATCAAATACAGCTATACCCACAAGAGAAAGAACCAAGAGAGTGCTTGGGAGAAATCAGAAATCCAACCAAGATTTCTGGACAGCAGACATCTACATGAATGGACACTTCATAAATTTTAAGCTTGACACAATGTCTAGTGTCACGGTATTGTCTGACCAAGAGCCTTGGATGAAGAGACATTACCTGCAATCGACAGATATGCGGTTGCATGGTCCAGGCGGGGCACAACTGTGAGTAAAAGGCAAACTCTAAGCAACTCTTCAGCATAGAGGCAGACAACTGGTAGAGAACTTACATGTCTTACACAATCAAAAATTTTCTTTACTGAGCAGGAATGCATGCTTGGAAGTGCAGTTGATTGAAAAAGTAGCTAAAGTCAAGCAAACAAAGGTAAACAATCCCTCATTAGCACCAGCAGAATTGCTAAAGGGAAGGATGTTAAGAACACAGCTTCCAATATTGCCTCAACAATTAATGCCTGGATTGAAGACTGAAGACTACAAGCAAGTTCAAGAAAAAGAAAACTCCTATAGAAGGAAACAAACCAGGAATTACAATAGGAGATTTTGAGTGAGAAATTTACCAAACTAAACAATTGCTGAAAATAGAGATATGTTGTCGAAGATTTTTGTCTTGCACTCATCAGATCAATATGCAAGAATAACCAATGTAAGGGAAAACAACAACTTATACTGCATGAGAAGTGAGTGCTGATTGGTTGGCAAGTGAACGCTGATTGGTAGAGGTATTGCCCTGAGGAATGAACCAGCAAATGGCTGTCACTTATTTTGTTTAGCTGAAACAGGTGCAATGTGTGTACATGTTCTTTCTGTCTGCAAAGAACAGGGCCCTGTGTATTAATATATGTAGCTTCCAGTACGTGCAAATGCGCCACACTGCGAGCCTGACTGACAATCTTAAATTGGTTGTCAGCATAATTCTTAGCACACTCGTAAATAGGGCCCGAGCCATTTTCTCACCATGCAAGCTTAATGCTGAAATAGGGCGAATCAAAGGCGTCCTGCGTGACAATGGCTACCCTGATCACATCATTTCTCGCTGTATATTGCGCAAACTTATGAACGGACCTAAGGCTGATGGAAGGAGAAAAGCATGTGTGCATCATCTAAATCCACTGGAGGAGACTGTTTGGAGCATCAGGGGCATTGGATCTGGCACCATTGGGAACATTCAGGATAATGGTGTGTTCCTGGCTTTATGGTCCTTTTCAAATCACACTTCATCCTCATCCTGCTATCTGGCACGAAGTGCAATCTGCAGATTGTGAGAACACGGACCTCTTGCTTTCCACTCACCCAGCATTTCCTCGTGCCAACTCACCCCTTCTGAATTTTTGCTTTCAGATGCCCAAGAACTGCTGCCTGGCCAGCCACTGCAGCCACATGAGAAAGGATAAGAGACCTCTGATGGAGAAGCACCATTACTTGGCCTGACATTTGCATCCACCAGCTCAGATACTGGCACAATGTGTACCTTAGAGGGTAGTATAGAGTCGTAATCTTCTTATGGTGAGTCACTGGGCACAAATGGGCTGCTGCCGGGCCAGTGGGGGGGGGGCGGGTGGGAGGCCATTCATTTGCCAGCTTTCAAGAGGGTGTGGTCACAGCCAAGTTCTGCTGCAGAGACTCAGATGAGGATTTCAATGAGACGGCCTACAGGAGAGTGCTGATAAACACGCATACTGAGATGCTTGGTGATTTGGCAGGCCTGCCAAACATCCTCTTATCACGGTCAAGGAGTATGGAGGAATCCAGCTCCAATGTGGCACAGGGCATCGAGCAGAGCCCATCCTTTCCAGTGTAGAAATGGTGACAAACTCCATGATATCACTTGCAGATCCATCTGTGTTACAGTGTCTGATAGCTGCTGTCTCAGTTTCCACTGTGACACAGGCAGAAGCCACCCAATGTGTCAGTGTTGCAGTGGAAGCTCAGACAATGATCATGAAACTCATGCTTATTGCCATGTTGGCTCAGACAGCTGCCATCATGGCTGTGTATCTTAGGGCTCAAAGGGGCTTACAGGCTCTCAGCAATCCAGCAATCTGTTCTCCAACAGATCACTAGGATTGCTGAGGCACCACCCGAGGGGAGTGCCAGTGGTTCTGTGGAGCATACCCCTGCTGTCATCTCTCAGGATGACAGCATTCATGCACCCATGACTGCAACTCCAGCATTCCCCTCGCTGTCACCTCTCAGCCACCCAGGTCAAGGTGGTGCAGTCTGAAGCTGGGCTTTTAAGACCCAGAGCTGGTCGAGAACATCTGCAATCTCCCATAGTAACATTGAGGAGGCTTCCACCAGCTATCCTGCAGCCACTGGAGTAGCACTGCAGAGGAGCACTAGGCCAGACTATTGCACCGGCAAGACAGGTATTAAGAGGATGCAAAAGAGAGTGAATAGTTCAATTTTGTATGTATCATTAGTTGCGCTGTTGGATAAACTAGTTATGGAAAGGATTTTGGTTGACAGTCTGTCCAAAGCAAAGAGATTCCAGATGCTTTCTCCCTGCCTTCTCTTCTTCCTCCTCTCCTCTGTATGTCTCTTTAGGAAGGATGCGAGGGTTCTTTTGAGGGTGCAGAGGAGGTTTATCAAAATGGTTCCAGGGATGAGGGAATTTAGTTACTTCAGGTTAGGTTGGAGAAGCTGGTATTGATCTCTTTGGAGCAAAGGAGATTGCTGGGAGAATTGATAGAGGTGCACAAAACTATGACAGCTTTGGATAGGGTAGACAAAAAAAACCCCTCTTCCCATTAGCTGATGGTACGAGGACTCGGGGACATAGATTTAATGCTTTGGGGCAGGGGATGTCGAGGGAATGTGAGGAAGAACTATTTTACACAGCGAGTGGTAATAACCTGGAACTGACTGTCTATGAGCGTGGTGGGAACAGAGACAATCAACAATTTCAAAAAGAAATTGGATGGACAGTTGAAGGAAATAAACTGGCAGGGCTATGGAGATAGTGCGGGGGAATGGGATTGACTGGATTGCTCTATGGAGAGCCAGCATGGACTCGATGGGCTGAATAGCCTCCTTATGTGCCATAATAACTCTATGGCTGGGATTTAACAATGCAGAAGTGGCAATGGTGGAGGGAAGGGTGGTGTGGGGGGGCTGTAAAATTGCATGGGATGGCGTCAGCATGACCTCACCACCATCATCTCGCCCAGGCTGAATTTTACGTGTGGCTGATGGGAGGATGCATGGAGACACTGCTCACATTTTTAAAACAAGCAATTGACAGGCTGTTAAGTTTGTTAAAGAGGAAATTGACCATGATTTAACAGGCCTGTCCAGGTTTAATGGTAAGCGCGTGGAGGACATGGGGCATTGGAACCTCGGCAACCTTTAAAGGGCAGCAACGAGCCATTGCTGCATTTAGCAACTGTGAAGTAAGGCTTTTCTCCTTATTCAGTGGAGAGGAGTTGCACAGCCATTGATTTGGGGTAGAGGCCCCCTTGATGAGATCATGCTTCTGACAGGGGGCTCACAAGAGAGGGGCCAGAGAGGTGGGAGGGTTGGAGCAGCTACTGACAACGTGTGCAAGTTGGAATTGCAGTGTCCAAGTGCCGTGGGCATCATTCATTCCGGAGGAGGATCCTCCAGCGAGGAGGAGAACCGGAGAGGTGGGAAGATCAGGGCTCATGGTTCGGGACAGCAGAAAACTCCTGGCCACCTCCAGAGACAGCCTCCTGATGGGGAAGTGGCAGAAGGCCACAGAGGGGACCGCGAGCAGGCGCCAGCACGGAGATGAAGATACACTGCAGCAAGGGTATACAGAGGAGGAGCTACCTCCAGATGTCAGAGAGGCAATGTCGCCATAGACTGTGCCTCTCCCGAGAGGCTCTGACCATTCTGTGTGCCATGATGGCAGAGGAGGCGACCTCTGATTGCAGTGGTTGTCATCCGATGCCAGTGGCTGTCAAGATCACTATGGCCTTGAATTTCTATGTGTCAGGTTCATTCCAGGAGCTCACTGGAGACATGTGTAGCGGCACAGTGGCGCAGTGGTTAGCACCGCAACCTCACAGCTCCAGGGACCCGGGTTTGATTCCGGGTACTGCCTGTGTGGAGTTTGCAAGTTCTCCCTGTGTCTGCGTGGGTTTTCTCCGGGTGCTCCGGTTTCCTCCCACAAGCCAAAAGACTTGCAGGTTGATAGGTAAATTGGCCATTATAAATTGTCACTAGTATAGGTAGGTGGTAGGGAAATATAGGGACAGGTGGGGATGTTTGGTAGGAATATGGGATTAGTGTAGGATTAGTATAAATGGGTGGTTGATGTTCGGCACAGACTCGGTGGGCTGAAGGGCCTGTTTCAGTGCTGTATCTCTAATCTCTTTAATCTCCCAATCAGCCAATTATCACTGCACCAAGGTGGTGACAGATGCCCTCTTCAGGAGAGCCAGCCAGTACATTCATTACCAAACTGCTGCAGACAGTCAGGCTCAGAGAGCCAGAGGATTCATCTCCATGGCAGTGTTCCCCCAGGTGCAAGGTGACTGCACATATGTGGCCATCTAGGCTCCCACAGGCCAGTCAGCAGCCTTCATTAACCGGAAGGGATTCCATTGCCTCAACGTGCAACTTATCTGTGACCACCATCAACAGATCCTGCAGGTGTGTGCACGGTATCCTGGGAGCCGCTACGATGCTTACATTCTCCGACACTCCCAGGTGCCACAGCATTTCACCCCCCCACCCAAACCTTCAAGGATGGATACTTGCCAACAAGGGATACCCACTGAAAAGATGGCTGCTGACTCCTGTGAGAACCCTATAACAGAGCCTGAGAAACTCTATAACGTGAGCCATGCAGCAACTCGCGCCACCAGCGAGCAGAACATCAGTCTCCTCACGATGAGATTCAGGTGCCTGGATCATTCCAGTGGGAAACTTCACTGTGGCCCACCAAGAGTCTCCCGCATAATGGTTGGCTGCTGCACTTTACACAACCTGGAGCTGCAGAGGGCAGAGGTCTTGGCTGATGAGGACTCAGTGGAGCGCGAGGAGTCCTCAAACGAGGAGGAAGATGAGGAATCTGATGACCAGCTGCAGCATCCTGAAAGACATGAGGGGCTGCATGGAGGACAGAATAACATAGGTGCAAGGGAGGCTTGGGAGGCTTTTATACTCACTCGTTTCACCTGACCCCGACCACTGCAGTCAGCCAGTCGAATAAAGAACCACATTCCACCCACACGAATGCCACTTTCCTCTGCTCTTCACCCAGAGACCTGATACTTCAACAATGTACAAAGGATAAACACACAAGCCCTGGTCACCCCCCAGCCAGCCATTGAGTCAACCAGAGCCACTCTTGCACTGCCAGAGGGTCACCAACAATGAATAGAAACTTACATAAACCAAATCCAACGTTATTACAAAAATCACCAGACACAAGCAGAGTCTTTAACTCTCCATTCACCCGTGAGGCCCAAACGCATCGAGTGCTTTTTCATAGTTATTTTATGAGTGCTCCGACCTGGTTCTCCCCTTTCACTTCCGGCTGTAGTTGAGGCAGGCTGATGACGTTGTCGCCCTGTGACCTGGTAGCTGTCCTCTGGCTGTCTGAGGCCTGGAGGGCCCCGGCATGCTGAGGAGCTCCTGCTCAGGTGTGAAGCCTCCTCTGTCGCCACAGAAACTTAAGACGCTGGTGTCCCTGGCAGAGAAGCTGAGGAGACTCTGCCCACTCCAGGAGAGCCTTGAAAGGAGCCCTCAGAAGCTGAAGGCAGCCACTCCTCCTCCCTTGTCAGGGTCACATGCACCTCCTTGCTGAGCTGCGAAGGACGAGGGCCCGGTGGAGACGCCAGATGCTTCATCCCTCTCTCGCCATGCCTCTATTGGATAGAGCTCATGTACAAGGCAATGGCATGCAGGTCTGCACGGATCTCCAGCATCCACTGACTGACCTGCTGAATGTGGCTCTCCATCAGAGTCACCAATCTCTCAATGGAGGAGGCCACATGCTCAGACGAGAGGGTGATGGCAGCATCATGGCCTGGATTGTGTCCTGCACTGTCTGAGCCAAGGTGCTCATAGCCTCTGGAATCCCCGCCAGACCTTCACCCTCCTCACGCTGGACTTCCAGCATCTGCCACCTCACGGTTGACTCCAAAGGCAGGTCATCAGCCTGGGGTTCAGCATGGGCCTGACCTCCAACACTCCTCCGAGTGTCAGTGGCCTCGGCTGTCACAGCCTCTGACAGCTGATCAGGCGAGTGTGTGGTGCTCTGACCAGGATGTGACCTCGATTCTACTCGTTCCACTGAAGCAACCACAATGCCTAATTGACTTGTATGCTTGTTTCTGTGTTGGGGGCCACTGGGATGCATGGACTATTAGATCACTCTTGAGCCACCCGGCTAGGGTCCGCACTGCGAGTCACACTCCCCTGGACACAGCTGCAGCCATTCCTTATGATGGAGATGCTGCAGCCTCCACCCATTGCCACTGACATGGTGGGCTCTCCAACTCCACCATCTGCGCACTCACACTTATCTTTTTGCTGCCTTCCAAAGGTCACTGAGTTGGGTATTAACCTTTGCAGAGCAGAGAAGGTCATTGATAAGCTTGCAGCACTGCAGCCAGGTTTTCTGGATGACCAAACGGCTGCTGACCTCCTCCACGATCTCCGTCCAAACTTGCTTGGTTAGGTGGGGAGGTCTTTTCCTCCGTCCCTGGGGCAGAGGACATCCCGCCTTACCCAAGAAGCCTGAAGAAAAACATGCAGGGAGTCGTCACTGAACCATGGGACCACTCAGGGTCTTGCTTCTGCTGTGTCTACAAGCATTTTTCTCCTGCAATTTTTTTCGGAGGATGCTGGAGGGGGTCACTGCCAGCTGGATGCTGGAGGGGGTCACTGGCAGCTGGATGCTGGAGGGGGTCACTGGCAGCTGGATGCTGGAGGGGTCACTGGCAGCTAGATGCTGGAGAGGGTCACTATTGGCTGGATGCTGGAGGGGGTCACTGGCAGATAGATGCTGGAGGGGGTCACTGGCAGTTGGATGCTGGAGGGGGTCACTGGCAGCTGGATGATGGAGGGGGTCACTGACAGCTGGATGCTGGAGGGGGTCACTGGCAGCTGGATGCTGGAGGGGATCACTGGCAGCTGGATGCTGGAGAGGGGCACTGGCAGCTGGATGCTGGAGGGGGTCACTGGCAGCTAGATGCTGGAGGGGTCACTGGCAGTTGGATAATGGAGGGGTCACCGGCAGCTGGATGCTGGAGGGGTCACTGGCAGCTGGATGCTGGAGGGGTCACTGGCCACTGGATGCTGGAGGGGGTCACTGGCCACTGGATGCTGGAGGGGTCACTGGCCACTGGATGCTGGAGGGGTCACTGGCAGCTGGATGCTGGAGGGGGTCACTGGCAGCTGGATGCTGGAGGGGTCACTGGCAGTTGGATGTTGTAGGGGTCATTGGCAGCTGGAGGGTCACTGGCAGCTGGAAGCTGGAGGGGTCACTGGCAGCTGGATGCTGGAGGGGCCACTGCCAGTTGGATGCTGGAGGGGTCACTGGCAGCTGGATGCTGGAGGGGTCACTGGCCACTGGATGCTAGAGGGATCTCTTGAAACTGAAGGCGTCACTGGCAGTTGGATGCTGGAGAGGTCACTGGCAGTTGGATGCTGGAGGGTTCACTGGCCACTGGATGCTAGAGGGATCTCTTGAAACTGAAGGGGTCACTGGCAGTTGGATGCTGGAGGGGTCACTGGCAGTTGGATGCTGGAGGGGTCACTGGCAATTGGATGCTGGAGGGTCACTGGCCACTGGATGCTGGAGGGATCTCTGGAAACTGAAGGGGTCACTGGCAGTTGGATGCTGGAGGGGTCACTGGCCACTGGATGCTACAGGGATCTCTGGAAACTGAAGGGGTCACTGGCAGTTGGATGCTGGAGGGGTCACTGGCAGCTGGATGCTGGAGGGGTCACTGGCAGTTGGATGCTAGAGGGATCTCTGGAAACTGGAGGGGTCACTGGCAGTTGAATGTTGGAGGGGTCATTGGCAGCTGGATGCTGGAGGGTCACTGGCAGCTGGAAGCTGGAGGGGTCACTGGCAGCTGGATGCTGGAGGGGCCACTAGCAGTTGGATGCTGGAGGGGTCACTGGCAGCTGGATGCTGGAGGGGTCACTGGCAGCTGGATGCTGGAGGGGTCACTGGCCATTGGATGCTAGAGGGATCTCTTGAAACTGAAGGGGTCACTGGCAGTTGGATGCTGGCGGGGTCACTGGCAGTTGGATGCTGGAGGGGTCACTGGCAGTCGGATGCTGGAGGGTCACTGGCCACTGGATGCTGGAGGGATCTCTGGAAACTGAAGGGGTCATTGGCAGTTGGATGCTGGAGGGTTCACTGGCCACTGGATGCTAGAGGGATCTCTTGAAACTGAAGGGGTCACTGGCAGTTGGATGCTGGCGGGGTCACTGGCAGTTGGATGCTGGAGGGGTCACTGGCAGTTGGATGCTGGAGGGTCACTGGCCACTGGATGCTGGAGGGATCTCTGGAAACTGAAGCGGTCACTGGCAGTTGGATGCTGGAGGGGTCACTGGCAGCTGGATGCTGGAGGGGGTCACTGGCAGATAGCTGCTGGAGGGGGTCACTGGCAGTTGGATGCTGGAGGGGGTCACTGGCAGTTGGATGCTGGAGGGGGTCACTGGCAGCTGGATGCTGGAGTGGGTCACTGACAGCTGGATGCTGGAGGGGATCACTGACAGCTGGATGCTGGAGGGGATCACTGGCAGCTGGATGCTGGAGAGGGTCACTGGCAGCTGGATGCTGGAGGGGGTCACTGGCAGCTAGATACTGGAGGGGTCACTGGCAGTTGGATAATGGAGGGCTCACTGGCAGCTGGATGCGGGAGGGGTCACTGGCAGCTGGATGCTGGAGGGGTCACTGGCTGTTGGATAATGGAGGGGTCACTGGCAGCTGGATGCTGGAGGGGTCACTGGCAGTTGGATGCTGGAAGGATCACTGGCAGCTGGATGCTGGAGGGGGTCACTGACAGCTGGATGCTGGAGGGGATCACTGGCAGCTGGATGCTGGAGAGGGTCACTGGCAGCTGGATGCTGGAGGGGGTCACTGGCAGCTAGATACTGGAGGGGTCACTGGCAGTTGGATAATGGAGGGCTCACTGGCAGCTGGATGCGGGAGGGGTCACTGGCAGCTGGATGCTGGAGGGGTCACTGGCTGTTGGATAATGGAGGGGTCACTGGCAGCTGGATGCTGGAGGGGGTCACTGGCCACTGGATGCTGGAGGGGTCACTGGCAGCTGGAGGGGTCACTGGCAGTGGGATCCTGGAGGGTCACTGGCAGCTGGATGCTGGAGGGGTCACTGGCCACTGGATGCTGGAGGGGTCACTGGCAGCTGGATGTTGGAGGGGTCATTGGCAGCTGGATGCTGGAGGGTCACTGGCAGCTGGAGGGGTCACTGGCAGCTGGATGCTGGAGGGGCCACTGCCAGTTGGATGCTGGAGGGGTCACTGGCAGCTGGATGCTGGAGAGGTCACTGGCAGTTGGATGCTGGAGGGTTCACTGGCCACTGGATGCTAGAGGGATCTCTTGAAACTGAAGGGGTCACTGGCAGTTGGATGCTGGAGGGGTCACTGGCAGTTGGATGCTGGAGGGGTCACTGGTAGTTGGATGCTGGAGGGTCACTGGCCACTGGATGCTGGAGGGATCTCTGGAAACTGAAGGGGTCACTGGCAGTTGGATGCTGGAGGGGTCACTGGCCACTGGATGCTAGAGGGATCTCTGGAAACTGAAGGGGTCACTGGCAGTTGGATGCTGGAGGGGTCACTGGCAGCTGGATGCTAGAGGGATCTCTGGAAACTGAAGGGGTCACTGGCAGTTGGATGCTGGAGGGGTCACTGGCAGCTGGATGCTGGCAGCCTGAGCCCTTGGAAAATGTTTACAGGGATGAGAGTTGTAGCAGATATGTGCATCAGGGCTCGGGTGCTGGCAGCCTTCTAAACATGGCTCCAGTATTTCCTTCCGTGTCAGATGATGATGTGGCTGCTGTCTGAAAGTCCATCTCTGGCCGCTGAGTAACTGGTCACCCCACCTGCCGGCTGTTAAATAGCCAGCCAGCGTGAGATCTCTATGGGAGTCGGAGCAGGAGGGCCTTTGCCGTCTGCTTCCACTTCCGCCTTCCCTTTCCCACCAGTTCCAGTGAAATCCTGCCCTATGACTCTTGGCAAGGGCTGCACGCTCATAAAAGTGAGCATGTGGAGGATACAGCAGACCACCATGAATTTTGAGACATGCTCTGGCGAATATTGTCAGTCTTCACCCCCTGTACACTACAGGCGGCATAACCATTGATTGAGAATGCCAAAGGTTTACTCAGTGACGTTCTTAGTGACAGCATGGCTGTTATTGTAGAGCCGTTGTCCTCACATGATCGGGTAACAGAGGGGAGTCATGAGCCATGTGTATAGCTGGGTATCCCCTGTCTCCGAGAAGACAGCCTCTTGATCTTCATTGTGGTCAGATAACAGCGGGTACAGCAGACCGCCTCAGGATGATGGCGTCTTGGGTGCTGTGAGGATAATGGGCATTTACCGAGATGATAGTCTGGGCGTGGTTGCTCATCAACTGCACATTAATTGAGTGGAAGCCTTCGCAGTTCCTGCACCTCTCCCCATTTACATGTTGCTCACAGGGCCACTTTTAGACTGAATTTTATGCTCCTTTTGAAGGCGGAATCGTTGGTATGGGGGGGCAGGAGAATTCCCGTGGAGCTGTCTGCCACAGAACTCGGCATCGTAATGGTGTTTTCCAATTTTTTGAAGGGAGGGAAGTACCCTGGTGGCACTGATGCCCCAATGCAACAGCATCATCATTTAAATGTTTTATATATTGATTTAAATACATTTGAATGTCATTAACCGTGATCAAATGTAGTTTTCTCAATTTGGTGTTTAATGTGTGGCACTCATGTGCCTTCAGTGTCTCGACTTTCAAAAGCTGGCGCCACCAAGGTGAGAGTCCTCAGTGCCTCGAAAGGGATGGTAACTTCATAGAGTCATAGAGTTATACAGCAGAGAAACAGGCCCTTCGGCCCATTGTGTCTGTGCCGGTCATCAAACACCTATCTATTCTCATCCCATTTTCCCACACTTGGCCTGTAGCCTTGTATGCTATGGCGTTTTAAGTGATCATCTAAATAGTTCTTAAATGTTGTGAGGGTTCCTGCCTCTACCACCCCTTCAGATACTGTGTTCCAGATTCCAACCACCATCTGGGTGAAAAAGTTTTTCCTCAAATCACCTCTAAATCTCCTGCCCCTTAACTTAAATCTATGCCCCCTGGTTATTATTCCCTCCACGAAGGGAAAATGTTTCTTCCTATCTATCCTATCAATGGAGTGGGTGTGGTATCCCTCCTCCATGGGCAATCTGTGGCCCATGGAGCACCCCCGTTAGGAACCACTTTACCCCCCCCGGGAACCCTCTCCCCCTGGACTGCACGTCGACCCTCCCATCCCACCTCGCCAGGACCTTCTGGACTGGCCCCAGCGACCCTGCCTCACTTACCTGAGGTCTGGGGTTCCAGCACTAGGCTGGTGTCTGGCAGCTCTTGGAGGTGGGATCCCCATCTTTAAAGGGACGGGGATCCCTGCTCGTGAAACTTAGATTTAAAAAGACCAGAGTATCGCTTCGGGGTGGGACGAAAAGACAGAGGCGGGCTTTCCCCTAACTTTTCGGCTGGGAGCCCTACCTCCAACATAAAATCCTGGCTGTAGTGACAAATTTTGCAGCCATGACCTATCGAACCACCATCCTATCCATAATGATCAGCAACAGTGGAATGCCCATTGGGTACACCATTGCTTTTAGAGGAGCATAGGAGTTGCTAGACAAGAAAAACAAACAAGATCCATCGAGTTCACATTCTACCATCCTGGTAGTAGCATGATAAAATGATCATGTAGTTGTTGATTAATCAGAGCAATGAATCTCTATCAATTATTCTGTGACAGACCCAGGCATGAGGTGAGAAAAACCTCTGTGTATCTGGCCCTTTCTCTTTATTTTATCAGCCATGGCAGTTAAGCCCTATTCCTTCACAGAAATTGGCAGGTGCTGTCAAAAAAATGGCATCTAATTTCTTGATGACAATTTTAAGAATGTTGAAATATGTAATCCCAATGGTCCTTTCACCCTCAGTCAGATCTCCGCCATAACTCCTGCTACTTCACGTCTTAAGGGTTTTACCGGCTTCTGTATGAACTATTGGCCTCCTTCTAAATTAAAATTTTATTGAAGTCTATAACTAGAATAACAGTCATCAAAGGCAACATACTACTGGCTCATAATCGAGACATATTGACATCTACCCGCGAAGATTTATTGCTTTGTACTATCACCCTGTAGTGAGTCTTGTTCCCTATGTAAAAATTAAAACAGTTTGCTGAATAAAACATATGCACTGTATTATGCACTCTGTTCAGGCCTTGCTTTAACAACCTTGTTCTGTTATCTAGCAATATATGAGTATAACTCATCTAACAATTTGACATTTTCAATTCTTTTAAGGTGTTCATTAAAGAATTTTCAATGTGGTACATAATGTTTAAGATCTTTGGGAACAATTGCAGCACAGAATTTGTACCTTTTTAATTGCCTTTTTCCCATAGAATAGGGAAATCATTTTAAATTCATAAATCCCTTTGTAAGTAACAAAAAACAATAGATCTTTCCTCAGAAAGGTTTAATTCAGCACAGCATAGCATATCTGAATTACATGCTGATTAGTGTGATGCTGGAAGCTGTGCTCAAGCCACCTGTGTTATCCTTCAGTTGATTACTGATTGGGTTATTGATGCATGCACCTAATTCTTTATTTTTCTCTGTACTGAGGAATATCACGAACTGAATTATTTGTTTCAACATTCATACCATGTCTTCCCCAGTTTTTAAAATTCTGAGCTTTGTCCATCACCACTTTAATACTGCACCAACTATATTCAATATATAGCATTTACAGCAGAGCAACAGGACATTTGATCAAACTGTTCTATGCTTATGCTCCACACGAGTCTCTTCATACATTACTTCATCTTATCATGTCAACAGATCCTTCTTTCTTTGTGCTGATCTATCTTCCACTTAAATGCATTTATGTTATCCACCTTTTTTTTCATTCATTCATGGGATGTGGGCATCGCTGGCCAGGTCAGCATTTATTGCCCATCCCTAATTGCCCATGAGACGGTGGTGGTGAGCTGCCTTCTTGAACCGCTGCAGTCCATGTGGGGTAGGTACACCCACAGTGCTGTTAGGAAGGGAGTTTGACCCAGCGACAGTGAAGGAACAGCGATATAGTTCCAAGTCAAGATGGTGTGTGACTTGGAGGGGAACTTGCAGGTGGTGGTGTTCCCATGCATTTGCTGCCCTGTCCTTCTAGTTGGTAGAGGTCGCGGGTTTGGAAGGTGCTGTCTAAGGAGCCTTGGTGCGTTGCTGCAGGGCATCTTGTAGATGGTACACACTGCTGCCACTGTGCGTCGGTGGTGGAGGGAGTGAATGTTTGTAGATGAAGTGGCAGTCAAACGGGTTGTTTTGTCCCGGATGGTGTGGAGCTTCTTGAGTGTTGTTGGAGCTGCACTCATCCAGGCAAATGGAGAGTATTCCATCACACTCCTGACTTGTGCCTTGTCGGTGGTGGACAGGCTTTGGGGAGTCAGGAGGTGAGTTACTCGCCGCAGGATTCCGAGCCTCTGACCTGCTACTGTAGCCACAGTATTGATATGGCTACTCCAGTTCAGTTTCCAGTCAATGGTAACCCCCAGGATGTTGATAGTGGGGGATTCAGCGACGATAATGTCATTGAACATCAAGGGGAAATGGTTAGATTCTTTCTTGTTTGAGGTGGTCATTGCCTGGCACTTGTGTGGTGCGAATGTTACTTACCACTTATCAGCCCAAGCCTGGATATTGTCCCCAAGTCTTGCTGCATTTCTACACGGACTGCTTCAGTATCTGAGGGGTCACAAATAGTGCTGAACATTGTGCAATCATCAGCGAACATCCCTACTTCTGACCTTATGATTGAAGGAAGGTCATTGATGAAGCGGCTGAAGATGGTTGGGCCTAGGACACTGCCCTGAGGAACTCCTGCAGTGATGTCCAGGAGCTCAGATGATTGGCCTCCAACAACCACAGCCATCTTCCTTTGCGCTAGGTATGACTCCAACCAACGGAGGGTTTTCCCCCTGATTCCCATTGACCTCAGTTTTGCTAGGGCTCCCTGATGCCATACTCGGTCAACTACTGTCAAGGGCAGCCACTCTCACCTCACCTCTTTTGTCCATGTTTGAACCAAGGCTGTAATGAGGTCAGGAGTTGAGTGGCCCTGGCGGAACCCAAACTGAGCAGGTTATTGCTGAGCAAGTGCAACTTGATAGCACTGTTGATGACACCTTCCATCACTTTGCTGATGAATGAGAGTAGACTGATGGGGCGGTAATTGGCCGAGTTGGACTTGTCCTGCTTTTTGTGTACAGGACACACCTGGGCAATTTTCCACATTGCAGGGTAGATGCCGGTGTTGTAGCTGTACTGGAACAGCTTGGTTAGGGGCACGGCAAGTTCTGGAGCACAGGTCTTCAGTACTATTGCCGGAATATTGTCAGGGCCCATAGCCCTTGCAGTATCCAGTGCCTTTAGTCATTTCTTGATATCACACGGAGTGAATCGAATTGGCTGGTCTGGCATCTGTGATGCTGGGGATTTAAGGAGTAGGCCAAGATGGATCACCAACTAGGCACTTCTGGCTGAAGATTGTTGCAAATGCTTCAGCCTTATCTTAAGCACTGACGAGCTGGGCTCCCCCATCATTGAGGATGGGAATATTTGTGGAGCCACCTCCTCCAGTTAGTTGTTTAATTGTCCACCACCATTCACGGCTGGATGTGGCAGGACTGCAGAGCTTAGATCTGATCCATTGGTTATGGGATCGCTTAGCTTTGTCTATCGCATGCAGTTTGGCATGCAGATAGTCCTGTGTTGTAGCTTCACCGGGTTGGCACCTCATTGAGGTATGCCTGATGCTGCTCCTGGCATGCTCTCCTGCACTCTTCATTGAACCAGGGTTGGTCACCTGGTTTGATGGTAAAGATAGAGTAGGGGATATGCCGGGCAATGAGGTTACAAATTTTGGTTGAGTACAATTCTGCTGCTGCTGATGGCCCACATGGCTTCATGGATGCCCTGTTTTGCATTGCTAGATCTGTTCAAAATCTATCCCATTTAGCACGGTGGTAGTGCCACACAACACGAAGGAGGGTCTCCTCAATGTGAAGGCGGGACTTCATCTCCACAAGGACTGTGCGGTGGTCACTCCTACCAATCCTGTCATGGACAGATGCATCTGCGGCAGGCAGATTGTGAGCATGAGGTCAAGTTTGTTTTCCCTCCTTGTTGGTTTCCTCACCACCCGCCGCATACCCAGTCTAGCAGATATGTCCTTTAGGACTCTGTCAGCTCACCTAGCCACTCTTGGCGATGGACGTTGAAGTTCCCCACCCAGAGTACATTCTGTGCCCTTGCCACCCTCAGTGCTTCTTCCAAGTGCTGTTCAACATGGAGGAGTACTGTCTCCTCAGCTGAGGGAGAGCGGTAGGTGGTAATCAGCAGGAGGTTTCCTTGTCCATGTTTGACCTGCTGCCATGAGACTTCATGGGGTCCAGACTCGATGTTGAGGACTCCCAGGGCAACTCCCTCCCTACAGTATACCACTGTCCCGCCACCTCTGCTGGGTCTATCCTGCCCATGGGACAGGTCATACCCGGGGATGGTGATGGCAGTGTCTGGGACATTGTCTGTAAGGTATGATTCCATGAGTATGTCAGGCTGTTGCTTGACTAGTCTATGAGACAGCTCTCCCAACTTTGGCACAAGCCCCCAGATGTTAGTAAGGAGGACTTTGTAGGGTCGACAGGGCTGGATTTGTCATTGTCATTTCAGGTGCCTAGGCCGATGCCGGGTGGTCTGTCCGGTTTCATTCCTTTTTATTGGCTTTGTAGCGGTTAGATACAACTGAGTGGCTTGCTAGGCCATTTCAGAGGGCATGTAAGAGTGAACCACATTGCTGTGGGTCTGTAGTCACATGTAGGCCAGACCAGGTAAGGACAGCAGATTTCATTCCCTAAAGGACATTAGTGAACCAGATGGGTTTTTACAATAATCGCCAATGGTTTCATGGCCATCATTAGACTCGCTTTTTAAAAAAATTCCATGTGACACTATTCCATGTGACAACATGTTTCGCACATTCTCACCACTCTGGATAAAGGAGTTTTTCCTGTATTTCCATGTTATAGCTATGATCCCCTAGTTTTGGTCTCTCCACAAGTAGAAACGTCTTCTCTAAATCTGCCAATCAAAATCTTTCATAATCTTAAAGACCGCTATCAGGTCAACCCTCCACCTTCTCTTTTCTAGAGAAAAAGGACCCCAGATTCTTCAATATTTCTTGATAACTATAACCTCTCAGTTCTTGGATCATCCTTGTAAATCTTTTTGGCATCTTCTCCAGTGCCTCTCTTCTTTTTAGACTATGGAGACCAGAATTGTACATAATTACCCCAGTATGGTCTCACCAGGTTTCGATACAATTTTAATGAAATTTCTGATTTTCAATCCTTTCCCTCTAGAAATGAATCTCACTGCTTTATTGGCTTTACTTACACTCACTTTATTTTTAACAATCATTTTGTACTGATGTTCTATAATTATCTATTCCCTGAACATTTATGTTATCTTTATTCCCTGCCTTGGCCTGACCTTTACTCTCATCTCGTATTTCTTTTATTTTCATGCTTATGTTATTTTCACCAGATCTCTCCACACCATTTCCCTCCTCACCCCCCCAAACCTACAACATCTTTCTAGTTTAAAGTCCTATTGACAGCCCACTTTTTCCTTTCTACTAGGACACTGGTCCCATACTGGTCCAGGCGAAACGTGTCTCAACAATACAGCTCCTTCCTGTGCCAGTATTGGTGCCAGTGTTCCATGAATTGAAACCCTTTCTCCCCACACCACACTTTCGGCCATGCATTCACTTTCCTGATCTGTCTATCCCTACGCCAATGAGCATGTGGCTTATGTAGTAACAGTGAGATTATCACACATGCGGTCCTGTTTCTTAATTTCGCTCCTAACTTCTGAAATTTTCTTAACAGGATCTCATCCCTTTTCTTCCCTACATTACTGGTCCCAGCATGGACTGTGACAACTGGATCTTCCCTCCACCTTTCCAAATTCCTCTCCAGTTGCTCCAAGATCTCCATTACCCTTGCACCAGGTAAGCAAATGCCCTCCAGGACTCTCAGTTACAACAGTAGAGCATACTGTCTATCCCTCTAATTATCAAATCCCCTACAACCTTTCTATTTCTAATGCCTGTAAGTCTAAGGGACACAGGCTTGAACGGCTTTTGCAAACAACTTGTTTTACCATTCATTGTCAGATTTGCCGAGATTGATAATGCATTATTGAGCTTTGGTCTCCAAAACTAAAACTGTCCACTCCTCAAAGATCATCCAGGAAGGCAAAGATAATACCCGATTTCTCTTCTCCATCACTAATCGGTCTTCTTAAACCAGTCTGCCCTGCCTCCTCCACCCTCACTTCCAACAAGTGCACTGAGCTCTTGAACTTTTTCGTTAAAAGGATCGAGACCATCTGTTCAGCTGCCTCTGCTGCTTCCCTCCCTTCTCCTAGTCCACTGGCCTAACTTCCTCGAAGGTTCCCCTTTGCTCTAGCCCTGATTTTGCATCTTTCTCTAGTTTCTCTCCTATCTCCCTTCATGATCTCTCCAAGCTCATCTTGTTCATGAGGCCCACCTCTTACTCTCTAGACCCTTTTTCTACTAAACTACTGACCACTCAATTTCCCTTCCTGTCTTCTATCTTAGCTGACATTATTAACAGTCTCTTTCCTCAGGTACTGTCCCCCTCTCCTTCTAATCTGCTGTTAACACCCACTCCTCGAAACACTAACCCTCGAATCCTTCATCCTTGCAAGCTACCACCCTATCTTGAACCTTCCTCTCCAAAGTCCTTGAATGTGTTTTCACCTCCCAAATCCATGCCCACCTTTCTCATAACTTCTTGTTTAAGTCTGCTAATCAGATTTCCACCTGACAACTCTTACCCAAGTCACAAATGATATCCTAGTTGCCTGTGACAAAGGTAAACTACCCCTCCTAGTCCTTCTCAATCTGTCTGCAACGTTTGATATGATGGACTATGAAATTCTGTTCCAACGCCTCTCCACCATCTTCCGGGTGGGTGGGGCAGCATTTGCATAGTTTCATTTACATCTATCCGGTCATAGCCAAAGAATCACCTGTAAAGTCTTCCCTTCTCATTCCCACACCATTACCTCTGATGTCCTTGAAGGATCCTTCTTTTTCCCGTCTACATGCTGCCCCTCGGCAACATCTGAAATCATGGCATCAGTTTCCATATGTGCGCTGAAGATACCTAGCTCTACCTCTCATCTACCACTCTTGACCCATCCTCTGTCTCTAAATTGTCAGAGTGCTTGCCCGACATCCAATATTGGATAAGCAGAAATTTCCTCCAATTAAATATTGGGAAGCCATAAAGCTTTGCCTCTGGTCCCCATCACAAACTCCGTTCCCTCACTGCTGACTTCATTCCTTTCCTTGGCAACTGTCTGAGGCGGAACCAGACTGGTCATAACCTTGGTGTTATATTTAACTCCAAGATGAATTTCCGATGATACATTTGTGCCATCATTAAGACTGCCTATTTTGACCTCTAACATTGTCCAACTTCAACCATGCCTCAGCTTAGCTGCTGCTGAAACCCTTATCCATGCCTTTGTTATCTCTAGTCTTGATTATTTCAATGCATTTCTGGTTGGTCTCCCACG
This sequence comes from Heterodontus francisci, assembly GCF_036365525.1. Classification (NCBI taxonomy): domain Eukaryota; kingdom Metazoa; phylum Chordata; class Chondrichthyes; order Heterodontiformes; family Heterodontidae; genus Heterodontus; species Heterodontus francisci. The sequence goes on along the minus strand of NC_090374.1, from coordinate 163,035,803 downwards.
TCCTACCTTCCGCAAACTTGAATTCATTGAAAGTTCTGCTGCCTGTGTCCTAACTTGCACCAAGTCCCATATACCCACTCCCTGTGCTCGCTGATTTACATAGGTTCTTAGTGAAGCAATGCTTTGATTTTTAAATTCTTGTTCTTGTTTGCAAATCACTTCATGGCTTTGCCTTGCTACTTGTCTGTAATTTCCTTCAGCCCTACAATCCCCCTAGATCTCTGCCCTTCACCAATTCTGGCCGCCTGAGCATTCCCGATTTTAATCACACCATTGGCAGCCCTGCCTTCAGCTGCCTAGGCCCTAAGCTCTGGAATTCGCTGCTTATATCTCTCTGCCCCTCTTCTCTCATCCCTCCTTTAAGATGCTCCTTAAAACCTACCTCTTTGACTAAGCTTTTGGCCATCTGGCTGAGTATCTTCATATGGGGCTTGATGTAAAATTTTGGTCGATGATGCTGCAGTAAAGTGTCTTGGGATGTTTAATGCCATTAAAAGGAGCTTTATGAATGCAATCTGTTGTATTTTGCTCTTCCACTCCACCCACCACCCCCCACCCCTGCTCCTCGGACTGCCTTTCGCTCCATGGTGCCCTGGTTAGAATTCTGGGCATCATTCCTTCAGACTTCATCCTTATCCTCACAGTGGTAAATACAATTTACCTGTTAGATAGGATCAATGTTTGTGGGACCTCCTTCTCTGTTTCCCTACATTGCCTCTATCCTGCTGATTGACAGTCACACTCCCCTCTTCCTGCACCTCTGAGCTGTGCTTGTATTCTGTAAAGAAAAACAATCCAGATATTCCTCTCCTCCCCTTTATTGTCAGAGTTACTCAAATTGCATTCCAGCTCAATGACTGAGTTTGAGTATCTCACGCTAGAGACATTTCCTGCAGATGTGGCATTCTGGGACAGCCTTGTTGTTCACTAACATCCACATACTGCAGTCCCAATACACTACTTGTGCTGCCATTTCTAATCTCTCAAAAAACTTAACCATTGAATATTTATTTCTGGAACTACTGAAAACTCTTGGGATCTAAATTATATTTAGTAGACAGATTTTTGCTTAATTTCAAATGAATTAGTAATGAATTTATTTGAATATTTATGTATTTACCTATCGAACTATTAAAGGTGATTGATTGGTATATACTTAAAATAGAGTAGGTATAGTAAATCAGAGATTAAGGTCAATTTTCCTTGGGTTTTGCTGCGCCTCTCTCTCTGCTGCTGGCTCTGACATCTGTGTCTGCGTGGGTTTTCTCCGGGTGCTCCGGTTTCCTCCCACAAGCCAAAAGACTTGCAGGTTGATAGGTAAATTGGCCATTATAAATTGTCACTAGTATAGGTAGGTGGTAGGGAAATATAGGGACAGGTGGGGATGTTTGGTAGGAATATGGGATTAGTGTAGGATTAGTATAAATGGGTGGTTGATGTTCGGCACAGACTCGGTGGGCCGAAGGGCCTGTTTCAGTGCTGTATCTCTAATCTAATCTAATCTACATTTTCAGACTTTTCCTTGTTTGTTTAATAGGCTGTGCTCAGCACTGCTCTCCCACTCTTTACATAGGCTCTATTCAATGCTGCACTCATGCTCTTTACATAGGCTCTGCTCAGTGCCTCTTTCATGCTTTTTATATAGGTTCTGCTCAGCTCTTCTGTTGTTATAGTATATTATGTACGTTATAATGATAAAAATGAGCTATTACAATAAAAAGGATGATTATAATGAACATATGAATTAGGAGGAGAAGTAGGCCCTCGAGCCTGCTCCACTATTCAACAAGATCATGGCTGATCGGATTGTAACCTTACCTCCACATTCCCACCTATCCCCAATAACCTTCCACCCCCTTGCTTATCAAGAATCTATCTACCTCTGCCTTAAAAATATTCAAAGACTCTGCTTCCACTGCCTTTTGAGGAAGAGAGTTCCAAAGACGCACGGCCCTCTGAGAGAAAAAAACTTCTCACCTCTGCCTTAAAAGGGTGACCCCTTATTTTTAAACAACGAGTTACCAATTCCTCACATCTCTTCGCTTCAGTCAACCATGAAGGGACAGACAGGAAAAAAAAAATCAGTCCCTATTCTGTAACTAATTGTAAATGCAGACACACAGTGCTTTGAGCAATTGACAATTCTCACACTACAAGCATTTCTGAATTTAATTTCAGCTCTTTCCTCTTGTATTAGCTTTATTCCCCCTTTGAAATAAAGCAAAGTTTATGCCTATCGCCTGGAGCAAACTTATTGTACATTTTTAATTGCCAAAGTGTAAACTATTCACAAGATGCATTTGGATAAAATAAGGTTATTTTGTGCCATCTGAGTTCATTTCTATTGTCATTTATTGCATTTAGGTGAACAGACTGACTAGTGAATAATTACATTGTCTGAATCTTCAAGGACATTCAACCTGTTTATGGCATGCTATTATTTACACTAAGGTTATTGATATGAATTGAACCAAATCAACAGCCCATTTAGATTAAAGACTAGCAACTCAGTTCAAATAAATTTGGGATAAATTAATTTAATTCTGAGTGAATCAGTGATAAAACATTTAAGTTTGGGTAATGGTGTATCAACTATAATTTTTTATGCAAACAGCGTTGAAAGCAGGGTACAGTTAGTTTATATAAATCCATTTTATCAGAAATAAACAAGGCTGCACTGTGCCTGTTAATCTTGTGACAGATTAAACATAGCTTTTAATAGGTACTGCTCTTCAGAAACCAGACCATGGAGTACATCAGAATATTTTCAATATTTTTGGATTCCATTAATGATATAGTTTACCAAAAAACAAATATTTCATCTTAAAAATAATACATCTTTTATTTAGAAGTTCACCATTTCAATCTTCTAATGACCAGTGAATATTGTAAATTACACTTTGAAAACCTCAATTTTCCTCTCCACTTCCCCACAAGGGTGGTGATTCAGGCTGGGGCACTAAAACCATGATCATTAATAATCCGTCAGTACCTCAACCAACTATTCTTCACATGTGATTTTAACCACTAAGCACTGACATTCTGTTGGGAAAGTGAAATCACAACAGAGCTTGATGTTAATCTTACCCAATATTCATGTACCTATACTTTCCAGCAACAATCCTAAGTAGGCATTGGGAAACCTATTTGTTTTTTCTCTTTTTTAGCCAGGGCACAGTGAGGTGAATGGAAGTACTCTCATTGGCATTCTGTCTTACATCAGTTTACTCAGCACTAACAAAGGTCAAAACAAAGACCTCCCTAATCTGTATAACCAACTGCCCTGTTGGAAGAGTCTATTATATTTTTCAAATATTATTTAGTCTTATGTAAATCCAAATTATTAATCTGAGATACCAACACAAAAAAAAAAATGAGCTGTTGTGCTGTCATTGTAGCTAGTTTATACGTTGGGAGGGCTGGCAACATCGCTGTGAAAGAAATGACAGACTTGGCTGAAGAGAGAAAGCTGTTGGAAAGAAATTGCAAGAGAAAGAATGTTGGCAGGAATATGATAAGGGAAGCTGTTGTAAGGGATCTAGATGAAGCGGGACATAAAGTCACAAAGGGAACCTGTCAAGACGATCTAAGAAGGGGTTTTTAATTCTGGGTGAGCACAGATGCAATGGAAGGAGAGGTACAAGAGCAAGCAATGAATGTCATAATAAGAAAAGCAAAATACTGCGGATGCTGGAAATCTGAAATAAAAACAAGAAATGCTGGAACCATTCAGCAAGTCTGGCAGCATCTGTGGAAAGAGAAGCAGAGTTAACGTTTCGGGTCAGAATATGTCATGCAAGCTCAGCAGTGTTGGAAGCAATGGTTTTCATAACATTCAGTAAATAGCTCCATTGCATAGTAATAATCTGAACAGAACTAGTTTTGATGAAATAAAAGCAAAATACTGCAGAAGCTGGAAATCTGAAATAAAAACAAAGTGCTGGAAATACTCAGCAGGTCTGGCAGCATCTGTGGAGAGAGAAACAGAGTTAATGTTTCAGGTTGATGACCTGATGAAAGGTTACAGACCTGAAACATTAACTATTTCTCTCTCCACAGATCTGCCAGACCTGCTATGTATTTACAACACTTTCTGTAGTTTTGTTGAAATATTTACTCACATTTATATTGTTAATATAAATAATGCTACTTTTAAAAATGTTGGAGAGTTATCCAATGGGTGATTTCTAGAGGAATAGAATATAAATGCAGAGAAATTGTGTTAAACTTGTAATGACCGCTGATTAGACCACACTTAGGGCTGACTTTTACAAACCCCTCGATGTCGGGGCTTGTGGCGGGGGGGCCTGTAAAATATTTGTGGGAGCGGCCCGCCACAACCCCCGACGCTGAGAAGGCCCCGTCACCATTTACCGGTGGCGGCATGGCCTCGGTGCGGCCCGCTTGTCACCAAGCAGCAGGGCCTTCATTTAAATATTAAATAGCTGTGGCACCTTCAGCCATTGCCGCAGACAATGTATATCTGCATATAGACTGGACAAATCAAATTGGCAAGGGTAACATGGAAGATGAATTTGTAGAGTGCCTCAGGGATTGTTATTTCGAGCAATATGTTGCAGGACCTACCAGGGAACTGGCTATTTTAGATTTGGTATTGTGTAATGAGGTAGGATTAATAAGAGATCTCATAGTTAAGGATCCTTTAGGGGGAAGCGATCATAACATGGTAGAATTTCAAATTCAGTTTGAGGATGAGCAACTCGGGTCTCGAACCAGTGTCTTCAACGTAAACAAGGGCAATTACAGAGGTATGAAAAAAAAGAGTTGTCTAAAGCGGGCTGGGAAGATAAACTACAGGGGAAGTCAGTAGATGAGCAGTGGCAGACTTTTAAGCAGATATTTCATAACACTCAGCAAACATTTATTCCAATCAGAAGGAAGGATTCGAAGAGAACGATGAACCACCCGTGGATAACAAAGGAAGTTAAGGAGTGTATCAAATCAAAAGCAAAGGCGTACAATGCGGCAAAAACGAGTGGTAGGCCAGAGGATTGGGAAGTTTTTAGAAACCAGCAGCGGATGACTAAAAAACTTCTATGGATATAGTAAAAGGAAGAGAGTAGCTAAAGTAAGTGTGGAGCCCTTAGAGGATGAGACTGGGGAATTAATAACAGGGAACAGGGAAATGGCAGATAATTTAAACCAATATTTTGCATCAGTCTTCACGGTGGAGGACACGATAAACATCCCAACAATAATAGATGAGCAAGGTGTAAATGGGAGGGAGGGAAAAGGTGCTGGACAAACTGATGGGACTAAAGGCAGACAAGTTGCCAGGACCTGATGGCCTGCACCCAAGGGTTTTAAAAGAAGTCGCTGTCAGAGATAGTGGAGGCATTGGTCATAATATACCAAAACTCACTGGATTCTGGTACGGTACCAGTGGATTGGAAAACTGCTAATGTGACACCCCTATTCAAGAAAGGAGGGAGACAGAAAGCAGGAAACTATAGACCAGTTAGCATAACATCAGTCATTGGGAAAATGCTTGAATCCATTATTAAGGAAGAAATAGCAAGGCATTTAGAAAAACAGAATACAATCAAACAGAGTTCACATGGTTTCTTGAAAGGGAAATCATGTTTGACAAATTTGTTAGAGTTCTTTGAGGATATAACAAGCAGAGTGGATAAAGGGGAATCAGTAGATGTTGTGTATTTAGATTTTCAAAAGGCGTTCAATAAGGTGCCACATAAAAGGTTATTGCACAAAATAAGAGCTCAGGGGATTGGTGGTAATGTGTTGGCATGGATTGAAGATTGGCTAACCCACAGTAGGCAGAGAGTCGGGATCAATGGGTCTTTTTCAGGTTGGAAAGCCGTATCTAATGGAGTGCCACAAGGATCGGTCCTAGGGCCTCAGCTATTTACTATCTACATTAATGACTTAGAGGAAGGGACAGAATGTAATGTATCCAAATTTGCTGATGATACAAAAATAGGTGGGAAGGTATGTTGTGATGAGGATACAAAGAATCTGCAAAGAGATATAGATAGGTTAAGTGAGTGGGCAAAAACTTGGCAGATGCTGTTCAATGTGGGAAAGTGTGAGGTAATCCACTTTGGTCGGAAGAATAAAAAGGCAGATTATTTAGATGGAGAAAGACTACAAAATACTGCAGTACAGAGGGATCTGGGTGTTCTTGTGCATGTAACACAAGAGGTTAGCATGCAAGTAATTAGGAAGGCGAATGGAATTTTGGCCTTTATTGCTAGGGGGTTAGAGTTTAAAAATAGGGAAGTCCTGTTACAACTGTACAGGGTGTTAGTGAGGCCACACCTGGAGTACTGCATTCAGTTTTGGTCCCCATATTTAAAGAAGGATATACTAGCATTGGAGGCAGTTCTGAAAAGGTTCACTAGGCTGATTCCTGGGATGAAGGGGTTGTCTTATCAAGAGCAGCTAAACAGGTTAGGCCTTTATTCATTGGAGTTTAGAAGAATGAGAGGTGATCTTATAGAAATATATAAGATTTTAAAGGGGATCGACAGGGTAGATGTTGAGAAGATGTTTCCACTAGTGGGGAATCTTGAACTAGGGGGCATAGTTACAGAATGAGGGGGCACACATTTAAAATTGAGAATGCGAAGGAATTTCTTCTCTCAGAGGGTGGTGAATCTCTGGAATTCTCTGCCTCAGAGAATTGTGGAGGCTAGGTCATTCAATGTATTTAAGGAGGAGGTAGATAGATTTTTGAAATCTCGGGGAGTCCAGGATTAGGCAGAGCTGGCCCAAAAGAGGAGTTGAGGAATGGGACAGATCAGCTTTGATCTTATTAAACGGGGAGGCAGGCTTGAAGGGCTGAATGGCCTACTTCTGCTCCTATTTCTTATGTTCTTATGCAGGATGGCCACCCCCTCTACATCAGCTGGGCGGCTGCTCCGCCTCCTTTATTTAAATGAGCCCCGCGCAAAATATCGCGGGGACTCAGCGGCAGCGCTTCCGTGTCTGAAGGCTGTCGAGTTCAAAGCACAGCGCTGTGATGTGTGGTGCGCTAATAAAATTCAGCCCTTAGAGTGCTGTGCCTCCCTATTACAAAAAGGATATTGAGGCACTGGAGAAGATTGAAAAAAGATTTGCAAGGGTGATATCAGAACGGAGAGGATTTAACTATCAGGAAAGGCTGAACAGGATGACACTCTTTTCTCTAGTAAATAGAATGCTAAGGGGTGGCCTATTGGATGTCTTTAAGCTTATGAATGGGTTTGATAGGGTAGATGTAGAGAGAATGTTGCCACTTGTGGGGGAGTCCAAAACTAGAGGTCATAAATAAATGATAGTCAGTCATCAATGCAATAAGAAATTCAGAAGCAACTACTTTTTCAGAGAATGGTTAGAATGTGGAACGCACTACCAAAAAGAATAGTCAAAGTGAAAAGCATAGATATGTTTAAGGTGAAGCTAGATGAGGGGGAAAGAAATAGAAAGATATAGAAGTATGCACTGATAGATTTAGATCAAGTAGGGTGAGAAGCATAAACTCCAGCATAGATCTGTTGGGCCACATGGTCTGTTTGTTTGCTGCAAGTTCTATGTAAATCTATGTAACCAATCGGCATTGCATACAAAAAGATGAATCTTTCAAGCATGCATTGGTCATTGATGCAACAAAATTTCACTTTCATTTTGTAATCAGGCAATTAATTATGCTATATTTTTGTTAATTGTGAAATTCAAGATGTCTTTTGAAAGCAATTACATTTGTGAGGCTAAATTATCAGTGTGTGGAGTGAGGGTTATATGCACTAAATTTGTTTAGGTGAAAATCCATTTATAGTGCAGAATTCCATGGCTCAATTCAATTGCTGTGTACCTGAATGGAATAATAATCCTACTGAAATCAAATTACTATCTAATTATAATGAAAATCTAAGCAATAATCTTCCATTATTTAGCCTATACGGAGCAGTGCGACTCATTAGAAAGCTCAAAAGAAACCCTGCAGAGCTCGCAGTTAGAAAGCACCAGGCTGATTTTCAAAAATTCAATAGCTTCACTATTACACTGAACCAGGAGATGAAATGGGGAAGAGATGCAGCTTAGTTAGGTTATTACTTCCCAAATTATTTCAATTTTCTTGAAAAAAAATTCTCCTCGTGAGAACTGAAGATGAATTAAATTAACACAATTAAAAAAAACTGGGAAAAATTTGCCTTTGAAAGGAACACATTTTCTCAACAATTAAACATTCTGGAAGACAGATTTTGAGGACACAGGCAAGACCTTTATATTGGCCTAACTTATACATAACTAAAAGTTTGAGGTCAGCTTGTTTGATATGTTTGTTGAGTGTGAAGCATCCTGACTATCTAAAATTTTGCATTTACTAAACAGTAACCAATCAAAAAGTTATGTTATTTTTCTAACGCTTAGAAAATTTGCAGCAACAAAAAAAGGAGGCAAGACCACAGTCCGATCTAGATCAGAGACTGTTCCCTTTGTCTCAGCCACAGCTTCATTCTCTACTTTAGTTGACAGTTGTGACCATTCCCTGTGCCCCCCACACATACACCTTGCAGCTTTAGACACCGTCTGTGTTGCAGCCCCTGCACTTGCTGCCAAGACTCCAGCCCCCAAACCTTCCACTTCAGTCCCATACAGACCTTATTCCTTCGCACTCCCAAATTCAAGCACCTCCAAGAGCCCAGCATCATTATATGTTTTCTCAGACTTTACACCCTTCCCACATCCTTTGACCCAGTTCCTCCACCCAAACGTGCTCCCAAATTCTGTTCCTAACTTGCTTCCAAGCCCAATCTCCTCTTCCTCAGGCCAACTCCAGATCACCCTACCTCCAGTATCTCTGCCCCTATATCCACCCAGTCGATGTTCCCAGTCCCTCACCTGCATTTCTTTCAACAGCTCTCATTAATTGCTGCTGTCTGATTCTGATACACAAGACAACATATGTGATGGCTGTCATCATACTGCATATCCTGGGCTTCAGAAAGACAGACAGAAACTGAGTACATCAGTCTTTTTAAAAAACCACATCTGCCAAAATGAGAAATATTAATTTTGTCATATGGAATATTATTTTTGAACTGTTACTGGAGTTGAAATAACTTGTTTAAAAAGACCACAACAATGGCTGAAAATTTGCATTCTAAAAGACGGTTGCATGAAGAAGAATCAGGGAGTGCCTCCCTGATTCAATTAGCCAGATGGATTTTGATCAAGAGATATTGGATGTGTAAGAGCCAGCATTCCAGTGGCCCCACCCTCCACTCCCCCACCCACTGAGAGTGTCTGTTAAGCTTGAGGGAATCCACAAACCTCGCAGAAGAGACTGTTCCAAATAACAAGCTAGTCACATGACTAACTTGCTGGCCAACCTGCAGGTGGTTTGAATTATGCCACACAGAAAGGACAGACTGCAATTTGAAGGCAAAAGTGAAGGAAGGTCTCTCCCTGTCTCTTTCTGTCTCTCATGCAAAGTTCCAGGGACCCACAAAAGTAACTCAAGCCTCAAGACAGAAGACTAGCAAAAGAAATTTGAAAGTGTGCACTGGGCCCAATGAGAACTGCAAGGCTCAACTTAAAAGACTTTACATCAAACCCAAAAACCAATAACTGAACTCCAGCTATTCAAACCTTTCCCCTTCTTTCTCCTCCTCTGTTTCTGTTTGCATGTGTGTTTATCTTGCATGCATGCTAGCGTGGTCGCATTGCCTATTTTTTAGTAATTTTAACTGAATTAGAGTTTTAAGGTTAATAAACTTGCACCTTTCTTGTTTAAATCTGAGAAAACCTGTCTGGTAGATTTCTTTGTCATTGAAATTAGAGAGCAGTGAGCAAGAACTCACTGAGAGGGAAGCTAAAACAGTGTTTTAAAAGTTAAACCCTGTTATGGCCAAACCAGGAAGAGGCTGAGAGGGAGAGTCCGAGACCTCTTTCTCACCTGGTCATAACAGTATAGAAATTCAAATGAAAGCCATACAGAGGGATTCAGAAACATTCACAACAAAGAAGAGGCTTAGGGAATGAAAGACTCACAGAATAAGTGAATGAGGTAGAGAAAAAGTAACTAAAGAGATCAACCAGAAAGAGATACCACAATGAAAAAATGTGAACCGGGCACAAAGAGAGACAAGCAGGTAGGTAGGAACACAAAGAGAAACACAGGGCAATATTTATATTACTTAGAGAGGATGGGAAAGGGAGCGGCTGGTCACTTAAACCTACGCTTCGATTCGGCGTGCTGGTTTCCCAATGCAAAAGTGCAGGCTTCGAGTTCAAAAGGTAGCTTGTTGTTGTCAGCTCATTAAAGGGCCAGTTTTGTATTTTATTTCTAACGTGTGCATCAGGGAGGAGGAGGTGGGAACACAGAGCGGAGAGAGCTGGAATGGCAGGACAGAAGCAAGAGGCAGCATTGAAAAGGGAAGACTCAGATAAAGCTGCCACTCACAGGTTGTGCTTAGAAAGAAGAATTATCTTTCACATCTCTGCACTATTGACAAGGGCATTTTTCTGGGGCAGTGGGGAAGGGCTGGGGCTCGGGACCTCCCGTTAACAGGTCTCATGGGCTCATGACAGGGATGGGGGGCGTGGGGGAAGTCAGGAAGTCTTCACATTCCATTGGCAATGAAGGATGGGCATTAGAGGGAATGGGATCAAACTTCTGAGTTTGCTCCAAGCAGTGATGAGGAGCAGCAAGTGCCGGAGCAGAGGCTGATCTCTGGGCAATGGGGGAAAGTGGTAAGGAAGGAGGAGCAGGAAGGCTACAGATTCTCCATATTACACAATCTTCATCAGCACACTCCATCACTCTGCCAACCCTCATTTCCCATTCTCATGTGTCTCGCCAACTTGAAATGGAAATACACAGTCAGCCTTTGTGCAGCAACTTTCCTAGTGCTTTATTGCTTAATATTTTGCTATTATTTACATCAGAAACTCTCAAGTGACCCACAAAGTGACATTACCAATGCATTGGCCTGTGCTTACGGCCACTCCTATGAGGTGCTCCCCCCATGGCTGAGAATGAGGTGGAGGCAGAATGCTCACTAGTGCCTGTCTGGGACTGAGATGCCCAGGGGGGGTTGGCCTTGGAATGAAGCTGCTGGGAGGCACCTCCAAAGGCTGCGTCTGTAATAGGGTGTGACTCCACTGATGCCTCACCCATTGGAGGGGCCATGGAGATGGATGGTGACGACGGAGTCCTGTGAGAGGGGTGGGGTGGGGGGGGGGGGGGAGGGAACCCTTCATCACCATCTGTTGCCACCTCAGCCCTTTCATAGTACATGCCAGCAAACAAGGATGCAATCAGCTGGGATGCAACTGGTATCCACTCCATGCTTCACTGTGCCGGCCAATGCTGCAGACTGCAGTGTGTATTCCATGCATGTGTGCGATCTGTTCCTGCATCCACTGCATATGGCTCTCCATGAGGTTGGCCATTCTGTCAATGGAAGGGCCCATGTGCTCAAAGCACTGAGATATTGTGGAGCACATGAGATGAATGGACTCCTCCATTCTCATCCCATGGCTCCACAATGTCTTGAGTAACTCCAACATATGGGCACACATCTCACACTGGTTCTCCGGATAGAACCGCCAGATTCATGACTCCCTAGGCTCTGCATCTCCACCCTCCTGAGCAGGACTGCACCTGTCCTCCATCCTCTGAGGGGTACTGCCCACAGTTGACTCTGCCTCCCCAAATCTTCCAGCTCCGATGTGCCACTCTCTCTAATACTTACAAGGATGCACCAAGATGTGAGTATCTGCGCTGGTGGTGGGTGCACAAGAAAGATGTGACAATGCAGACTTCAATGGGTCTTCCTCCTCTGACTCCTTGGAAACTTGTTGTCTTTGTCTGGCCTCCTGCCCCTTGGCATCTGGATCTATGGGAGAAATAAGGGAAGATGGTTATGAGAGATCAAGGCAGTCAACAGATGCTCACACTGCTAAAAACAATGAAATGACACCTTAGGTGTTGACAGATGGTTGCATGGGAAGCATTGCCATGCCATGATGATATGTTTTCACTTTGTGCAGACACCCATTTCTCTGTGGCTATATACTCTAGCCAGGTCAAGGGCCAGTTCCTCAAAGTGCATCAGCGATGCTATCTGTGTCACCATGCCATCCAGGCGTGCCCTCTCATTTTCCCTGGCATTCAACTCCTGTTTGGCCTGCAAGCTGAATAAAGATGCCCTTCAGACAATGCCTCTCTCCCTCACCACTTGCAGCTTTACATTCATATACATCACTGCAGTCTGCACTCCAGCCTCCTGTCCAGCATCGCAGGGTTCTGACCTTTGCTTATGGGTCATCAGGGCTGCTGGGCACACATCTCTCCCATGGTCAGGTGAACTCTATGCATCCTCAGGATGCCCCTCCCTTCTCTTTTGCACTCTGGTGTCTAGTGATCAGGAGGTATGCCAACTGGATCTATATTTGGACTCACCTTGCCAGACCTAAGCAGGACATGAAAACGTTTTCTGCACTGCACCCAGTTCCTCACCTCGTGAGCCACCTCCAGCAGCACCTCAAGTGAGTCTGAAAAATGGGGGGCGGGGGCTGCCCTAGCATAGGAGGCCTCCTTTCTCACTGATCTTTGCTCTGCACCTTCTTCTATCTCTTAGGCAAATCGTAATCTCAACTCTGGCTGCCGCCCGCCCTTTAAATTGGGCCGGCCCTGCCTAAGTCCCCACCTCCTTCCCACGTCCACTGCTGCTGGTTGGGCGGCCAACGTGGCTCCACACCATAATATTTCCATAACAAAATCGCAATGCGTGTGCGTTGCCAATACGCTGCGGTGTCGGGACCTGGAAGTGACTGCGACGTTGGGGTACCGACCCCAGAATGGAAATCCCGACCACAAAGTGGGAACTAGAGCAAATTTAAAGAATGGGAAGGGTGCATGACCAATTCCACAGAATGTTTGTCAGCTTTTCCATTTTCCATTTCAGTTGTAGAAAATGCTATCAAGTATAAATGAGCACAAAACTTGGAAAAATCATCTTCAAAGTTTAAATGTAGAACATGCTGCAAATATATCCATGCACAGGATCAACAATCTTCTCTTACTGTGTTAAAATGGATTTACCATAAAACTTTAAGAGAAAATTCTACAATGACATTATTCATATAGGGAAAGTTCCATTAATCCCACAAAGATTAGCAGCAAAATCAAGACCTGGAGCAGCCTACGATACAGCAAGCACCAAACTGAGAATATTGCTATCACAAATCCATAAAAAGGAGCTACAATATCTAAATGCTTAGTGGAAAATTGCATGTTAGTGGATTGGTGTCAGTGCTAATACATCACTATGCTGAACATAGCCATTCTTCTTGAAAATAATTCAAACATTAGCACCTCAGTGTGGTTTTATAGGTCTCCAGTTACAATGTGTAAACAGAAGTGTTTGATTCCTCTCAATTTGTCACAAGGTAGCATCTTTATGAATTGTCTATGTGACCCCTGTTATTTACTCCTTCGAAAAAGTTCCCGTTACTGGCTAACAAATATTTTAAGAATTATTCCATGGCAGTTAGTCAACCAGAATTAGAGTTGCAAAGCTATGAAAGTATTTTTCCAGCACTTTATACTTTGGACTGCATTAAACAGCTTGCGAGATAAGGTACCTGAGACATTTATTTTTGCAGTCGTATATTCATTCAATATATGAGAAAAGCAGAAGGTCCTCAGTTTTTTCAATTCTTATCTCTTCACTGAAGAAAATTCTGTGTTAAACAGAAAGCATTGCCTTAACAGCCAAAAAGCAGTTTTAAACTAACTCATTAAAATATTCCCTGCAGTTACAGTCATAACAACAATGTATTTTTTTTAGCCAGACTTCAGACATTCCTACATGTCACATCACTATAATCTGAAATGAATCCATTTCAGTATTAATCTCATTTTCTGACCTACTCTCAGCGCAGCAAATTAAAATATAGCATGGACGGGTTGGCATTTATCCAATAGGGAGGCCTGACATTATTGGTTACATCTAGCAGATGTCTCGCCAGTATATAATTAGCTACTCTTGTTTTTAATCGGTCAGATTAAATGGAATTCAATATCAAATAATTTATCAATTGCTTGCTAAAACTTACAGTTTTGAATAATTTCAGAGACATCGCTCGAAGACCTCAGTACCATGTAACTACTAACATGACTTCGGTTTGACCCTGTCTCTGAAGTCAACCTTAAGGATTCTCACTTTTAGTCTGAAGGTTGAAATCCCACTTCAGAACTCAAACATATAATCTAGGTTGGCATTTCAATATGATGCCTCTACCAGCCTACCTAGGTAGATGAAGTAGATCCCATGTCACTATTCAAAGAAAAACAGAGGTTTCCTGCTGTCCTGGCCTACATTCATTCCTCAACCACCAAAATCGAATAAAAACAGATTATTCTGCCTTTCACTTAATTGAATCAAAAGCATTTGATAGGGTAGATACAGAGAAACTATTTTATCTAGTGGGGAATCAAGAACAAGGAGCAACACCTCAACAATAGAGCTTAGCTATTCAGAAACAAAATCAGGAAGCACTTTTTCAAACAACGTGTAGCAGAAATCTGGAATTCTCTTTCCTGAAAGGCTGCGGATGCTGGAGATTTCAGGATTGTGATTGATAGATTTTTGTTAGGTAGGGGTACCAAGGAATCTGGAGTTAAGGCAGTTAAAATGGAGTTAAGATACGGATCATCCCATGATCTAATTTACTGGCACGGCAGGCTTGAGTGGCTGAATGCCCTATTCCTGATCTTCTGCTGTTTATGGAACTTTGCAATGTGCAAATTGGCTGCCATATGTTGTCTACATAACAACAATGACTGCCTTCAAAAGTAATCCATTGGTTCCAAAGCATTCTTGGAAATCCTGAGGATTTGATAAAGTGGTATGTAAATGCAAGTTCATCCTTCCTTCCTTATGGGAATGTAGAGGGCATCTCTGACTGAATCCTCCTGAATAGGAATAGATTTTTGTTCAGCTTTACCGCCATTTATCTAGAGACCTATTGAACGAAATATATTTTTTGCATTTCTGAGTCTTTGACTCTAACATTCCCATTGGTCGTCTTCCACATTGAGACACATTTTCTTTGTTTCTCATTACTTACAATAGAGATTTTGCTTTGTTCAGCATCCCAGATGAACATTTAATCTAACTAAGCAGTGATCCAGTTTTAATTATATTTTTCATTATGACTACTGTATGCCCAATAGAGCAGACAAACTTTAAAAACATCTCTAGCATAACATTATTGAAGCAAACCAGTTACATAGTGAAAAAGTTGATCAAATTACATTGATAATAGTGCATTTTTGAATTAAAATATCTGACTTCATCTGTTTTAAAAAATATTGTAAGGAGCGTGCTTGTTCACACATTGTGAAAGGTTTTATATTTTATGGGACTAATAATTGTCGTGAATGGTGGTGGACAATTAAACAACAAACAGGAGGAGGAGGCTCCACAAATATCCCCATCTTCAATGATGAGGGAGCCCAGCACATCAGTGCGACAGATAAGGCTGAAGCATTTGCATCCATCTTCAGCCAGAAGAGCCGAGTGGATGATTCATCTCGGCCTCCTCCTGAGGTCTGCAGCATCACAAATGCCAGTCTTTAGCCAATTTGATTCACTCCATGTAATATCAAGAAATGACTGAAGGCACTGGATAATGCAAAGGCTATGGGCCCTGACAACTTTCTGGCAATAGTACTGAAGACCTGTGCTCCAGAATTAGCTTCACCACTAGCCAGTCTGTTCCA
The DNA here is from genome assembly GCF_036365525.1 of Heterodontus francisci. Lineage (NCBI taxonomy): Eukaryota > Metazoa > Chordata > Chondrichthyes > Heterodontiformes > Heterodontidae > Heterodontus > Heterodontus francisci. The sequence continues at coordinate 163,020,043 of NC_090374.1, read as the reverse complement.
GTACAGCAACAACACTGGAATTAACTGACAATGTGGAAAATTGCCCAAGTATGTCCTGTACACAAAATGCAGGACAAATCCAACTTGGCCAATTACTGCCCTATCAGTCTATTCTCGATCATCAGCAAAGTGATGGAAGGGGTCATTGACAGTGCTAATCAAGCAGCACATGCTCAGCAATAACCTGCTCACTGACGCTCAGTTTGGGTTCCGCCAGGACCACTCAGCTCCTGACCTGATTACAGCCTTTGTCCAAATATGGACAAAGAGCTGAACTCCAGAGGTGAGGTGAGAGTGACTGCCCTTGACATCAAGGCAGCAGTTGACCGAGTATGGCATCAGGAACCTAAGCAAAACTGGAGTCACTGGGAATCGGGGGAAAACTCTCCACTGTTTGGAGTCATATCTAGCACAAAGGAAGATGGTTGTAGTTATGGGAGGTCAATCATCTCAGTCCCAGGACATCACTGCAGGTGTTCCTCAGGATAGTGTCCTAGGCCCAACCATCTTCAGCTGCTTCATCAATGACCTTTGCTCCATTCTAAGGTCAGAAGTGGGGATGTTCGCTGATGATTGCACAATGTTCTACAGCATTCGCGACTCTTCAGATAATGAAGCAGTCCATGTCCAGATGCAGCAAGACCTAAATAACATGCAGGATTGTGCTGATAAGTGGCAAGTAACATTCGCGCCACACAAGTGCCAGGCAATGGCCATCTCAAACAAGAGAGACTCTAACCATCTCCCCTTGACATTCAATGGCATTACCATGCTGAATCCCCCAGGATTAACATCCTGGGGATTACCATTGACCAGAAACAGAACTGGACCAGCCACATAAATACTGTGGCTACAAGTCCAGGTCAGAGACTGCGAATTTGGCGGCGAGTAACTCACCTCCTGACTCCCCAATGCCTGTCCACCATCTACAAGGCCCAAGTCAGGTGTGTGGTGGAATACTCTTCATTTTCCTGGATGGGTGAAGCTCCAACAACACTCAAGAAGCTTGACACCATCCAGGACAAAGCAACCCACTTGATTGGCACCCCATCCACCACCCTCAACATTCAGTCCCTTCACCACTGACACACAGTGGCAGCAGTGTGTACCATCCACAAGATGCACTGCAGCAACTCACCAAGGCTCCTTGGACAGCACATTCCAAACCTGCGACGTCTACCATCTAGGAGGACGAGGGCAGCAGATGCATGGGAACATCACCACCTGCAAGATCCCCTCCAAGCCACCCACCATCCTGACTTGGAACTATATCGCCGTGCCTTCACTGCACTGTGGGTGTACCTACCCAACATGGACTGCAGAGGTTCAAGCAGGCAGTTCACCATCACCTTATCAAGGGCAATTATGGATGGGCAATAAATGCTGACCTAGCCAGAAACATCCACATCCCACGAATGACCAAAAAAAACTCCAGAGGCCTTGATGAATAATCCAAAAAAATAAGTTCAAACCCTTTCATGGCAGTTTATGAATTTGAATTCAATTTTCTTTTCAAATAACTAATTTGTGAATAAAAAGCTAGTAACCATAAAGCTGTTGGATTATTGTAAAAACCCTACTAGTTAATTAATATCCTTTAGAGAAGGAAACCTGACATCTTTACTCAACCTGGTCTATATGTGAATCCAATGTCTGAGCAAGCCACTCAGTTGTGTTAATCGCCTACAAGGCAGGATAAGAAGAATAAAACCAGACACTCGACTTCAATCTTGGCATTGGTTACAGTGCCACACAACAGACTTTTAAGTAAAGTTATAGCTCATGGAATAAACAGGACAGTGGCAACATAGATACAGAATTGGCTGAGTGACAGACAACAAAAAGTTTTGGTTAATGGATGTTTTTAGAACTGGAGGAAGATTTGTAGTGGAGTTCTCCAGGGGTCAATGTTGGGCCCTGGCTTTTCCTGATAGATATTAATGACCTAGACTTTGGTGTACAAGGCACAATTTCAAAGTTTGCGGATGATACGAAACTTGGAAGCATTGTGAGCTGTGAGGAGGATAGTGTAGAGCTTCAAAAGGACAAAAACAAGCTGGTGAATTGGGCGGACAAGTGGCAGATGAAGCTCAATGCAGAGAAATGTGAAGTGATTCATTTTGGTAGGAAGAACACGGAGAGACAATATAAAATAAAGGGTACAATTCTAAATGGGGTGCAGGAGCAGAGGGACCTGGGTGCATATGTGCATAAGTCATTGAAAGTGGGAGGACAGGTTGAGAGAATGGTTAACAAAGCATACAGTATCCTGGGCTTTATTAATCGGGGCATAGAGCACAAGAGCAAGGAGGTTAAATTGAGCTTGTATAAGACACTAGTTTGGCCTCAGCTGGAGTATTGTTTCCAGTTCTGGGCACTGCACTTTAGGAAGGACGTGAAGGCATTAGAGAGAGTGCAGAAAAGATTCATGAGAATGGTTCCGGGGATGAGGAACTTCAGTTATGAAGATAGATTGGAGAAGTTGGGATTGTTTTCCTTGGAGAAGAGAAGGCTGAGAGATGATTTGATAGAGGTATTCAAAATCATGAGGGGTCTGGACAGAGTAGATAGAGAGAAACTGTTCCCACTCATGAAAGGATCGAGAACGAGACAGCACAGATTTAAATTAACTGTTAAAAGAAGCAAAAGCGACATGAGAAAAAACTTTTTCATGCAACGAGTGGTTAAGGTCTGAAATGCACTGCCCAAGACTATGGTGGAGGCAGGTTCAATTGAAGCATTCAAAAGGGACTGTTATATGGAAAGGAAGAATGTGCAGGGTTACTGGGAGAAGGCGGGGAGTGGCATTAGGTGACCTGCTCTTTCAGAGAGCTGGTGCAGACATGATGGGCTGAATGGCCTCCTTCTGCACTGTAACAATTCTGTGATTCTGGATTCAGACACGATAAAGGCACAATCAGCCCAGTCGACTACACAAAGTCCTCCTCATTAACATCTGGGAGTAGTGATAAAATTGAGAGAGCTGTTCCACAGAATAGTCAAGCAACAGCTTGACATTGTCATTCTCACAGAATCATATCTATCAGCGAGTGTCCCAGACTCCTCCAGGGTATGTCCTGTCCCACTGACAGGATGGACCCACTAGAAATGAGGGCACAATGATAGACAGTAGGGTACAAGAAGCCCTGGGAGTCCTTAACACTGATTTCAGGCCCCATGAATTCTCCTGGTTTCAAGACAAACATGGGTAAAGAAACCTCCTGCAGATTACCACCTACTGCCCTCCCTCAGCTGGTGAATCATGTTTGAATACCACTTGGAGGAAGCACTGAGGGCAGCAAGGGGACAGAATGCACTCTAGGTGGGTGACATTAATGTCCATCACCAAGGGTGGCTTGGTAGTACCACCACTAACCGAGTTGGCCATGTCCTGAAGGACATAGATGCCAGACTCAGCTTTTAGCAGATGGCAAAACAAGGGAATATTCAACTTGATCACATCCTCACCAATCTACCCGTCTCAGATGCATCTGACGATGACAGTATTGGTAGGAGTGACCACTGCACAGTCCTTGTGGACAGGGATAGGCACCAACACATTGCACCAGGGACATTTGACAAAATTATTGACTTAGCCATGGATATGGGGGTAATTAATCTGTATATAAGGTGTATAACCAATCTAATGCCATCAGAACACGGTCCAATTTAAAACACATTTCCCTCTATAAAAAGTAGCTAAGCATACTGTTACGACTGAATTGGAAGGAGTGCACTGTCTTTCTCTAGTTTCACTTCTCCACAGGTCACAACATATATTTAAATGTTTATTCAGTTACCGATACAGCCAATTATATACTCTATTTTATTTCAGAATAAAATCCACCAACCAGGTTTCTTTAATAAACAACAAAATTGTCAATTTATTATAAAACAAGACATATTTAGTAAAGATGCAAAGCATTAACATGCAGACTGAAATATAAAAATTCCCTTCTAACTTAGCCCAACACTCACACACATACTGCAGAGATCGCTTAACAAAAAAAAAGACAAAATATACTTTGGGCAAGTACTTGTTAATTCTTGAAGAAAAAGGATAAGATGTGGAATGATATCAGTTGTCCCTTTTCTGGCATACCAATATGCATAGACATCTGGCAGGGGGATCTTTTTGAGCAGCTTTCTTCAGGTGACATCAAGGATTAGTCTGGCAGGCTTTAAATGCGGCATCAGGGGTTTCAGCTATCACGCACTGAATTCTCAGGGTTTCTCAGTGAGGTGGAGAAAGGATGATCTGCATGTTTCTTTCAGTAGGCTGTAAACCCAGCAGTGCCACCAGGAGCGCCACCAGGTCAGGCCCTGGCGAGGCAAGGATGGTCGTTTGGGGAGAAGGTGGGGGGGGGCATCTCAGGTTCTGGGGATGTTTGGGGAAGCGAGGGCAGCCCTCAATCGGGCACCCTGTGTCTGTTTGTCCACCTCCCCCAACCCCATGCACTGAGAGGCTGCCAGGCTTCACTGGGCGGCCTTTCACATCTCCTGGACGCCCGCTTGCCACGGGTAAAATCCCCGTGGAGGCGGGCAAAGGCCCTTAAGTGACCACTTAAGGGCTTTGATTGGCCTGGAGTGGGTGCATAAAGTGGGACAGAGGTGGGAGCGGGTTGGGAAGGCCTCCCACTCAATCTTATGCCACCCCCCCCACACCCCCCGCCCCCATCCGGCTCGCTGGGGTGGCATAAAATTCCGGCCATTAAATCTTGATGCAAATATGAACAATTGTGCAGCATCAGCACCAGTATTAGCATTTGTGTCTTGGGAAAAAAAGAGCTGGGACATTGAATGCAACAATTTATCTGAAATCATTATTAATAATTCATATTGTTAATGACTTATTTGTATTTGTTTCTTGAGAATTCAATTTTCTGTTTTGTATTATGATGCTTTAATTAATTTTGTAATTTGTCTGTATATTTTATTTCTTTCTCCTTCACCTAATTTTTCTATTTGCAAAGAAGTTGTTTCGATGCAGAGTAAAGTAACCTTTGGCTGATGCACAGCTGCTAATTTGAGGAAAGTGATTTCTCTGAAGTGAATAAATTCTGTACACAACCAAACATAGCTTAGAAAAATACCTGAATGCTTTCCTTGGATTTAGAGAGCAATCTTCCGTAAATGGATTAGTAATAGCAACTAAAAATATTCGGGAGTGCAGATTGCTAACACCATGATTCTATTATACAAAGGGAATTATCTTATAATTTTGTATTTACCTTTCAACAATTTGTCCCTTTGGAAAGCATTGCTACCTTCATTCTGGGCAGTTTGGAGTCTTAGTTTATTTTGAAAGCCAGGACTCAATAACATTACCACTGGTGGGCTGCACATGGCAAATGAGTGTCCTGGTGTGAATCAGCCAGACTACGGCCCAGGGTTCGAGGTGGGGTGGGCGGGTGCCAATTCTCGGCATGGGATGGGGAGACCTAGTGTGCCAATGTTGACTTTGCGAAGAATAGAGCAGCACTTTTACTCCTCCAACATCCAGAAACTGGACCTCCAGCTCAAACTGCATGAAGTGTGCACAAATAACACTTAGTCCAGTTTGAGTCCTAAATTGGCAATTGGGACCACAATTTGCATAGCAAAAGGGCCTACAGCTTGACTAAGTTGAGGACACTGGCTGACCAATGGTGGGCCCTTGGGAAGGCATTGCCAGCCACACAACCATTGGCATTAGGACGGTAAATCAAACCTCGGCTCATTACTGCCCCAGTTCCATGAGGCAAGAGGCTTCAGATCTCCCCTTAAAAATGTGCTTAAAACAAAAATTCTTTCCTGGATGGAGTGAAGCCTGCCATTTTATTTCACATCCTGTGGCGCTATCAGCTTCATTGGAGAAATCCTGATATCCCTTCTAGAATGATAGGGCAGAATTTCCTGAACTAGTGAAATAAGAGCTTGAAGTGCTTCGATCTCAGCTGTTTGCCAAAGTGGAACTTTGCTTACATGAGGTATCGCAGAATATTTGGGTTATAAATTTGTCTCTGGCGATGGCGCAAAATGGGTGATATCAAGTCAGCCGACCATTATACACAGCAATGAAACTGAGTATTATTTTATAATGAGTGGCCAATCCGATATCACCTATTTTACTCTACCGGCTGAGATGAATTTCTACCCCTTTGTCTTTTATTGGTAGTTCCAGATACATCGCTTACTGACAATGAAAAAAGCCTGTCCTTATGCTCCTATGCCTTTGGCAAATACTCGAGGCATTTCGTTCCTGTAAATAAGCAGATAGGAATCCAACCTTCTGCCTCTCCCCTGCCACCTCCACCCTCACCTCCAATAACAGGTGCAAAGAGCTCATGGACCTCTTTGTGACTAGGATTGAGATCATCCATTCAGCTGCCTCTGCCACTTTCCTGAATTCCCCTTGTTCACTGAGCTAAACTTCCTCTAAGTTTGCCCCCTGCCCTGGATCCACCACAAACTCTGTTCCCTCACCATCGAGTCCTTCCCTCTTCATAAGATCATAAGAACTAGGAGCAGGAGTAGGCCGTCCAGCCCCTCGAGCCTGCTCCGCCATTCAATAAGATCATGGCTGATCTTTTCGTGGACTCAGATCCACTTACCCGCGCTCCCACCGTATCCCTTAATACGATCATAAGAACTCTTCCTGGCAACTATTTGAGGCTGAACCAACCTTGAAGTCATATTTGAACCCGAGATGAGCTTCCAACCGCTGTTGAAATATATCCTGTTGATCAACAGATCAAATGGCAAATGGATGAAACAGCACCTGCCAAAAGGAGGTCTGAACATTGTTAGCTCTTGCAACCTTCTTTACAAGTGTATGGATAAATATCTGTTTTTGGCGTCTAATTTGGAAAAGTGTTTAGTTCCAGCAAGCATTGGGTTTCAATCTTCTAGCATTGGTATCTTATGAGAACATCTCTTTCAGGTTTTGTTTAGCCTCCTCGGATCTAAACATTGTCAAATTGAACCATCCTTCTTTGTTGCAGTAGTCCGTGTGATGTTGCACTCGTCAAATGCTGCACTCGTCAAACGATGTCTTGTTTTTCCATTCCATCCAGTTCCGCCTTCAACTTTTCTTGAATATGCACACTGCATTTCGCAGTGGGTCGATAGATGGCAGTGCACCTTATTTAAGGTGTAGGACTGGGTCCCTGTGGAAATATCCAACCATGTCAAACCGGTCCAAGTACAACCCCCGGAGGCCCAGTACTCATCCAACGGGTGTACACCTGTTTTGACTGCTGTGGAAAAGCCCACAGTTACTGCAATCCTTATTCTGCCTAGGTGCCTTGACAGCAGGCATTTCATACCCTAAGGTTTGCAAACGCTGAGACCCTATGATAAATGCTTCGTATATGGGTCTGTCCTGTAGTATGCTCTCCAGGCCGTGTCCCTTCAACTTTTCCAGGAGGTCTTTCTGGAACTCCTCAATAGGAGTGGAGGTGACAACCAAGTCCATAATTCATTCTGAGAGTTCAGCATCAAGGAAGTCACACGTGTTACAACCAGGTGAGAAAGAGGTCTAGGGTTCCCTTTCACCATTCACCTGGTCTTACTATAATGGGGTTTTATTTTTAAACACACTGTGTTTTTAGCTCCTTCTTGGTGAATCCTTGTTCACCGTTTTCCAATTATAAGGCAAAGAAATGAGCACGAACAGGCTTTCTTAGGTTTAAAGAAGAAAGGTGAAATGTTATTAAACTTAAACTCTAATTCGGTTGATGCCTACGGATACACGACATGCCCACGCTAGCATGCATATGTGATACACACATGCACATATAGACAGAAAAGGGCAGAAGAAAAATAAAGTGGAAAGGTCTGAAACAATATCTGAAGAGTTGTTGTTACGGTTCTTCGAGCTCACTGTAGAATCCTTGATTGTAGGTAGATCTTATTTTTCATTGGAGCCCAGTATTCTTCTTAAACCTTGTTCACTGTAGGAGACTTTCCTGCATGCATCTTCATTCGGTTTTTGGAGTTCCGTGCGAAAGAGATGGGAGCAGACAGGAGAGGTTGTGGCATGCCAGCCAGGAGAGGGCTTTTCAATCCAGGAGCAAACAGCTTTCTGCTGACTCTCAGTTCAAAACAGAGCAATTCAGAAAACAAACCCAGACTGCCAAGGAGGTTTATCATGTGACTAACTGGTTTGATCATGTCTGTTTGTGGACTGTGTGTATCAGGGAATGGTCCTTTGTCTACAAACACTGACTGTTAATATGCAAAAATGTCTTTCCAGCCAAGGGCCTGGCAACCCCTTGTCAAAGGCTTTCTTTTCTTCCCAGCAACAATTTCAAATTTAATGTACATGTGGTGAAATTAAGGTGCCTCATGCTTGGCAGGAGGAGGCCTGCATTACACCGCCACACCCAGTGGAATGAAATGTGATTTGAAAAAAGCCCATTTCATTAAAAGGATTGAGAGGAAATATATGATACAGGAAAAAATGATGCATTTCTCTCATTCATTTCCATTCATTCTAAAATCCTAAAGCTTATTAAAATTGCCTGTCTTTTCCGAGTGCCAGTGTTGCATTAATTGCCCCTTTTTGGCATCCCAGTAAACATGGTTCTTTAGGAAAGATTTTCTTCAGTTTCCCCATAGCCATGACTGCCTAGGGTCTTTGTTCCTGTTGAGGTCTGCCATGGGATGGTGGTGGGGGTGAGGGGGTGGGGGGGGTGTTGGAATGTAGAGTTAATTAGCCCTGAGTTGGAATTTTTTTTCCAAGAATGTCAGTAGTGGGCAGATCTATCCTGAACTCTCTTTCAGTGCTTTGCTCAGTCATGCAAAGGCGTTTGACTTCAGGGGATGGGTGGTTCCCTTTTCCTCTGATTGTAGGGGAGGATTCTTTGCTAATCTCCCCTTTGTTCTCTGGGACACTCCTGCCTGCAGTTATTTGTGCAGACTCTACTGCACTCCCCTGTGGCACTTTGTCTAGATGATGCATCATCCTTATGTTTTCTGTGCCACCTAAACGTCGCTCTTTGCCTCTGCAGGTTCTTGTAAATGCTGTTAGAAACTCTAGTGGGGTGCTTCTAGAGCCTGCATTTATGTAGGAGGATGTGGGGTCTAACATTTCAAATTTTTCGGGATTGGCTGACTGGACAGTAGGGGTTTCATCTGGGATTCCTCCCAGATTGCCTTTAACCTGCCCTCTTGGTCACTTCTTCCCCTTCCCTGTCTAACCTTTTGCCAGCCGTGCGCCTGCCTATCCCCTTCTGTTCTCGGCAAGGGTCCCTTACAGTTCACCAGCCCTCTGCTGGACGGTCCTCCTAACACAGGAGGTACAGGACTTAGGGGTGCAGGTTTCACTGTAGGTTGGGGTTTCCCCTCAACCTGGCACATGTGGCAACTCCTGCAGTACTCCAGCACATCTTTGTGGAGCTTTGTCCAGTCAAACTGTTGTCTAATGCGGGCTTTGGTCTTTCGTATACTGGCATGTACAGCCACTGTAGTCTCGTGGGCCCTCCTTTATAGTTCTCTCCGGTACCCCTGCAGAACCAGTAACTAGTGAACTACTGCCCACTTATTGGTCTCAAGTCTGTGAGGAGAACTCCATTTCCTCATCAGTACCTCATTCTTTAAATAGTAGCAATCAGGAACTTCCTCTGCTTCACTTTCAGACTGGGCAGCCTGTGATAACTCTCACAATACTGGGTCGGCTCGCTGAGCCTCACCTAGGGAAATCCATCTAATCCTAACTTTCCCAAGAAAGTCTCGGACAGGCAGGCCTCATGGTCATCTGCCTGCAGTGTCAATGCAGTCTCCTCTGGAGGAGTTGGTTTGATCATGGTCTGATCCACTACACATTCAGGGAAACTGGAGCGGTCTGTCTCCCACCACTGCCCTGTCTCTCTGACCTCACTACTGGGGGGGGGGGGATCTACCATCTTCACCCCCGCCAGATCATTACCGAGGAGCAGCCAACACCATCCACAGGCAAACTAGGGACAATCCCTATGGTCACCGGTCCCGAAACTAGGTTGCGCTCCAGGTGCACCTGGTGTACAGGTACAGGCATACACAAGGTTTTATTTTTAAACACAGTTTTTAGCTCCCCCTTGGTGAATCGTTGTTCACTGCTTTCCAAATATAAGGCAAAGAAATGAGCACAAACAGGATTTCTTAGGTTTAAAGAAGAAAGGTGAAATGTTATTAAACTTAAACTCTAATTCAGTTGATGCCTAGAGCTGAACTCAAGAGGTGAGGTGAGAGTGACTGCCCTTGACATCAAGGCAGCATTTGACCGAGTATGGCATCAAGGAGCCCTAGCAAAACTGAGGTCAATGGGAATCAGGGGGAAACTCCTCCACTGGCTGGAGTCATACCTTGCGCAAAGGAAGATGGTTGTGGTTGTTGGAGGTCAATTATCTGAGCTCCAGGACAACACTGCAGGAGTTTCTCAAGGTAGTGTCCTAGGCCCAACCATCTTCAGTTGCTTCATCAATGACCTTCCTTCAATCATAAGGTCATAAGTGGGGATGTTCACTGATGATTGCACAATGTTCAGCACCATTCGTGACTCCTCAGATACTGAAGCAGTCCGTGTAGAAATGCAGCAAGACCTGGACAATATCCAGGCTTGGGCTGATAAGTGGCAAGTAACATTCGCGCCACACAAGTGCCAGGCAATGACCATCTCCAACAAGAGAGAATCTAACCAACTCCCCTTGACATTCAACAGCATTACCATCGCTGAATCCCCCACTATCAACATCCTAGGGACTACCATTGACCAGAAACTGAACTGGAGTAACCATATAAATACCGTGGCTACAAAAGCAGGTCAGAGGCTAGGAATCCTGAGGTGAGTAACTCACCTCCTGACTCCCCAAAGCCTGTCCACCATCTACAAGGCATAAGTCAGGAGTGTGATGGAATACTCTCCACTTGCCTGGATGGGTGCAGCTCTCACAACACTCAAGAAGCTCGACACCATCCAGGACAAAGCAGCCCGTTTGATTGGCACCCCATCTACAAACATACACTCCCTCCACCACCGACGAACAGTAGCAGCAGTGTGTACCATCTACAAGATGCACTGCAGCAATGCACCAAGGCTCCTTAGACAGCACCTTCCAAACCCGCGACCTCTACCAACTAGAAGGACAAGGGCAGCAAATACATGGGAACATCACCACCTGCAAGTTTCCCTCCAAGTCACACACCATCCTGACTTGGAACTATATCACCGTTCCTTCACTGTCGCTGGGTCAAAATCCTGGAACTCCCTTCCTAACAGCACTGTGGGTCTACCTACCCCAAATGGACTGCAGCGGTTTAAGAAGGCAGCTCACCACCACCTTCTCAAAGGCAATTAGGGATGGGCAATAAATGCTGGCCTAGCCAGCGTCGCCCACATCCCATGAATGAATAAAAAAAAAGCTACATGACATGCACGTGCTGGCATGCATACGTGATGCACACATGCAAATAGAGACACAAAAGAGCAGAAAGAAAATAAAGTGGCAAACTTTGAAGCAATATCGGAAGATTTGTTGTTACAGTTATTCGAGCTCACTGTAGAATCTTGATTGTAGGTAGATCTTGCTTTCGTTGGGGTCCAGTATTCTTTTTAAACCTTGTTCACTGTCGAAGACTTTTCTCTCTTGGGGTTTATGTGTCTTCAGTCGGTTTTTGGAGTTCCATGGGAAAGAGATGGGAGCAAACATGAGAGGCTGGGGAGAGCCAGCCAGGACAGGTCTTTTCAATGTAGGAGCAAACATCTTTCTGCTGACTCAGTTCAAAACTGTACAATTCAGAAAACAAACCCAGACTACCAAGTAGGTTAGTCATGTGACTAACTGTTTGACCATGTCTGTTTATGTATTGTGTCTATCAGGAAATGGTCCTTTGTCCAATAAACACTGTTTGTTAATATGCAAAAATGTCTTTCCAGCTCCGTAATGCGGGTAGCCAGTAGCTGCAGATGGATACACTTCCTGCACACATGGTTGACATGGACACTGGAAGCATCCCTGACTTCCCACATAGCACAGGAGGAGCATATCACGGGACTGAGCTCTCCTGCAATGACTTACCCTTAGGTTAATTAGTTACTCCCTTAATTAAAAAATACTAATTACACTAGGGGTCTTGTTCTACCCACTTCAATCTAAAGTCCTTAAAAAAAAAACACTTTTGTAGTCCTCACCTTATCACCAGAGGACTTTTTTCCAACAAAAAAACAACTTTCCCCTTATTTTTTAAAGATATTCTAACAGCTGCTACTCACCAACCAATCACCTTGCAGCTCTCCTCTGACGTCACTGTTTGCCTTTTTTTCCCAAAACTTCAGCGCGCTGGAAGAGGTTCGACTGCCCTCCTCTCCACTCCGCTCCCGAAAGGTAAGAGACTAGGCCTCAATCCTCGGGGCCGACTTATAGGCTCTGCTCTCGGCGTTCTCCCCACAGGTCCACTCTGTTCCTCTCCGCTCCGCTCCCGGAAGGTAAGAGACTGGGCCTCAATCCTCGGGGTCGATTTATAGGCTCCGCTCTCGGCGTTCTCGCCACAGGTCCGCTCCGGTCCTCTCCTCTCCGCTCCCGGAAGGTAAGAGCTACGAATTCATACTAATTTCATTATTTTTAAATAATTAAATAATTAAGTAATTCATACTAATTTAATTAGTATTCATTTAATTCTGTTTTGTTTAATGAAAAAAGAGGAATAAATATTCAGACAAATTTAGATTATAAATTATTACAGAATATGATTTTCAAATAATGCATGAAATATTTCAACTGAAGTTTTTCTTTTAAATTGTTTAATATTGTTAATATTTTATCAGACAATGTTTTATTCCTAATATTCTTACTTTTTCTATCTTTTTAAATTTTCTACCTAGAAAATACTATCTTTTTTTCTCTCAAAACTTCCTGATTATTGTCTCCTACCATCAAACTGTCTCCTCTGGGAGACCAGGATAATCGTAGACTTTTCAATGGCCACCAGCAATGCTGCTCTATGACCTTCAAACAGAACTGATTCTACAGATATTCACATCGCCTCACGTTACATGTAGCAGTCTCTCAGATAGCTCATGACATTTGCCTCACAGGAAATTGAGTTTCAAATAGTCAAATGCCCTGGGATTCAGACTCAAGCTGTACTATGAGGTGGCCAGAACATTGTCATTGGGCATTTTTAACCATTTTTATTTCTGATTTTTATTCCATCCAAAGAATCCATTCCTTCACCCAGGAGGGTGAGAGGTTCTGGGCTTCTCTGACATTGATGTTTATACAGCACTATGATTGACCAACAGGAGATGTGTAGTATCCTTTCCTTTTCATCAAATTGATTTCTCTGGATATATGATAGCTTTAGGCTTTTCTTCATTTAGTGAGTGACTCAAGAACTCATTGAACTCACTTTCAATATGTCCTTAATAAGCAGGCACTCAAAACCATATCAATTTAGTTCATAGGCAGATGACACAAAGGTTTTGAGCTATCTAGCAATTTTAATAATGTACCTGCTCTTTTTTGAGCTGCAATTCAAAGCCATAATGGTAAAATTAATTTTCCATTGACTGATAACCAACCTTACCTAGTTGCTAATTGTGAAAGTTACAGCCTTGACTAATTTGCAATCAATTAACTTAAGATATGCAGCTATCAAAAATGACTTTACCCCATAGATTTAAATGTAAAACAACAAGATGAAAAAATGTTTTTCTCAACACATGATACCATGCAGTTCCTAGTATGTATATATTAAGGTACCCTGCTCCAGCCTACTGCATCAATGGGTTAATCAATTAGGGAAAAAGCTCATGATTATGTCCAGAAACAAACAACTTTTCCATTGAAGCATCAGAAATAAGATTTATAGCTCAGAAATAAATGGATTAACACCTCAATTCAAATAATGGATGGATGAATTTGGTACAAACACATTAAGAGTTAATATCATAATATTGCACAGCATGATTTCTTAGAATAATGCAGAAAGCACATTTCTAGTACCATAGTAAAGGAAGTGTACATGTGAGTAAAACCGATTAGCTTGACAACTGAAAGCCACAGAATGAAAAATCCTTGAATGCATAAAATCCCAAGCACTAATCCCCAGAAAATCCACAAATCCTGCTTCAGCTCACTTTACAAATACTGTAGTGCACTGCAGCAGCAATATAATTAGAGGTCGATTTCCTCTAGATCACTTACTTTATTACAAAGCGTATGAATCATACACAATTATCATGCATTTACGTTAAAAATAAAAAGTTGTTTTTAATTAAAACAATTCATAGCAAACTTCAACAGAATACAACACAAGAAGGTAAATTCACCAAACCCATATCCACAGTGGAAAGGATTGGAATCCTCACACTTAGCCAGTTGGACCATGGGAATATACAAACATTAATAGGCCTTTCAGTCCCTCGAGCCTGTTCCACTATGCAATTAGATCATAGCTCATTTGAATCTTAACTCCCGTTACTCTTTGTTTCATATCCCTTAATACCCTTACTTTTAAAAAAATCAATGATAGATCTATCTCTGACACCACCTCTGAGTGGCCTAGATCTAAATTTAAGGTTATGCCCCCTTGTTCTGCACTGTCCACCACTGTCCACTCTAAATTCTTTTTTGTTTTGCGTAGCTTGTTCTTTTGAATGCGCAGTATCTTGAAATTGTTTTCTGCTGCAGTGCATGCGTGGTATCTTAAGTCGGGCATTGTGTGAGTGACCTGTGCATTCTGGGCTGCTGTGCAGTTCTGTGCGCACACAGCTTACAGGAAATATTGCTTCCCATCAGGGAAAATATTTTCCTTCTATCTTTAGAAATATTAAATACCTCGAGTAGATTGCCCTTAAATATTATACTCAGCGGAATCCAGACGTAGTCAATGTTGTGATATTGCTTTAATTGCTTTAATACTAGTTAATATAACACTGAATATGTAAATAGTTTAGTTTACATCACAGGAAGTGCAATTATCAAGAAAACATGCTATGCCAAATGAGGATTTTTAATTCATTGGTTCGAAAATTACATTAAACTTTAAAAAAAAGGAAAGCTGGAATAATACAGACAACTTTTAAAAAGATTTGGCCAAATCTAAACATAGCCACCACCATTTGCATTTGAATACCTTACACATTCCAAGGCATCAAAGTGGAGACACATGTCTGATTAGCCTGTACCCAAAACAATGGCTTGCTCATTGATTGAACTACCTGAGATTGCTTTCATTAGCAAGACGTTCAAAGCCATCCCAGTACATTAACACTGAAAGGGTGAACCCCTCCAGGTGTAAATATTGACATCCTGAGGCCTGAGAGATTGAAATTCCTAAACTTGAATCTCATTAGGAGGTAAGAGAGAATACAATGAGACAATCATGTGACCATCTGTCCATCACTGTGAAAGCTGGGAGTTTCCTTTGGACAAGGAGACAATCTCCTGAGACTTTGAAGCAGAGAGGCTTTGAGTGCTAAGCTGGCAAAACCCCAGTGGGGCTGTGTGTATCTCTCTATCTTTATCTCTAGAAGGCCTGGAGGGGCATGCGAAGCCTAGCTACCAGTTGCTCGATCCAAGATAAAGACACTAAGAAGAAAGCCCTCTGCTCAACTGCCTCCAAGAACAACTATCAATGCAGAAATTCAGGACAGCAAATTCACCCGAAAGACCAATAAAGCAACCAGACACTATAGACTCTATTATTTTTTATTTTGGACTCTAATCCAACCCAACATCTATTCCTCATCACTCTGTAATCTATTTTTTGTGTGTTTCTCATGTTTATGTGTGTACGCAAAAATGTAACGTAATTTTATTATTTTATTTAGATCGGGTTTAATTTTTTAAAGTACAGTCAGGGGCTTGCCCCCCCACCCACCCCACGACCTGCCAAGACTGAGGCACACATTATTTTGCCACATGAACATTAAAACTTGAAATTGCAAGCCCCTGACTGGAAAGACATTTGCATAGTAACTGACAGTATTGGAACAATGGGGTCCCAGTCGTGGCTTCCCCAATACACAGAAGAAGTGGTCAGTCCAGTTTTGGTCACATGGAGGTTTCGAGTTTGAACTTCCGACAGAGGATTTTGAATTCGGAAAGCCGTGTGCTGCAGGCTGGAACAGAACCTCCTCTCCAGTCCTGCCTCCATCTCATTCCCTCAGAACTGAGAGAAAAGTCTCCTATGTGAACAAGGTTGAAGAAGAGCACTGGGCACGGACGAACAGCAAGACTACCTACAATCAAGTGAGCTCGAAGCACAATAAACAAGAAACTCTTCTGATATTGCCTGAAACCCCTCTCTTATATTTTCCTCTCCTCTTTTCTGTCCCTATTTGCATGTGTGTATCATGTGTGCATGCTAACGCGGGCGCGTCGTATATCCATAGGCGTTAACTTTATTAGAGTTTAAGTTTTAACTTAATCTTTCTTCTTTTAACCTCAGAAAACCTATGTGAATGGTTTCTTTGTCTTATAATTGGAAAGCTGTGAACAAGGATTCACAAAGGGGAAGCTGTTTACAATTAAATCCTGTTACAATAAGACCAGGTGAAGATAGTAACAGACCCCTAGACACCTTTCTCACCTGGTCGTAACAGTACAATAAACTCAACTTTTTCTTGTTTAAACTCAAGATAACCTGTCTGACTGGTTCTTTTATGATCACAACAAAGGTAAAAGGTAAAACACTCACTAAAGCGGTAAGCACATCCACTGTCTAAAAAGGAATAAACCCTGTTGCAGTTAAATAAGATGAAGGACAAGAAGGGAGCCTTGTGACTCCTCCTTGCCTGGCCGTAACAGAAATTTGGGGGCTCAGCTCCAAGGTCAGAACCCAATGACAAATGAGAAATTGGAAGTGGGAAACCAAATTGATCCTGAAGAAAAATATTTAATATAGGTTTCCTTGTAGTTTTCGCTGCTAGTGTACTAACATGTCAACATTTAAGGCCAGTACCTTCCTAAGCCAGAGCAAAGTAACTTGGGACAGGTTAAATGCCCTATTTATTGACGAGTTGAGGAACGTAGCTGGGCAGTTAGGGATTACTATCCATCCAAAAGCTAGGAAACCGATCATCCTAAAACTTGTGGCCAACCATTTTCCACTTGAAACTGAAGAACAGGAGACAGGCTTAGAATCAGAAACAGACAGGGTAATGTTAATTAAAATACAACTACAATAGAGGAGACTAGAATTAGAATTCCAAAGAGAGAAAGAGCAGAGAGAGTGTCAAGAAAGGGAAATAAAGGGGAAAAAAAGAGCTTTCCAAAGGGAGTGAAAGCAGCTCCAACTAACTAGAGGAAGACCCATTACACCCAGTGAAGGCACAACTAGTGAGGGAGCTACCCATATCTCAGGACCAAGTGCTGAGTTCTTAAAGTGCTCCAAGTTGATTCCAAAGTTCAATGAGGGGGATGTGGAAGCATTTTTCATCACTTTTGAAAAGCCTGCAAAACTGCTGAAATGGCCAGCCGGCAGCTGAACTCTGTTATTGCAAATTAATAGGAAAGGCTAGTGAGGTTTATTCACTGTTGCCAGATGAGAAGTCAGCAGATTATGAGATGACTAAAAATGCTATCCTGGGCGCATATGACCTAGTACCGGAGGCATACCACCAAAATTTCTGAACCTCCAAAAGCAACCTGAACAAACCTACCTCAAGATACAGTCCATATATGAAAATCTGAGAGTAGTGATCCTTCTCGAGGAGTACAAAAACTCACTCTCCCTTCCCATTAAAACCCACATCGAGGAACAAAAGGTTCCAAGAGCCAGGCAGGCCAGAATCCTGGCTGATGAATTTATGCTTGTCCATGAGCCCTTACCCCAAGGGAAACCCTTCCCTAGTCACCCCCAAAAAGATAAAGGGTGGGAATGTGATGGGAGCCTGAACAGCCATGGGTGAGAAGGGAAAGCTAGACACACAAGTGGCCCTTGTCAGGCCAAAAAGGACAGTGCTGAAAGCAGGAGTGATGCCCAAAAACCTGTGTGTTTCCATTGTAACAAAGCAGGTCACCTTCGAGCTTGGAAAACCTGTAGGATTAATCAGGGCACACCAGACCAGTGCAGGAAAAGGGGCCCTGATAGAAAGCATAGGAGAGCAGGCTGTGGCTTTAACAGTGGCAGGAAGACCCAGTAAACCTACACTGCGAATGAGGGAAAACTTAACAAAATGCCTGAAAGTTACCAGCATTTTGTGTCCCAAGGAAAAGTGACCCCATACCCTCGAGTGAGGCACTCAAGCCCATAATCATATTTACAGGAGCCACCCAATCCCTCTGCTGGGAATAGGCATGACCATTCCCCCAGAGAGTGCATTCAATGCTAGGGTGGTAGTAAATGGTATTGGAGGGCGATATATGCCCATACCTTTATATCGGGTGCATCTGGAGTGCGACCTTGTTTCAGGACTGGTAACCATGGGGATTGTCCCTAGTTTACCTGTGGACGGGGTTGACCAGCTCCTGGGTAATGATCTTATGGGGGCAAAGGTGGTAGCTTTCCCAGTAGTTTTAGAGAGACCAAACAAGGTCAGCAAGACTGAGCAGTTGCAGGAGAAGGTCCCTGGCATTTTCCTTGACTGCATACTGACTGGGTCCATGGCCATACAAGCTCCATCAGAGGATGCTGAACTGGCATTGCAGAAAGACGACCCTACTGTCTGGTTATCTGAAACCTTTTTTAGGAAGTTAGAGGACCCAGAGGATGTGTTAAACAGGGCTTCCTTGGTTGAGGCTCAGCAAGCCGACCTAGTATTAAAAAGGTTAGCATAGACTGTCCAAACCAAAGCTGAAACAGAGGGAATCCCAAAGTACTACTATTTAAAGAATGAGGTACTGATAAGGAAGTGGAGATCTCCTCACAGACCTGCGGACGAAGAGTGGACAGTGATTCACCAGATAGTGGTGAGGTACCATTAAGAAATATTAAGAATAGCCCACGAACTTACAATGGCTGGACATATCAGTATACATAAAACCCAAGCCCGCATAAGTCAGCATTTTGACTGGCCAAAACTCCACAGAGATTTGGTGGAGTTCTGTAAAACTTGACACATGTGCCAGGTTGTGGGGAAGCCCCAACCTGCAATAAAACCTGCACCCCTAATTCCCAGACCGGCTTTTAGGGAACCCTTCCGCAGAGTGCTGGTGGATTGTACGGGGCCCCTGCCGAAAACAAAAGGGGGCTACCAGTATCTTCTCGCCATTATGGATATGACTACCCAATTCTCAGAGGCCATTCCCCTAAGAACTATCTCTGCCAAGGTAGTTGTGGAGGGGTTAACCCAATTCTTTATCAGATATGGGCTGTCTGTTGAGATCCAGTCAGATCAGGGTACAAATTTCTCGTCTGGGATCTTTAAAAAAATCATAGGTAATCTGGGCATAACCCAGCTAAAGTCTTCAGCCTACCATCCCTAGTCCCAAGGGACTTTGGAGTGGTACCACCAGACCCTAAAGACAATGATCCAGGCATACTGCTATGAGTAACCCCATGACTGGGACAAAGGGCTGGTATTTCTCCTGTTTGCCACCAGGGACTCACCCAATGAGTCTACTGGCTTTAGTCCCTTTGAATTAGTTTATGGACATGAGGTGAGAGGTCTTCTTAAACTAATCAAGGAGAGGTTTTTGGGACACAGGGTTGAGTATTCCATGTAAGACTACATTTCCATGTTCCAGGAGCGGCTCACAAGAGCCTGTGGAGTGACTCAGGAGAACATAAAAACCTCACAGACAGCAACGAAAAGGCAGGCAGATAAACATGCCAAGACCAGAACATTTTAGCCTGTAGATCATGTGCTAGTCCCACTCCCAATCCAGGGTGAACCCCTGCAAGCCCAGTTCAGAGGCCCATATTGAGTGGCAAAATGGATTTGCCAGGTAAAGTACTTAATTGACACCACAGACTGAAGGAAAAAAAAATGTCTGTGCCACAGTAACATGTTAAAACAATATCACAGCCGGGAAGCAGACAGAGAAGCACAGGTCAGACAGACAGTCAGGCAAGAAATAATGAAAGAGGCAGTGAGGACAAGTTAGAGGAAGGCCTGGTGGATTTCCAAATTCAACCCCCCCACTGCCCGGTCAGCTAGCACTGAAGTGTTGGGTAATTTAGACACCACACTCTCCTATTTGAATGCGGAACAAAGAGAAGCCCGAGCAAGGCTACTCACAACATTTAAAGAAATCTGCAGGGACACACCAGGCTATACAACCTTAACCCTATGTGATGTGCATGTAGGAGAGACCCCTCCCTTAAAACAGAAATCCTATCACCTAGGTCACAGGAAACTGTCCCAGGTTTGGGAGGAAATACAGTATGTGCGAGAAAACAACCTGATTGATCCCAGCAAGAGCAGCTGGAGTTCCCCAGTTGTGCTGGCACCCAAGCCCGATGGCTCAACAAGGCTCTGCTTTGATTACAGGAAGGTTATTGCAGTGGCCAGAGCTGATTTCTATCCCATTCCCCACCTGGAAGACTGTATTGATAGAGTAAGGAATGTCATCTATATAACCAAAATAGACTTGCTAAAAGGATATTGGCAGTTTCCCATAACACCCTGAGCCAAAGAGATCTCAGCTTCTGTCACCCCAGATGGCTTATTCCAGTGCCGAGTGATGCCCTTTGGTTTAAGTAATGCCCCAATGGCCTTCCAAAGGCTGATGAAACAGGTAGTGCCTGGGCTACCCAAATGTGTAGTTTATCCGGGTGATTTACTAGTGTACGGTGTGACCTGGGGAGGACCACCTAGACCAATTAGACGCCCTCTTCCAAAGGTTACAGTTAGCTAACCTAGTAGTAAACCTTGCAAAAAGTAGTTTCCTAAAGCTCAAGTGATCTACCTCGGGCATGTTATAGGTCAGGGGCAAGTGCTGCCCGGAGCAGCAAAGGTGCAGGCACTGATGGAGTTTCCCCTCCCCAAGACAAAAAGGGAAATAATGCATGTTCTGGGGATGTGCGTGTTTTTCTGCAAGTTTGTTTAAATTTCAGCACTATAGCCATCCCACTGAGAAGTTATTTTACTTCTCATTGTAATAAAAAGTTTTTCAAGTTACAGTATGGCAGGTCAGCTCAGCCAAGTGGAATGCATGTCCTGTGGTATTTGGGAAGTCATGGATGCACCATGTGTCCTAGACAAACACATCTGCAGGAAGTGTCACCAGTTGCAGAAGCTTGAGCTCCGGGTTTCGGAACTCGAGTGGCGGTGGAGTCGCTGTTATGCATCCACGAGGCAGAGGACTATGTGGATAGCACATTTCGGGAGGAGGTCACACCACAGGATAGGATATTGCAGGCAGAGAGGGAATGGGTGACCGCCAGGCAGTCTAAGAGAACCAAGCAGGCAGTGCAGGAGTTCCCTGAGTCTATCTTGCTTACTAATCGTTTTTTCCATTTTGGATACTGGTGAGAGCGATGGTTCCTTGGGCAAGTGAAGCCAGAGCAAAGTTCGTGGCACCACGGGTAGCTCAGCTGCACAGGAGGGGAGGAAGAAGAGTGGAAGAGCAATAGTGATAGGGGATTCGATAGTCAGGGGATCAGACAGGTGTTTCTGCGGCAGTAAAAGTGACTCCAGGATGGTGTGTTGCCTCCCTGGTGCCAGGGTCAAGGATGTCATGGAGTGGCTGCAGGACGTCCTTCTGGGGAAGAGGTTCTGATCCACATTGGTACCAATGACATAGGTAGGAAGAGGGATGAGGTCCTGAAAGAAAATTTTAGGGAGTTAGGAAGGAAATTAAAAGGCAGGACATCCAAAGCAGTAATCTCAGGATTACTCCTAGTGCCATGTGCTAGTGAGCATAGGAATAGGAGAATTGATCAATTGAACACGTGGCTAGAGAATTGTTTAGGAGGGAGGGCATCAGATTTCTGAGGCATTGGGACTGATTCTGGGGCAGGTGGGACCTGTACAAGATGGACGGGCTACATCTTAACAGGACCAGAAGAAACATCCTCGCAGGGAGATTTTCGAGTGCTATTGGGGAGGGTTTAAACTAGCTTTTCAGTGGGATGGGAACCTGAGAGGTAGCTCAAATTGGAAGGAAGTAAAGCAGGTAACAGGATGCAGAAAAGTAGCAAGTAACATTAGAAGGCAGATGAAACAAAGGTGAGCATCAACTAGGCTTAGAATGCAGAATGTCAAGAAGACAAGGTAAGGGTACTCTACCTGAATGCACACAGCATTTGCAACAAAGTAGATGATCTAAAGACATAAATAGAGATAAATGGGTATGATCTAATTGCCATAATGGAAATGTGACTACAGGGTGACCAAGACTGGGAATTGAATATTCAAGGATATTCAACATTTAGGAAGGATAGGCAAAAAGGAAAAGGAGATGGTGTTGAACTGATAATGAAGGATGGGATCAGTACATTAGTAAAGGAAGAGCTCAGATCAGAAGAACAATGTGTGAAATCTGTTTTTGGAGTGTGTTAGGGGTGGTTTTCTAGAGCAGTATGTTGAGGAACCAACTAGAGAACAGGCTACTTTAGATATAATATGTAATGAGAAAGGGCTAATTAATAATCTTGTTGTAACAGAACCTTTAGGGATGAGTGACCATAATATAATTGAATTTTACATTATGCTTGAAATTGAGATAGTTCAATCTAAGCCAGGGTGTTAAAATTGAACAAAAGAAAATATGAGGGTATGAGGGGCAAATTGGCTGAGGTGGATTGGGAAAATACATTAAAAGGTATGACAGTACATAGGCAATGGATAGTCTTTAAAAAAATTGCATAGTTTACAGCAAATATACATTCCTTCAAGGCACAAAAAGCGCAGAAGTAAAGGCAGTCAACTGTGGATAAGAAAGGAAGTTAAGGATTGTTTAAGATTAAAAGAAAAGACCTATAAAGTTCCCAGAAATAGTAGTAAACCTGAGGATTGGGAGGATTTTAGAATATAGCAAAAGAGGATGAAGAAACTGATAAAGGAAGGGAGCATAGAATATGAATATAAGCTAGCAGAATATATAAAAACGGACTGTAAAAGCTTCTATAGGTACTTAAAACGGAAACATCTGGCTAAGACAAATGTTGGTCCATTACAAGCAGAGTCAGGAGAATTTATAATGGGGCATAGAGAAATGGCAGAGAAGCTAAATGATTACTTTGTGTCTGTCTTCACTGAGGAAGATACAAGAAATCTCCCAGAATTAGAGATCCAAGGGATTTGGGGAAATGAGGAACTGAAGGAAATTAGTATTAGTAAGAAGGCTGTATTGGAGAAATGAATGGGGCTGAAGGTTCATAAGTCCCCAGGACCTGATATTTTACATCCCAGAGTGTTGAAAGAGTTAGCCATGGAGATAGTGGATGCATTGGTGATCATTTTCCAAAATTCTATAGATTCTGGAGTGGTTCCTGCAGATTGGAAGGTCGCAAATGTCACCCCATTATTTAAGAAGGGAGGGAGAGAGGGAATTACAGACATGTTCGCCTTACATCAGTCATTGGGAAAATGCTAGAATCTGTTATAAAGAATGTGATAAATGGACACTTGTATAATAATGATCTGATTGGACACAGTCAACATGGATTTCTGAATAGGAAATTTTGACCTACCATTTAAAATTTACCCACATTACAGGAAAAAAAATCATGTAATCGCTGATGCATTGTCCAGGGTCTAATCCAATACAGAACCATCCCAGACAAAACTTAAAAAAACCCAGAATAGCTGTTGCAGACAATGCCAGCTGCAGAAATTATAACATTAATGTGTGAATTTGAGAAGACAGTTTGAGAATGAATGTGTGTGGATTTTTTTACAACCTTGTAATGAAATGTTCCTATCATCACATTTCATTTTGTGTGGTGCAAAGGTGTCAAGGAAACATGTTATGCCAACTGAGGACTTTTAATTCATCGGTTGGAAACTTAAACTTAAAAAAAAGGAAAGCTAGAATATTACAGACAACTTTTCCAAAGACTTGGCCACAGCTAAACAAGGCCACCATCATTTGCATTTGAAAATCTTGCACATTCCAAAGCATCAAAGTGGAAACACATGTCTCATTAGCCTGTACCCAAAACAATGGCTTGCTCTATTGATTGAACTACCCGAGATTGCTTTCATTATCAAGACATTCAAAGCCATCCTGCGACATTAACACTGAAAGGTGGAACCCCTCCAGCTGTAAATATCGACATCCTGAGGCCTGAGAGACTGAAATTCCTAAAATTGAATCTCATTAGAAGGTGCCAGAGAATATACTGAGGCAGTCATTGAACCATCTGTTCATCTGAGACAGCTGGGAGTTTCCCTTGGACAAGGAGACAATCTCCTGAGACTTTTAAACAGAGAGGCTTCATGTACTAAGCAGGCAGAACCCCAGTGGGGCTGTGTCTCTCTCTTTCTTTCTAGAAGGCCTGGTTGAATTGCGAAGCCAAGCTGCCAGTTGCTAGATCCAAGACAAAGACACCAAGAAGGAAGCCCTCTGCTCAACTGCCTCCAAGAACAACTATCAAATCAGAACTTCAAGGCTGCAAATTCACCCGGAAAACCACTAAAGAGACTAGACACTGCAGACTGTGTGTCATTTTTTATTTGTTCTGGACTCCAATCAAACCCAAAATCTATTCCTTATCACTCCGTAATCTATTTGCGTGTGTGCAATTTTCATGTAGTGTGTGTGTGTGTGTGTGTGTGTGTGTGTGTGTGTGTGTGTGTGTGTGTGTGTGTGTGTGTGTGTGTGTGTGTGTGTGTGTGTGTGTGTGTGTGTGTGAAAGTGCAGCATAATTTTATTATTTTATTTAATTCGGATTTTTATTTTTAAGTACAATACAGTCACCTTTTTCTTAGTTAAAATCAAGAAAACCTGTCCAATTGGTTCTTTTATGATCACAATAAAGGTGAAAGGTAAATCACTTACTGAAGTGAACTCACTGTTCAAAAAGGAATAAAGCCTGTTGTGGTCAAATAAGAGGAAGGACAAGAGGGGAGCCTTGTGACCCTTCTTTGCCTGGCTGTAACACTATAGTTAGAGCAATGTTCGCCAGCTGATAGCACATGTATTGAGGACTTCTCCTAGAATCCTATTATTGTTCAATAAAGAAACACTTAGTTTAATTTATCAATCACTGTTATAGTATTTGTTACATTTGAGTTAAAAGCCAAGAAAACAATATCTTGGCAGCGGTGCAGATTTGCACAATGTGTTAGCAGCAGTGTTCAACATAGTAACAACGATCACAAGCATGACATCGTGGACAAGGAGAAAAGCCATAAAAGCCTGACCAACACTGAAAACATATGAATATACATACGAACGAGGAGCAAGAGTAGGCTATTCGGCCCCTCAAGCCTGCAGCGTCATTCTATAAGATCATGGCTGATCTGTTTGTGGACTCATCTCCACTTTCCTGCCTATACCTGATACTCTTTGACTCCCTTGTCTGTCAAGAATCTGTCTACCTCTGCCTTAAAAACATTCAATGACCCTGTTTTCACAACCCTCTGAGAAAAAAAAAATTCTTCTCATCGCTGTCTTGAATAGGAGACCCCATATTTTTAAACTGTGACCCCTAGTTCTAGTCATCTTCCACATGGGGAAACATCCTTTTAACATCCACCCTGTCAAGTCCCCTCAGGAACTTACATGTTTCAAAAAGATCACCTCTCATCCTTCTTAACTCCAATGAATACAGACCCAACTTGTCCAACCTTTCCTCATAAGACAACCTTCTCATCCCAGGAATAAGTCGAGACTTACCTGAAGATAGGAGCTGCAGCGGCTGGTGGACCTGTTCTCTCTCTCGGCGCGCACTGAGACTCGAAAAAAAACTTACACTGACATCACGGGAAATCTGCAAGGTGATTGGTTGGGTAAGTAGCAGCTGTTAGTGCATTTAAATAGCTTAAAAAATAAGGGGAAAGTTTTTTTTGTTGGGAAAAAACCTCTGGTGATAAGGTAAGTACTACTAAAGTGTTTTTTTAATTCAGTGTAACTTATTAAGGACTTCAGATTGTAGTGGGTAGATCAAGGCCCCTCGTGTAATTAGCATTTTTTAAATTAAGGGAGTAACGAATTAATCTAAGGGTAAGTCATGACAGGAGAGCTCAGACCCATGATACGCTTCTACTGCGCTATGTGGGAAATCAGGGACGCTTCCAGTGTCCCTGACGACCATATGTGCAGGAAGTGTATCCAGCTGCAGCTACTGGCCACCCGCATTACGGAGCTGGAGCTGCGGGTGGATTCACTGTGGACCATCCGCGATGCTGAGGACGTCATGGATAGCATGTTTAGTGAGGTGGTCACACCGCAGATAATGGCAGCACAGGCAGAAAAGAGATGGGTGACCACCAGATGGAGTAGTAGCCACAGGCAGGTAGTGCAGGAGTCCCCTGTGGCCATCCCCCTCTCAAACAGATATATCACTTTAGTTACTGTTGGGGGGGATGGCCTCCTGGGAAAAGCAACAACAGCCAAGTTCATGGCACCATGGAGGGCTCTGCTGCACAGCAGGGGAGGAAAAGGGGTGGAAGAGCTATAGTGATAGGGGATTCTATCGTAAAGGGTACAGATAGGCATTTCTGTGGCCACAAACGAGGCTCCAGGATGGCATGTTACCTCCCTGGTGCTCGGGTCAAGGATGTCTCGGAGCAGTTGCAGGACATTCTGAAGGGGAAGGGTGAACAGTCAGAGGTCATGATACACATTGGTCCCAACGACATAGGTAGAAAGAGGGATGAGGTCCTGCAACAAGAATTTAGGGAGCTCGGTAGCAGATTAAAAAGCAGGACCTCAAAGGTTGTAACTTCTGGATTACTCCCTGTGCCGCGTGCTGGTGAGTATAGGAATAGGAGGGTAGAGTAGATGAATGCGTGGCTGAGGAGATGGTGCAGGAGGGAGGGCTTTAGGTTCCCGGATCACTGGGCCAGTTTCTGGCAAAGGTGGGACCGTACAAGTTGGACTGGTTGCACCTGAACTGTAACGGGACCAATATCCTTGCTGGGAGGTTTGTTAGTGCTGTTGGGGGCGGGGGGTTAAACTAATTTGGCATGGGGATGGGATACAGAGTGAAGCTACAGTAGGGGGTGAGGCACAGCCAAATATAGACAAGAAACTGAGTCAGTCTGGAAGGCAGAGCAAATATAGACCTGTTAAGGCACAAGTGAAAAATGCAAGGCTGGATGGCATATAGTTTAATGCAAGGAGTCTTACTAATAAGGCAGATGAATTGAGGGCAATGATTAGCACATGGGATTATGATATTATTGCTATCACAGAGACATGACTGAGGGAGGGCAGGACTGGCAACTCAATATTCCAGGGTATAGAATCTTTAGGCATGATAGGGGAGGGGATAAAAGAGGAGGTGATATTGCACTGTTGATCAAGGAGTCAATTACTGCAGTAAGAAGGGATGATATCTGACAAGGTTCCTCAAATGAGGCCACATGGGTAGAACTTAAGGACAAAAGGGGGGCAATCACTTGGCTGGGAGTGTACTACAGGCCTCCAAACAGTCAGGGAGAGATAGAGAAACAGATATGTAGGCAAATCTCAGAGAGGTGTAAAAATAATAGGGTAATAATAGTAGGGGATTTCAACTTACCTAATATCAACTGAGATAGTCTTAGTTCAAAAGGCTTAAAGGGGGAGGAATTCTTAAAATGCATACAAGAGAGCTTTTTGAGCCAGTACGTAGCAAGTCCTACAAGAGAAGGGGCAGTACTGGACCAAATCCTAGGGAATGAAGCTGGACAAGTGGTAGAAGTATCGGTGGGAGAGCATTTCGGGGAGAGTGGCCATAACTCTGTAAGATTTCAGATGTTTATGGAAAAGGACAAAGACCGGCCAGAAATAAAGGTACTGAATTGGGGGAAGACCGATTTCAATTTGATAAAACAGGATCTGGCCAAAGTGGACTGGGAGTAGCTACTTGTAGGAAAGTCTACATCATGGCAGTGGGAGGCATTCAAAGAGGAAATAGTGAGAGTTCAGAGCCAACATGTACCCATTAAGGTGAAGGCTGGGACCAACAAGTCCAGGGAACCCTGGATGTCAAGGGATATAGAGTATTGGATCGGAAAAAAAAGGAGGCATATGGCAGATTCAGAGCACTGAAAACAGCAGAGGCATGAGAGGAGTATAGAAAGTGTAGGGGGGGGTACTTAAAAAAAGTAATTAGGAGAGCGAAGAGGGGACATGAAAAAGCATTGGCGGTCAATATAAAGGAAAATCCTAAGGCGTTTGATAAGTATATTAAGGGCAAGAGGATAACCAGGGAAAGAGTAGGGCCCATTAGGGACCAAAGTGGCAATCTGTGTTTGGAGCTGGAGGACATAGGTGAGGTTTTAAATGATTACTTTTCATCTGTTTTCACTGTGAAGAATGACAATGTAGGTGTAGAGACCAGGGAGGGGGATTGTGATATACTTGAACATATGAACATTGAAAGGGAGGAAGTATTAGATGCTTTAGCGGGCTTAAAAGTGGATAAATCCCCAGGCGCAGATGAGATGTATCCCAGGTTGTTGAGTGAGGCAAGGGAGGTGATAGCAGGGGCACTGACACAAATTTTCAGATCCTCTCTGGCCACGAGAGAGGTGCCAGAGGACTGGAGGACAGCGAATGTGGTACCATTATTCAAGAAGGGTAGCAGGGATAGACCAGGTAATTACAGGCCGGTGAGTCTAACATCAGTGGTTGGGAAACTATTGGAAAAAATTCTTAGGGGCAGGATTAATCTCCACTTGGAGAGGCAGGGAATAATCAGGGATAATCAGCATTGCTTTGTCAGGGGGAGATCGTGTCTAATTAAATTGATTGAATTTTTTGAGGAGGTGACTAGATGTGTAGACGAGGGTAAAGCAGTTGATGTAGTCTACATGGACTTCAGTAAGGCTTTTGATAAGGTCCTGCATGGGAGATTGGTTAAGAAGGTAAGGGTGCATGGGATCGAGGGCAATTTGGCAAATTGAATCCAAAATTGGCTTAGTGTCAGGAAACAGAGAGTAATGGTCAAAGGTTGTTTTTGCGAGTGGAAGCCTGTGTACCATAGGGATCGGTGCTGGGACCCTTGCTGTTTGTAGTGTACATTAATGATTTAGACATGAATATAGGAGGTATGATAAGTAAGTTTGCAGATGACATGAAAATTGGTGGTGTTGTAAATCGTGAGGAGGAAGCCTTAGATTACAGGACGATATAGAAGGGCTGGTAAGATGGGCAGAGCAGTGGCAAATGGAATTTAATCCTGAGAAGTGTGAGGTGATGCATTTTGGGAAGACTAACAAGGCAAGGGAATATACAATGGATGGTAGAACCTTAGGAAGTTCAGAGTGTCAGAGGGACCTTGGTGTACTTGTCCATAGATCACTGAAGGCAGCAGCACAGGTAGATAAGGTGGTTAGGAAGGCATATGGAATACTTGCCTTTATTAGCCGAGGCATAGAATATAAGAGCAGGGAGTTTATGATGGAGCTGTATAAAATGCTAATTTGGCCACAGCTGGAGTACTGTGTACAGTTCTGGGCACCACACTATAGGAAGGATGTGATTGCACTGGAGAGGGTGTAAAGGAGATTCACCAGGATGTTGCCTGGGCTGGAGCATTTCAGCTATGAGAGAGACTGTAAAGGTTAGGGTTGTTTTCCTTAGAACAGGGAAGGATGAGGGGGGACATGACTGAGGTATACAAAATTATGAGGGGCATTGATAGGTTAGATAGGAAGAGACCTTTTCCCTTAGCGGAGGGGTCAATAACCAGGGGGCATAGATTTAAGGTAAGGGGCAGGAGGTTTAGAGGGGATTTGAGGAAATATTTTTTCACCCAAAGGGTGGTTGGAATCTGGAATACACTGCCTGAAGATGTGGTAGAGGCAGGAACCCTCACAACATTTAAGAAGTATTTCGATGAGCACTTGAAAAGCCATAGCACACAGGGCTATGGGCCAAGTGCTGGAAAATGGCACTAGAATTTTTTTTTTTATTCTTTCATGGGATGTGGGCTTTGCAGGCCAGGCCAGCATTTATTGCCCATCCCTAATTGCCCTTGAACTGAGTGGCTTGCTCGGCCATTTTGAGGGCATGTAAGAGTCAACCACATTGTTGTGGATCTGGAGTCACATGTAGGCAGACCAGGTAAGGACAGCAGATTTCCTTCCCTAAACGACATTAGTGAACCAGATGGGTTTTTACAACAATCGACAATGGTTTCACGGCCATCATTAGACTAGCTTTAAATTCCAGATTTATTAATTGAATTCAAATTCCACCTTCTGCTGTGGTAGGATTCAAACCCATGTCCCCAGAGCAATACCTGGGACTCTGGGTTACTAGTCCAGTGACAATACCAGTATGCCACCAGTTAGGTGCTTGATGGCCGGCACAGACATGATGGGCCAAAGGGCCTGTTTCTGTGCCGTATGACTCTATGACTCTATGAACCTTCTCTGAACTGCTTTGAATGCAATTATATCCTTGCTTAAATAAGGAAACCAAAACTGTACACAATACTCTAGATGTGGTCTCACCAATGTCCTGCACAACTATAGCAAAACATCTCTAGTTTTATATTCTATTCCCCTTGCAATAAACAACAACATTGCATTTTCCTTGTTAATCACTTGCTGTATCCGCATACTAACTTTTTGTTTTTTTTTAATTCATTCATGGGATGTGGGCATTACTGGCTAGGTCAGCATTTATTGCCCATCTCTAATTGCCCTTGAGAAGGTGGTGGTGAGCCGCCCTCATGAACTGCTGCAGTTCATGTGAGGTAGGTACAGCCAGAGTGCTGTTAGGAAGTGAGTTCTAGGATATTGACCCAACAACAGTGAAGGAACGGTGATATAATTCCAAGTCAGGATGGTATGTTGTTTGGAGGGGAACTTGCAGGTGCTGGTGTTCCCATTCATCTGCTACCCTTGTCCTTCTAGGTTGTAGAGGTCACAGATTTGGAAGGTGCTATCTAAGGAACCTTGGTGTTTTTCTGCAGTGCATTTTGTAGATGGTACACACTGCTGCCACTGTGCGTCAGTGGTGAAGG
Source organism: Heterodontus francisci (assembly GCF_036365525.1). NCBI lineage: Eukaryota > Metazoa > Chordata > Chondrichthyes > Heterodontiformes > Heterodontidae > Heterodontus > Heterodontus francisci. The sequence goes on along the minus strand of NC_090374.1, from coordinate 162,989,062 downwards.
GAGTGAATGTTTGTGGATGGGGTGCCAATCAAGCGGACTGCTTTGTCCTGGATGGTGTTGAGCTTCTTGAGTGCTGTTGGAGCTGCATCCATTCAGGCAAGTGGAGAGTATTCCATCACAATCCTGACTTGTGCCTTATAGATGGTGGACAAGCTTTGGGGAGTCAGGAAGTGAGTTATTCGCGACAGGATTCCGAGCCTCTGACAGGCAGTTGTAGCCATGATATTTATATGGCTACTCCAGTTCAGTTTCTGGTCAATGGCAACCCCCAGATTTTGATAGTGGGGGATTCAGCGATGGTAATGCCATTGTATATCAAGGGGAGAGGGTTAGCTTCTCTCTTGTTTGAGATGGTCATTACCTGGCACTTGTGCAGCACCAATGTCACTTACCACTTATCAGCCCAAGCCTGGATATTGTCCAGGTCTTGCTGCATTTCTACATGGCCTGCTTCAATATCTGAGGAGTCACGAATGGTGCTGAACATTGTGCAATCATCAGCGAACATCTCCACTTCTGACCTTGTGATTGAAGGAAGGTCATTGATGAAGAAGGTGAAGATGGTCGGGACTTGGACACCACCCTGAGGAACTCCTGCAATGATGTCCTGGAGCTGCGATGGTTGACTTCCAACAACCACAACCATCTGCCTTTCTACTAGGTATGACTCCAACCAGCGGAGAGTTTTCCCCCTGATTCCCATTGACTCCAGTTTTGTTCAGGCTCCTTGATGCCATACTCGGTCAAATGCTGCCTTGATGTCAAGGCAGTTACTCTTACCTCACCTCTGGAGTTCAGCTCTTTCATCCATGTTTGAACCAAGGCTGTAATAAGGTCAGGAGCTGAGTGTCCCTACGGAACCCAAACTGAGCATCACTGAATAGGTTATTGCTAAGCAAGTCCCCCTTGATAGCATTGTCGACGACACCTTCCAACGCGTAATTGATGATCGAGTGTGGACTGATGGTCTGGTAATTGGCCAGATTGGATTTGTCCTCCACTTTGCATACAGGACATACCTGGGCAATTTTCCACATTGCCGGCTTGATGCCAATGTTGTAGCTGTACTGGAACAGCTTGGCGAGGGGCGTGGCAAGTTCTGGAGTACAGGTCTTCAATACTATTGCCGGAATGTTGTCAGGGCCCATAGCCTTTGCAGTATCCAGTGCCTTCAGTTGTTTCTTGATATCATGTGCAGTGAATTGAATTGGCTCAAAACTGGCATCTGTGATGCTGGGGACTTCAGGAGGAGGCCAAGATGGATCATCCACTCAGCACTTCTGGCAGAAGTTTGTTGTAAATGCTTCAGCCTTATCTTTTGTACTGATGTGCTTGGCTCCCCTATCATTGAGGATGGGAATAATTGTGGAGCCACCTCCTCCAGTTAGTTGTTTAATTGTCCACCACAGTGCGGCACAGTGGCGCAGTGGTTAGCACCGCAGCCTCACAGCTCCAGTGACCCGGGTTCAATTCTGGGTACTGCCTGTGTGGAGTTTGCAAGTTCTCCCTGTGTTTGTGTGGGTTTCCTCCGGGTGCTCCGGTTTCCTCCCACATGCCAAAGACTTGCAGGTTGATAGGTAAATTGGCCATTAGCAATTGCCCCTAGTGTAGGTAGGTGGTAGGGAAATATAGGGACAGGTGGGGATGTGGTAGGAATATGGGATCAGTGTAGCATTAGTATAAATGGGTGGTTGATGGTCGGCACAGACTCGGTGGGCCGAAGGGCCTTTTTCAGTGCTCTATCTCTAAACTAAACTAAACTAAACATTCACGACTGGATGTGGCAGGACTGCAGAGCTTGGATCTTATCCATTGGTTGTGGAATCACTTTGCTCTAAGTACCACATGCTGCTTACACTGTTTGGCACGCAAGTAGTCCTGGGTTGTAGCCTCACCAGGCTGACACCTCAGTTTGAGCTATGCCCTCCTGCACAACTCATTTGTGTTTTGTGTACTCATACAATCAGATCCCTCTGCATCTCAGAGTTCTGCAATCTCTCTCCATTTAAATAAATGTTTTTTTTTATTTTTCAGGTGAAACAAGTTCACATTTTCCCACATTATACTCCATCTGCCAAATCTTTGCCCACTCACTTAACCTATCTATATCCCTTTGCAGTCTCCTTCTGTCCTCTTCATAATTTACTCTCCTACCTATCTTTGTGTCATCAGCAAATATAGCAGCCATACATTCTGTCTCTTCATCCAAGTCATTGATATAGATTGTAAGTAGTTGAGGCCCCAGCACTGATCCCTATGGCACTCCTCTAGTTACCCCTTGCCAACCTGAAAATGACCCATTTATATCTACTCTCTGTTTCCTGTTGGGTAATCAATCCTCTATCCATGCTAATATGTTACCCCATATACCATGGGCTATTATTTTGTTTTGTAACTTCTGATGTGGGACCTTGTCAAATGCCTTCTGTAAATCCAATCACACCACATTTACAGGTTCCTCTTTATCCACATTGTTTGTTACTTCCTCAAAGAACTCTAATAAATTAGTCAAACACAATTTCCCTTTCACAAAACCACGTTATATCTGACGTACTGCACTGAGGTTTTCTAAATGACCTGCTATAACCTCCTTAATAATAGATTCCAGCATTTTCCCTAAGACAGATGTTAAGCTAGCTGCCCTGTAGTTTCTTGCTTTCTGTCTTCCTCCTTTCTTGACTAGCAAAGTTACATGTACTTTTTCAAATTTGTTGAGATCGTTCCAGAATCCAAGAAATTTTGGAAAATTAAAACCAATACATTCACTGTCTAAGCAGCCACTTCTTTTAATACCCTGGGATGAAGTTTGTTAGGACCTATGGGCTTGTCAGCTTTTAGTTCTAATAATTTTCTATATACTCTTTCCCTGGTGATGGTAATTGTTTCAAGTTCCTCCCTCCCTTTTGACTCTTGATTCACAATTATTTCTGGGATGTTAGTTGTATCCTCTACAGTGAAGACAGATGCAAAACAATCTGTAAAATTCTTCTGCCATTTCCTTATTTTCCATTATTAACTCCCCAGACTCACTCTCTAGAGGACCAACATTCACTTGACTTACTCTTTTCCTTTTTAAATACCTGTAGAAACCCTTACTATCCATTTTTATATTTCTAGCTAGCTTTTTCTCATACTCTAATTTCTCTCATTATTCTTTTAGTCATTTTTTGCTTTTTAAAAATATTCTGTCCAATCTTCTGACCTTTCACTAGTCTTCGCTGAATTGTACACCTTTCCTTTCAATTTGATGCTATTTTTAACTTCCTTAGTTCACCACAGATGGTGCATCCTTCCCCTAGAGGTTTTCTTTCTCACTGAAATGTATCTTTGCTGAGTGTTATGAAATATCTCCTTAAATGTCTGCCACTGCATCTCTAATGACCTATCCCTTAATCTAATTTCCCAGTTTACTTTAGCCAGCTCTGCCTCAAACCCTCATTAATTACCCTTATTTAAGTTTAAAACACTAGTCTCAGATCCAATCTTCTCACCCTCAAACAAAATTCAATCATGTTGTGATCACTGTTACCTAGGGGCACCTTTACTATGAGGTTATTAATTAATCCTGTCTCATTACACATTACCAGATCTGGAGTACCCTGCTCTCTGGTTGGCTCAGGAACGTGCAGCTCTAAGGAATTGTTCTGAAAACAGTCCATGAACTCATTGCTAGGCTGGCATTTATTGCCCTTGAACTGAGTGGCTTGCTAGGCCATTTCAGGGGCATTTAAGAGTGCTGTGGGTCTGGTGTCCCATGTAGGCCAGATCATGCAGATTTCCTTTCCTAAAGGACATTGGTGAACCAAATGTGTTTTTACAACAATTGACAATGGTTTCATGGTCACCATTAGACTAGCTGTTAATTCCAGATTTTTATTCGTTGAAATCAAATTTCACCATCTGCCATGGTGGGATAGGCTACACTTGAACTGGGCTGGAACCAGTGTCCTGGCCAATCGCATAACTATTGCTGTAGACAGGGCTTTAAACTAACAGGGGGCGGGGGAGCAGGGTTTGGGTAAAGGAACATTTAGAAATCCAAAGAGAGAGGTCAGGGTATCGGAGCAGGATAGTAATGTGATTAACTCCCAAGAGAATGGGAAAGGAATGGACAGAGAGTTTAACAAAAATTATACATTGACAAGTAAGGTAATTACAGGAAATAGAGTTAAAAAAATGCATTTAAAGTTCCTTTATCTCAATGCACAAAGCATCTTTAATAAGATAGATGAACTAGTGACACAAATAGAGGTAAATGATGTAGATCTAATTACCATTACCAAGACAAGGTTACAAGGAGATCAAGGTTGGGAAATGAATATTCCAGGGTACACAATATTTCAGAGAGACAAACAGAATAGCAAAGGAAGAGGCATAATCCTGATAGTAAAGGATGGCATAAGGACATGAATAAGAAGGGATCTGGCCTCAGAAGAACATGAAGCAGAAGTAGATCTGAAGAAAGATCGCTGACCTGAAACATTAACTCTGCTTTGCTTTCCAGAGATGATGCCAGACCTGATGAGTATTTCCAGCATTTTTTGTTTTTATTTCAAATTTCCAGCAACTGCAATATTTTGCTTTTGTATTAATGAAGTAGAATCAGTTTGGGTGGAAATTAGGAAAACACTGGTGGGAGTAGTTTACAGGCCCCCTAACTGTAGTTATATTATTGGAAGAACATTAAACGGGAAATTATTGGAGCATGTAAAAAAGATAATGTATTAATTGTGGTGGGCTTTAATCTGCACATAGACTGGGACAAGCAAATTGGCAACAGTGATCTAGAAGATGAATTTGTAGAATGCTTTCATAGCAGTTTCTTGGAGCAATACATTGCAGAACCGACTAGGGATAAAGTTATCTTAGATCTCATATTGCGTAATGAAGCAGGGTTAATAAGCAATGACATAGTAAAAGATCCACTGGGAAATAGTGATCATAATACCATTGAGTTTGAAAGTGACACGTTTCAATCACAAACAAGAATCTTAAACTTAAACAAAGCCAATCACGAAGGTATGAGAGGAGAACTGGCTAAGGTTAATTAGGTAAATAGACTGGAAGGTATGGTGGTAATTGAACAGTGGGAAACATTTAAAGAAACAATTCAAAGGGTTGAACAAAAGTACATCCTGTTCAAAAACAAAAACTCATTAAGAAAGATGAATCTGTGGCTCACTAGGGAAGTTAAGGAGAGTATTGGACTAAAAGAAGAGGCTTACAATGTTGCAAAAAATACTAGCAAGTCTGAGGATTGGGAGTGTTTTAGAAAGGGAAAAAATAGAATGAGAGTAAACTAGCCAGCAATATAAAAACAGATTATAAGAGCTTTTATAAGTACATAAAAAGGAAAAGAGGAGCTAAAATAGACATTGGTCCCCGAGAGGCAGAGACAGGAGAAATCATCATGGGGAATGAGGAAATGGCAGAGGCATTGAACAAATGTTTTGTGTCTGTCTTCACAGTAGAGGACACAAGTTCCAAACCAGAAATAGGCAGTAACCTAGGGGCTAAAAAGAGTGAGGAAATTAAGGATATTGATATCAGCTGAGAAAACATATTGGAGAAACTTGAGGGACTAAAATCTGACAAGTCCCCGGGACCAGATGGCTTAAATCCTAGGGCCCTAAAAGAGATAGCTGCAGAGATAGTGGATGCGCTGGCTATGATTTTCCAGAATTCCTTAGATTCAGGAGTGGTCCCATCAGATTGGAAGTTGGCAAATGTTACACTGCTTTTCAAGAAAGGAGGTAGAGAAACACAGAGACGTACAGGTCAGTTAGCCTAACATCAGTTGTTGGGAAGATGCTGGAAGCTATTAAAGAAGTCTTAACATTGCACTTGGAAAAGCATAGTATGATTAGAACAAGTCAGCATGGTTTTACTAAAGGGAGATCCTGTTTGAAAATTTATTAGACTTTTTAGAGGATGTAACTAGTAGGGTAGATAAAGGGGAACCAGTAGATGTAGTTTACCTGGATTTTCAAAAGGCATTTGATAAGGTGCCATATAAAAGATTAATAGGGAATATCAGGGCTCATGGTTTTGGGGATAATATATTAGCGTGGATAGAGGATTGGTTAACAGACAGGAAGCAGAGAGTGGGCATAAATAGGACATTTTCAAGTTGACAAACAGTGAATAGTGGGGTGCCACAAGGATCAGTACTGACGCCTCAGCTATTTACACTCTATATTAATGACTTGGATGAAGAGACAAGAGAGTGACATAAGTTTGCTGATGATACAAAGCTCGGTGGAAAGGTAAGCTGCGGAGAGGAGGTAAAGAGCCTGCAAAGAGATATAGACAGATTAAGTGAGTGGGCAACAAGATGGAATATGGAGTATAATGTAGGGAAGTGTGAAGTTGTTCACTTTGGTCGTAAAAATGGAAAAGCAGAATATTTTTTAAAAGATGTGAAACTTAGGGGTACTCATACAAGGAACACAAAAAGTTAACATGCAGGTGCAGCAAGCTATTAGGAAGTCAATTGGCATGTTGGCCTATATTGCAAGGGGATTGGAGTACAGGAATAAAGAAGTCTTATCAAAATTGTACAGGGCTTTGGTAAGACCGCACCTGGAATACTGTGTGCAGTTTTGGTCTCCACATTTAAGAAAATATATACTTGCATTGGAGGCAGTGCAGCAAAGATTTACTAAATTGGTCCCTGGGTTGAGGGGGTTGTCCTATGATGAGAGGCTGAGTAAATTGGGCTTATATTCTCTGGAGTTTAGAAGAATGAGAGGCAATCTAATTGAGACATTAAAGATTCTGAAAGGGCTTAATAGGGTTGAAGCTAAGAGATTGTTCCCACTGGTCAGGGAATCTAGAACATGGGGACACAGTCACAGGATAAGGGGCCAATCATTCAGGACTCAGATGAAAAGAAATTATTGCACTCAAAGGTTGTGAATCTTTGGAATTCTCTACCCCAGAGGGTTGTGGATGCTCCATCATTGAATACATTTAAGACTGGAACAGTTAGATTTTCTGTCTCGCAGGGAATCAAGGGATATGGGGAGTGGGCAGGAAAGTGGAATTGAAACCCAAAATCTGCTATGATCGTATTGAATAGCAGAGCAGGCTCGATGGGCCATATAGTCTACTTCTGCTCCTATTTCTTGTGTTCTTATGTTCTGGTGAACCCATGTCCCCAGAGCAATAGCCTGGGCCTCTGGATTACTCACTATGCCACCACCTCCTCATTTTGCTAGAGACAGGTTCTTCTGAAAGTTGGACATGAAAGATGGACACTGGTCAGTCCATCTTTCCAAAGATTTAAAGGAACTAACAATGTTCAGAATACCATTTGGGAGGTATTGCTTTCTAGAGTTGCCATTCGGTCTGACAGTGAGTCAAGACCTGTTCCAACAACATATGGATTACATTACTGTGCGTGTTACTGGCTGTGTTTGCATTGAGGATGACACAACATTCATAGGAAGTACCAAGGAATAGCATGACAAGTATCTTCATGTTCTAATGGAGGCAGCTCAAAGAAAAGGTCTCATGTTTAATAGCAAAAAGATGTGCTATCAGTGTGAGCCATTTTAATTTCTTCGATTCAATCTATTCTGACACTGAAATACTACTAGATCCTAGTAAAGTTGAGAATGTACAATCAATGCCTACTCCTCAAGATAAAGAGGATTTACAGAGGTGGTTGGGCCTGTTTAATTTCTTAGCACCATATATCTTGAATTTCTCTGAGAAAGCATCATCACTGCATGAACATTTCAAGAAAGATATGTCATTCTTGTTGCATGAGGATCATCAGCACACATTTGATTTGTTAAAATGAATTCTGTTGAAGCATGCTTAAAATATTACAACCCAAGGAAAGAAATTACGCTCAAAGTAGATGCTTCACAAAAGGGTCTCGGAGCATGTCTGTTACAGGAAGTTAGACCAATGGCGTTCAATTCTAAAAGTTTGTCCTGCACTCAGGTGAACTATTCGAACATAGATCAAGATCAAGAAAGATTGGCATTAGTGCTCGGGATCACCAGATTCCACGTGTACCTATTTGACAAATGCTTTGTTGTCGAGACTGATCACAAGCCATTAGCAATGATTTGGCAAAAAACACTCACCAGCGTGCCACCACGTCTCCAAAGACTACTAATCAAAGTACAAGGGTATGATTGTGTGGTCCGATATAAACCTGAAATCTTTGTAGTTATGTCTGATAGATTGAGCAGGCTACCCAGCCCGAAGAAAACAGAAGATGTATCGTTGGATGTCCAAGTGGATGAGGTAGATGTGGAACTAGACAATGTGTACAACATTGACCTAATACAAATTAGAACATCATTTGGAAGCAAGAGCAAAGAGCTCCAAAGAGAAACTTCTAAAGACCCTGCTCTCAGGGCATTATGGCAGCTCATCATCAGTGGATGGCCAGATACAATGCAAGAGATTCCCACAGACCTCAGAACATTTTGGCCATATAGTGAAGAATTAGGGATATCATGCGGAGTCATTTTCAAAGTACTAATACCAAAAGCACTTTGTCAAGATATCCTTACCCAATTACATCAAGGTCATCTGGGCATTGAAAGATCAAGATGACCGACACGTGAGACAATTTATTGTCCAGGAATCAATAATGATATAGAGCAAACAGTGAAGAGGTGCGATGCATGTCAAGAGCATCAGCCGAGCCAACACAGAGAATCATTCCATCCTGGTTCTATCACATCCATGGTCAAGAGTAGCTACTGACTACTGTCAAAGGTGATGACTTCTTACTTATTATTGATTACTTTTCCAAATTTTCTATCATTCGCCAACTCAGGGATACATCAAGTACATCGATAGCAAACATGATGAGTGCAATTTTCGGTCCTTTTGGTTCCCTGGAGGAGATAGTGTTGGATAACTGTCCACAGTACACGGTAAGCTATTTCAAGGCTTGTGCGCAAGTTGGGCTATAAATTGTGTTATGTCATCTCTACACTATCAAAAGTCAAATGGACTATCAGAAACGATGGTGTGGATGGTCAAGTTACTAATTTTGAAATGTAAGGAGACCAATCAAGACATTCAAATATAGCAATTTTGCACCAATGAGCAACACCACTAGATACAGGATTACCATCACGAGCAGAGATCATGTACAAAAGGCAAGTCAGGACAACTCTTCTGAGTCATAATTTGATCAGATTGTCATCAATCCAAGATAAACTATTGGCAAGACAAGAGAAAATGAAAATCACATATGATAAACATGCAGGCGTGGAGTTGCCTCCTCTGTATGTTGCATAGAAGGTCAGAGTGTTCCACTTACAAGAGAAAGCATGGTTCCATGCGGAAGTGACAAAGATCAGTAATGAGCTATGGTTGTATGAGGTAAGCACTCCTAATGGAGCGACGTTGACGAGGAAAAGATATCAGCTGAGAGAGTTATCCAACAGCCTCATACCTAACACTCCTGTAGTACCAAGAACGCATTCTCATTCATGTTCTAAGAGTGGAGTTAAGGAAAAATGATACAATGACACGTACAACACTCAAGTACAAGATAATTGTCAGTCTATACCTATGAGTCAAGAGAAAAGTTTTGACAATTCCAGATCTCGGCAAAATTTCACTGTTGCCAGATCAGGTCGAGTTAGCAGACCACCTGTCTGTGTCAGAAAGACTTGAATAATTGGTGTGAGAGCCCATACATGTGTAAATACTGTTCATAGTTATCCCATTTCATTATATACACAGCTTATGACTGACATAAATTTTCTATATAAGGAAAGGGGGATGTTGTGATTGTGCTTTAATTGCTTTAATAGTGTTTAACAGACTACTGAATATGCCAATAGTTTAGCATACATCATCACAGGAAGTGATGCAAGTTAATATATGATAAAGTAGTTAGTGTTAGTCAGCAGGTAGTACATGTATTGAGGAGCTCTCCTAGAATCCTGTTATTCTTCAATAAAAAAACCCTTCGTTTAGTTTACCAATCATAATTAAACTGGTACGTTTGTGTTAAGAGTCAATAACACAACAGCCTATACGACTTGTCCTAACAATCTAACCCTTGCAGCTTCAGTATCATTCTGATGAATCTCTGCTGTGTCCTCTCCAAGGTCAATCTCCTTCCTGTGGTGCAGTGCCCAGAACTGAGCTCAGTGTTCAACATGCATTCTAACCAGAGTTTTATATAACTCCAGCATAACTTCCACCTCTTTGGATTTCAACTCCTTGAGCCAAAGGCCAACATTTCTTTGGACATTTTAATTATTTTTTGCACCAGTCCACTAGTTTTTAGTGATTTCTTTAGTTGGATCCTTAAATCTATCTGCTTCTTCACAATTTCTAGCTTCTTGCCATTTAGAAATTGCATGTGAGCTCAGAAGAAAAGGCTGAAGTGTTTGCAACCATCTTCAGCAACAGCTACTTAGTAGGTCGTCCACCTTGGCCTCTTCCTGAGGTCCCACATGGCAGTCTTCAGCCAATTTGATTCACCCCACGTGATATCAAGAAGTGGCTGAGTATACTGGATACAGCAAAAGCGATGGGCCCCGATAACATCACTGACATGTGGAAGTCTTTCAAACATCAGTTGATTAGAATCCAGGACCAGCGTGGTCCTGTGAGGAAGAAGGATAAGTTTGGCAAGTTTCGGGAACCTTGGATAACACGGGATATTGTGAGCCTAGTCAAAAGGAAAAAGGAAGCATTCATAAGGGCTGGAAGGTGAGGAACAGACGAAGCCCTCGAGGAATATAAAGACAGTAGGAAGGAACTTAAGCAAGGAGACAGGAGGGCGAAAAGGGGTCATGAAAAGTCATTGGCAAACAGGGTTAAGGAAAATCCCAAGGCTTTTTATACATATATAAAGAGCAAGAGGGTAACCAGGGAAAGGGTTGGCCCACTCAAGGACAGAGGAGGGAATCTATGTGTGGAGCCAGAGGAAATGGGTGAGGTACTAAATGAGTACTTTGCATCAGTATTCACCAAAGGGAAGGACTTGGTGGATGATGAGCCAAGGGAAGGGAGTGTAGATAATCTCGGTCATGTCGTTATCAAAAAGGAGGAGGTGTTGGGCGTCTTGCAAAGCATTAAGGTAGATAAGTCCCCAGGGCCTGATGGGATCTACCCCAGAATACTGAGGGAGGCAAGGGAAGAAATTGCTGGGGCCTTGACAGAAATCTTTGCATCCTCATTGGCTACAGGTGAGGTCCCAGAGGACTGGAGAACAGCCAATGTTGTTCCTTTCTTTAAGAAGGGTAGCAAGGATAATCCAGGAAATTATAGGCCGGTGAGCCTTACGTCAGTGGTAGGGAAATTATTAGAGAGGATCCTTCGGGACAAGATTTACTCCCATTTGGAAACAAACAAACTTAATAGCGAGAGGCAGCGTGGTTTTGTGAAGGGGAGGTCATGTCTCACTAACTTGATTGAGTTTTTTGAGGAAGTGACAAAGATGATTGATGAACGACGGGCAGTGGATGTTATCTATATGGACTTCAGTAAAGCCTTTGACAAGGTCCCTCATGGCAGACTGGTACAAAAGGTGAAGTCACACGGGATCAGAGGTGAGCTGGCAAGATGGATGCAGAACTGGCTCGGTCATAGAAGACAGAGGGTAGCAGTGGAAGGGTGCTTTACTGAATGGAGGGCTGTGACTAGTGGTGTTCCACAGGGATCAGTGCTGGGACCTTTGCTGTTTGTAGTATATATAAATGATGTGGAGGAAAATGTAGCTGGTCTGATTAGTAAGTTTGCGGACGACACAAAGGTTGGTGGAGTTGCGGATAGTGATGGGGATTGTCAGAGGATACAGCAGGATATAGATCGGTTGGAGACTTGGGCTGAGAAATGGCAGATGGAGTTTAATCCGGACAAATGTGAGGTAATGCATTTTGGAAGGTCTAATACAGGTGGGAAGTATACAGTAAATGGCAGAACCCTTAGGAGTATTGACAGGCAGAGAGATCTGGGCGTACAGGTCCACAGGTCACTGAAAGTGGCAACGCAGGTGGATAAGGTAGTCAAGAAGGCATACGGCATGCTTGCCTTCATTGGTCGGGGCATAGAGTATCAAAATTGGCAAGTCATGCTGCAGCTGTACAGAACTTTAGTTAGGCCACACTTAGAATATTGTGTGCAATTCTGGTCGCCACACTACCAGAAAGACATGGAGGCTTTGGAGAGGGTACAGAAGAGGTTCACCAGGATGTTGCCTGGTCTGGAGGGCATTAGCTATGAGGAGAGGTTGGATAAACTCGGATTGTTTTCACTGGAACGACGGAGGTGGAGGGGGCGACATGATAGATGTTTACAAAGTTATGAGCAGCATGGATAGTCAGAAGCTTTTTCCCAGGGTAGAAGAGTCAGTTACTAGGGGACATAGGTTTAAGGTGAGAGGGGCAAAGTTTAGAGGGGATGTACGAGGCAAGTTCTTTACACAGAGGGTGGTGAGTACCTGGAACTTGCTGCCGGGGGAGGTGGTGGAAGTAGGTACGATAGCAACGTTTAAGAGGCATCTTGACAAATACATAAATAGGATGGGAATAGTAGGTTACGGTCCCCGGAAGTGCAGAAGGTTTTAGTTTAGGCAGGCATCAAGATCGGCGCAGGTTTGGAGGGCCGAATGGCCTGTTCCTGTGCTGTACTGTTCTTTGTTCTTTGACTGTAGTTCTGAGGACTTATGATTCAGAACTAGCTGCACCTCTAGTCAAGCTGCTCCAGTACAGCTGCAACACTGGCATCTACCCAACAAAATGAAAAATTGCCCAGGTAAGTACAGTTCACAAAAAGCAGGACAAATCCAATCCAATCAATTACTGTTCTATCAGTCGACTCTCGATCATCAGCAAAGTGATGGAAGGTGGCATTGACAGTGCTATCAAGTGGCACTTATTCAGCAATAATCCACTCACTGATGCTCAGTTTGGGTTGTGCTGGGACCACGCAGCTCCAGACCTCATTACTGCCTTGGGCCTCTCCTGGATAAAGGAGCTGAATTCCAGATGTGAGATGAGAGTGACTGTCCTTGACTTCAAGGATGTGTTCAGCTGCGTGAGGCCTAGTAAAATTGTAGGCAATGGGAATAGGGGGGGAAATTTCCAGTGGATGGAATGCAACCTGGCATAAAGGAAGATGGCTATGGCTGCTGGAAGCCAATCATCTCAGCTCCAGGACATCACCGCAGGAGTGCCTCAGGGCAGTGCTTTACGCCCAACCATCTTCAGCTGCTTTATCATTGACCTTTCCTCCATCATAAAGGCATGAGTTGGGATGTTTGCTGATGATTGCACTGTGCTCAGTCCCATTCGTAACTCCTCAGGTAATGAAGCAGTCCATACCCACATACAGCATGACCTGGACAAAATGCAAGCTTGGGCTTATAAGTGGCAAATAACATTGGCCAGGTAATGAGCATTTCCCATAAGAGAGTGTGTAACCACCTCCCGTTGACGTTCCATGGCATTATCATCACTGAATCCCACACCATGAACATCCTGGGGTTACCATTGACCAGAAACTTAACTGGACCAGGCACATGAATAACATGTTTACAAGAGCAGGTCAGAGGCTGGGCATTTATGGTCAGTAGCTCACTACTGACTCCCCAAAGCCTTTCCACCATCTACAAGGCACAAGTCAGGAGTGTGATGCAATACTCTCCACTTGCCTGGATGTGTGTAATTCTAACACTCAAGAAGCTCAACACCATCCAGGGCAAAGCAGCCAGCGATTGGCACCCCGGCTAGCACCTTAAACATTTGCTCCCTCCATTACAAGCACACTGTTGGCCAGGGGTTGTAAGAAACACAGAATCAGTTACAAACTGCTGGGATTGTTTGACCTGTAGTAACCTGGAGCTCGGACACTGGCCTGTGCTGGTAAAAACCAGTTTGAACTAGTTACTTTATGAGACAAGACAAAGGATTGATCACAGGAAAAGAGCCTTATTTGGACACGGTGTGATACCGGGGTCTTTGGGCCTGGGCTAATTAAGAGATGTGAACGAGGTGAGCAAGCTTAAGCCAATCGGAAAGAGACAGCTCAGATTTGGAGAGATAAGAGTGAGGATGAGAAGAGAGCTTTTTGGGCATACAGCCAGCGAAAACTCCAGAGATCAACCATCGTGGAAGCGGAAGACCCTGCGTGAGCGACGCGGCGACGACGTAGAAGAGAGAGAGAGAACGGAACACCTGGCCAGCGTTAACTCTCCCTTTTTCGGGTAATATCCTTTGTATTCTGTGACTAGGTCAGGGAAAGGTCAGAGGAACCTAGTGGGTGTGCTTATGAATTCTAGCTAGTTTTGTTATTAACTGTATAACTCAGTGGAGTTGTATGCTTTTGTCTAACTAAGTGTAGAAGCCTTATTCTTACATTGTAGAACAACGTGAATAAAGTAAATTGATAGTTAAAGGACTGAGTTCCTCCTCTTTGTACTAAGCCATTAACTGTAGCTGTGGATTAAGCTGGAGGGTGGCTCTCTTGAAACCTGATATCCCAAACACTCAGCCTGAGCCTGAATTAAGAGGACTTCAGTCCCACGTGACAGCCAGGATCAACTGGGTATAGAGAATAAAGGGGACAAGGGGAGTTGACTCCGTGCCACGGTTAACAGCACTGTGACTATAGTGTGTATCATCTAAAAAAAGCACTACAGCAACTCGCCAAGGCTCCTTCAACAGCAACTTTTAAACCTACAACATTAGCTGCTGAGAAGAACAAGGGCAGCAGGCATGTGGGAACACCACCAACTCCAAGCTCCCCTCCAAGTCACACACCATCCTGACTTGGAAATAAATTGCCATCCCTTCATTGTCCCTACCTATACCACACGGACTGCAACGGTTCGAGATGGCAGTTCACCACCACCTTCTCAGAGGCATTTATGAATGGGCAAAAATGCTGGACTTTCCAGTAATGCCCACATCCCATGAATAAAAAAAAATACTTTAATCTTTCTTTCAAAGGTCGAAATAAGTGGATGACATCACATTTCCTGATACTGAACTCCATCTGCCACAGTTTTGTCTACTCAAGCAATCAATCAACATCCCTTTGCAACTATCTGTTTCCAACTACACTGTTTACTAAGCCGCATAACTTAGAATCATCATCAAAATTGGATATATGACTCTCTACTCCTTCATATAAGAAATCTTTACCTGTCAAGCAAATAAATCATTCTTTAAAAGTGTAAGCAAATATAATAATTTATATTTGACATGTTTCAAGCTTTCTATAATAGTTCTGATTAGTTATTCGGCAACCTTTTTTCAGATGGCTTAGCTTTAGGTAAATACAGTCAATTCACTGAACTATGATTTTATTCTGCTTCATTACCCGTTCTATAATTTGACATTGGCTTGTTTTTTCAGTTGCCTATTATCCTCTTCAGAGCTTCTTGCTTTTATCCTCAGGTCGGATGTTTCTTTGTAAATTTTGAAATTAAACAAAAACAAATATTGTAACGAAAGAAAAGGTAAATAAAAAAGTTGTTATTTGCATGTAAATAATTAAAATAACTGAAAGGTGAAGAAGCTTAGTGCTTACAATTTTAAAAAAAAAGTCAATAAACAATATAAGACAAATTGTTATTAGTTTCTGAAGATTGGTCAAATGCTCTCACAGTATCTGTTTCTTGAGTTGAAATACTCAGTTCAAGATATAGCTGTAAATAGACACAATTCACCACAGACCTAGCTGTCAGATTTGAATGTCAATGTCTGCTAAGGATTAATATCTGCCACCCCAGTTACATCAGACAGGCATATCAATTACTATCTATTCACGGGAAGCATTTTCTTCTTAATGCCAAATGTGTTTTGAAATCAAGATTTGATAATTGTTTACTATACTTAGGTCAACTTTTTGGTTGTTGGATGAGATTTGGTGGAGCTTTATGAAGGCAGTGAGCATTGTAATGAGTTCTTTATGTTGTCTGACACAACATAAATGAGATGTGTGGAGTCCAATGTGTAGAAGATCTCTAACAGGTTTATTATAGCTAAACTATTATATGCAGTGCAGAGAAAACTATTTACAGAACCTTCATCTAGGTGTTACAGTTGCAGTGTGACTCTGGCTTGTAGTCACATTATTACATCCTGGCACTTAGCTTATTAGCATACTAATATCTTAACGGCAATCATACAACAAGTATTATGATGGCTTCTTAATTGGCTGCCTCAGAGAAGATCACAACCAATGTCTCACCACGGCCACTTCCAGGTTCCTGACCCGGAGTCGAGACCAAACTCAGGGTTTCAATGATCTCGGCAAAATCCAGCCCTAGGTGTTCCGGCTCCCTTGGAAACTCATATCATCAATGTTTATTCCTGGTTGTTTTTATGACATATATTACAGGTGATACATGTACACAGGCATTTAAAGTTTCAGACAAATCCAAAGCACCTGATTGGGACCAATATAATCTGGGCAACATTGCTATTTAATGTGCCTTATTTGTGCTTGCAACATTGATATAGCAAGCCTCGATAACTTGGGACCCTGTAATGAGAGATAGGAGGCTTTTGTCTCCTTTACCTGAATTGGATTTGGAAATGATAGATGTTTGGAAATTTGAGATTGTTTCAATGCAAAGGCTCGAAAGCAGTCTTGGAACAGAACCAGAAGCAGAAGTCCTCATGACCGTGAAGTTTTAGTGGCCGTCAATAAACTTGAGGATAAATTAATAAGAGAAGCAAAACATAAGGAATTAGAGAGTTGGAGAGAGTTGGGAGTTTATTCTGAGGTACCAGATAGGGGACAGCTGGCTTTCTCACACAGATAGATTTGTACTGAAAAGATCCTTCCCAATGGAACTTAAGGCTAAAGCGAGGCTAGTTGTGAGGGGTTTTGAAGAGTGACTGGATAATACCAATGCTGGAGTGGACTCTCCTACAGCTGGAAAAGTAATCTTGAAAATCCTTTTGGCTCTTCTGGACACATATTCATGGGAGCGTAGATCCAGTGACATAAAAGCTGCATTTCTGCAGGGTGATACTTTTCAAAAAGAAGTGTTTCTGAAACCACCTAAAGAGACAGCAGATACAGAAGGAAAACTATGGAAGCTGAACAAATGTGTCTCTGGCCTTAATGATGCATCCAGGGTGTGGTATTTCTCGATGAGATCTGTTTTGTTGAAAATTGGTTGTGTTCAACTAAAAGCCGATCCTGCAATGTTTTATTGGTATCAAAGGGAAACTTTCAGGCATCTTCATGATGCACATTGATGATTTCTTATGGGGTGGTACTACGGATTTTGAGAAAAATTAATAGATTAGGGCAGAATTTAAGATTGGGAGTCAGGCTTGTGGCGCCTTTAAATATTAGATATTAAGATATTTAGATATTAAGCAGTCTAAGTCTGGAATAACTTTAAATCAACAATCTTATTTAGAGAGCATTACTCCCATCCTGGTTAATCATGTTAGATTATCACAGAAAGATGATGATATATCTAAAGCAGAGACTGAGCAATTGCGAAGCTTGTTGGGTCAATTAAACTGGTTGTGCTCTCAGACTAGGCCTGAAACGATTTTTGATGTGCTGGAGTTAAGCACGATGATGAAATAGCTGAAAGTTGAGAATGTTTTAAGGGCAAGTAAAACGTTAAAAAAAAAAATCTGAAGAAATGTGTACTGAAGTTCCCATCCTTAGGTGACCCAAAGAGCATGAAGCAATAATTTTTAGTGATGCTTCACATGCTAATCTTGCTGATGGTTTTCGAGTGTAGCTGGTTCATAATATTTCTGATGGGTGAAAATGGGAAATGTTGTCCTTTAGCTTGGGTGCTAAGAAAATAAAATGGATCGTTAAAAGCACTTTAGCTGCAGAAACACTGCATCTTGTAGAGGCAGTGGATATGGGGTTCCATTTGTCAAATATTTTGGGTGAAATTCAAACAAGGGAAATATTGAAGCCCATTGAATGTTATGTGGATAATCATTCTTTGTGGGACAATGTACACTCTACAAAAAGTGTGAGTGAGAAAAGATTACATATTGACCTTGCTGGATTGAAACAAATGCTAGAGAGAAAAACAATCTTCAAACTTAAATGGATAGATGCAAGTCATCAGCTATCCGATTGTTTTACAAAAAGAAATGTTAGTACAAAGAAATTGTTAATGGTGCGAGAGGAGGGGCGTCTCACAATGTAACACTTTGTATCCATATGGAATTTATTCTGAAATGTTGTTTGAGCATATTATTCAACATCGTATTATAAAAGAAAGAAGGGAATCTGTGAATCTGTTAATTGTGTATCAATTGTTGATTATATGCAGGTGGAGGGTGTTAATTGGGGTCTTATTTGAGCACTTATAAGCAGACACTTCCTGAGAATGGTGGAGGGTTTTGAGTGAGGAGTTCTGTGTTTGTAATCCTTTTATTCTGTACAATAAATGTGAAATTGAGTAAAGATAGGCTCCAGTAATATCCTTCCATAACAAGCTTTATAGAGTTTAACAAAAGAGATCGATCCAAGCATGGGAATCTTATCTTCAGCAGCCCAATGGCCAGCTCGATGATCGCTTGGGTGGACCCTTAACAAT
Source organism: Heterodontus francisci (assembly GCF_036365525.1). Taxonomy (NCBI): domain Eukaryota; kingdom Metazoa; phylum Chordata; class Chondrichthyes; order Heterodontiformes; family Heterodontidae; genus Heterodontus; species Heterodontus francisci. The sequence goes on along the minus strand of NC_090374.1, from coordinate 162,970,530 downwards.
TGTTGTACCTCTCCTCCGCTGCATTGCAAGGATTCTTCAGAAGCGCCAGTAGATATATCTTTAATCGGTATCACTTGTCCCCAAGAATCCATCCCTGAGGACAAGCGGGGGCCCTGAAAAGCTGTGGTGCCCGGAACTGTTGGCTTTGTGGCTGCTTCTTGGAAAGTGGCTCACACCTGCAGGAAATACTTTCAGTGGTCGCAGACCAGTTGAACATTGATTGACTGGAAGCTCTTCCTGATGAAGGCAGCCGGCTGGGCCATGGGAGCTTTGATGGCCACAAGTGTGCATTCTATCACACCTTGCTCCCAGGGAAATCCAGTGATGGCCCCAAATCTAATGGTCCTCTTACCCTGACAGTCAGGGTTGGTCTGGTAGCACACATAGTCACCGGTCCACTTGAGCAGGGCATTAGTCACCTCCTTGATGCAGTGGTGGGCTGCTTCCTGAGAGATCCCAAACATGTCCCTAGTGGATCCCTGGAATAATCCAGATGCATAATAGTTTAATGCCACTGTGATCTTCACGGCCACTGGAATACAGTGACACCCAAATCTCAGAGGTCACTAATTATCCTGCAGCAGGGCACATAAGTTGGTGACAACCTCCCTGGAGAGGCGTAGTCTTGGCTAACAGTGGCACTGTGACATGTGGAGGTAGCTGATCTGAGTCCAGGACACTCTATGTCACTTGTGGACCTTTCTTGGCATGGCCGGCTGCTATTGCTGTCGTTGTGGAGCTTTATAGACAGGCCTAGCTGCATCATGGCCCTCCCTCCATCGGAGGCGCCGAATCATGCCATGGGGGTCCAGAATTTCAGGATGCATGATGCCCATCCCAGGTGACCTTTGGGCCTGCAGAGTGCTGTCGATGAAGAGATAACCCTGCCTTGGCAACCGAGGTCCTGACAATTATTTCGGCAGGGTTGCTAATGGACCTTAGATCCCAACCTGAATGATAGCCCAAACTCTGCTCCAGCAGTCTGAGCGACCAAACACATCACACAGCAGTTTGTCAACCTTACAATTCCACGCTCCCCCCATGAGTGCCACCTGCTGTTCACAAGATTGAGGACCAATCATTAAATTGGAGTTAATTACATTTAGATGCACTTAAACCAGCATTTCAGCAATTTAAAATAGCTCCCTGTCATGTTGGGGTGACAATGCCATCATTGTGCTTTCCTGCCATCGACAAAATCCAGAACCAATGTCCAATGTCGAATTTCCAGGCAGATGAATCTGGAGTGATTCTCCTTCCCCATTCCACCATAATCACCTTGAATGGCATTAAATTCAGCCTTAGGTATGCATCTTGGTGTTCACAGGAAAAATGTGGAATTTTCAGAGTCCTTAACCCACTAGAGAAATCAACGTTTGTTGTTTCTCTTTACCTTCCACCCCACCAGACTTTGGATTCAATGCATCATCCTCCATCATTTCTGCACCTCCAACATGATGCCACCATCAATCACATCTTCCTCTCCCCTCCCCTTTCAGCCTTACGAAGGGACCGTTCCCTCCGTGACACCCTGGTCCGCTCCGCAAAAACCCCCAACACCCCCTTTCCTTCCAACAGCACCTTCCCATATAGGTGCAGTAGATGCAACACCTGCCAGTTTACCTCCTCCTGTCACACTGTCCAAGGCCTAAACACTCCTTCCAGGTGAAACAGCAATTTACGTGTACTTCTTTTAATTTAGTATATTGTAGTAGCTGCTCATAATGCAGTCCCCTCTACATTGGGGAGGTGAAATGCAGATTGGGTAACGGGCGGCACAGTGGCGCAGTGGTTAGCACTGCAGCCTCACAGCTCCAGCGACCCGGGTTCAATTCTGGGTACTGCCTGTGTGGAGTTTGCAAGTTCTCCCTGTGTCTGCGTGGGTTTCCTCCGGGTGCTCCGGTTTCCTCCCACATGCCAAAGACTTGCAGGTTGATCGGTAAATTGGCCATTCGCAATTGCCCCTAGTATAGGTAGGTGGTAGGGAAATATAGGGACAGGTGGGGATGTGGTAGGAATATGGGATTAGTGTAGGATTAGTATAAATGGGTGGTTGATGGTCGGCACAGACTCGGTGGGCCGAAGGGCCTGTTTCAGTGCTGTATAACTAAACTAAACCTCTTTGTGAAACCCTTCCATTTAGTCTGCAATTGTGACCTCAGATTTCCAGTTTGCTTCCATTTTAATTCTCCACTCCTACTCTGAGATCTCTATGCTTTGGCCTCCTGCACTATTTCAATGAAGTGCAACGTAAACTCAAGAACCAGTGCCTCATATTTGATGAGGCACTTTACAGCCCTCCGGACTCAGTTGAGTTCAAGAATTTCAAACTATAATCTCTGCCCCCATTATTTTCTTTTTCCTTTCTTGGTTTTGGGTTTTTTTTTTTTTTGGATGATATCTGTTCACAATTCTGTCTTTCACACTTTATTTAGGCACATCTTTTGTTCCCTTAATTATCCCATTATCCCTCCATTTTGCCTTGCAGCATCAACCCTTTTGTCATTTAATCTCTCCTGTCGTTCACCATATCACAGACATTTCCTTCCACCCTCCCCCTTTTACTTTCTTAAAACCTGTTACATCTTTAACTTTTCCCAGTTCTGACAAAAGCTCATCAACCTGAAATGTTAACTGTTTCTTTCTCCACAGATGCTGTCAGACCTGCTGAGTATTTACAGCATTTTCGATTTTTATTTCTGATTTTCAGCTGCTGCAGTATTTTGCTGTCATATATTTTTAAGTTGCATGAGAGTCTGAATGGTTCTTGAATGTTCTTTTCAGTTTAAGATTGTACCTCCAGGAATGAGAGAGTCGGGTATAAGGGAAAATTGGCTTGATGCATTCTAAGTTAAAAGCACATGGTGTGGATTAATTTTAACTGAAATGCCACTGTTAAATACTCATGAGTTTTTCTGTTAACTCCACCCCACACCCTATGCTTTCACAAGGAAGAAGTAACTAACTTCTGTTCGCCAAATTGCATTACATTGAGTTAATTACTTGCTGTACTAGTTTTTTTTTAAAGTTGGTCTGAATTGTTGAGCTTCCAGCACTTTGATCTGCTTATGAGTGGAAAGGGATGTCATTTTACAAAAGATTGCAGACAGGTTAGAGGACACCCTCCCTCATATTCAGGATCTATTCTTCAGAAACCTCCCTCCCCAAGACTAGCACCAGGAGCAATGGAATCTAAAATGGACAAACTATTGGCTTTGATAAGCATTAGTAACATGACTAGAATTTTCATTAGTCAAATAAACAAACAAGAGGTGCGATAATCACACTATCTTCCACTCCCTTCCAGAGAGAGAGATAGTGGCCTCAATCTTAAAGCCAATGAATGGATTCGGTCCTCCAACAAATTCGGTAGTGGAGTTCCAACATGATGGACCTGTAGTTACTGTTGTTATTGATGGAGGTCAAAAACAGATGATGCTTGTAGACACAGTGAGCATCATTTTATTGCATATTATTACGATTCCATTAGGGACCATTAAGGTTTTAAAAGAGAAAGTCGAATCGCAGTTATTTCTGAAAGAATTATGCCACAAGATTTCATGTTTTAAACAACACTTTACTGTACAATAGTTCAACAAAGCAAAGCACTACTAACTTAACACTGCAACATGAGACATTTATATTTTAAACTTAAATATCTTACAGAACACTCCCGTTTAACTTTTACTTCCACTCCAAAAATGTCCATGCACATTAGACTATCTTGGTTGTTTGTTCACTTCTCCTTGGTCCAATTCAAAGTGTATCACAGCTCTTAGGAATTGATTTTGATTTCCTAAATTTCTTCTAAGGTTTGAGATTTCCTGGGAATTCTCCCTCTAGCTTCGGCTAGGCAAATCCTGCAGTTCACCTTCAACCCCTCGCAAATCTGGATTTCCCAGCTTGAGCATGGTCCTTTCCAAAAGCCAACCTACTTTTCTAAAAGCCAACAGACTGCCTGTCTGAAAGCCAACAGCTTTCCAAAAGCCAACTGCTTGTCCCAAAGCCAACAGACTGACTGTCTACAAGCACACAGAACAAAAAGTTATCAGATACCCCTGCACTGCATCATCTATCGCCACAGGATGTGGGACGCGTGGGATGTCCCTGCTAGCAATTTAAACTACTTATTTCCAACTCCCAAATCTTCTCTTTGATTCTTGATACCCAAATGAATAATTGATTTTGCTAACAATGACAAAGCAAACTCTTCTAGACTTATTGGTTTCAACTGCCCAACTAAACAAGGCCACCTGCAGTTTTATAGCTGTCACCTCTCTAATTCTGTCTCTGTAAGCACACGTAGAAATTTTTAAACTTTAAATTATGTCTTTGTTCTGAGAAATCCTATGAATAATTTAAACCTCTGATGATGGCAGCTGCAGGCACCCCTCTCCATCAACAAGTTAAGGGAAATTCCCACTGTATAGAGTCATTACACTTCCAAATAAAACCTTAATAAATAATTATAAAGATAAGGGAACGAGGGAGGCAGTGGCGTAGTGGTATTGTCACTGGACTAGTAACCCAGTGACCCAGGGTGTTGTTCTGGGGACATGGGTTCAAATCCCACCACAGCAGAAGGTGGAATTTGAATTCAATTAATAAATCTGGAATTAAAGCTAGTGTAATGATGGCCATGAAACCATTGTCGATTGTTGTAAAAACCCATCTGGTTCACTAATGTCGTTTAGGGAAGGAAATCTGCTGTCCTTACCTGGTCTGGCCTACATGTGACTCCAGACCCACAGCAATGTGGTTGTCTCTTACATGCCCTCTGAAATGGCCTAGCAAGCCACTCAGTTAGGACAATTAGGGATGGGCAATAAATGCTGGCCTGGTCAGCAATGCCCACATCCCATGAATGAATAAAAAAAAACGATAAGGAAATTAAACATAATATATCCAAGTTTGCAGACAACACAAAGCTGGGTGGGATTGTGAGTTGTGAGGAGGATGCAGAGAAGCTCCAGTGTGATTTGGACAGGTTAAGTAAGTGGGCAAATACATGGCAGATAAATGTGAGGTTATCCACTTTGGGGGCAAAAACAGAAAGGCAGATTATTATCTGAATGGCGATAGATTGGGAAAGGGGCAGGTGCAGCGAGACCTGGGTGTCCTTGTGCACCAGTCACTGAAAGTAAGCATGCAGGTGCAGCAGGCAGTTAAGAAGGCAAATGATATGTTGGCCTTCATAGCAAGAGGATTTGAGTACAGGAGCAAGGATGTCTTGCTGCAATTATACAAGATGTGCAATACACATCTGGAGTATTGTGTGCAGTTTTGGGCCCCTTAACTGAGGTTCTTGCTATGGAGAGAGTGCAGTGAAGGTTCACCAGACTGATTCCTGGGATGGCAGGACTGACGTATGAAGAGAGATTGGGTCGATTAGGATTTATTCGCTAGAGTTTAGAAGAATGGGAGGGGATCTCATAGAAACCTACAAAATTCTAACAGGACTGGACAGAGTAGATGCAGGAAGGATGTTCCCGATGGCGTTGGAGCCCAGGATCAGGGGTTACAGTCTAAGGATAAGGGATAAGCCATTTAGGACTGATATGAGGAGAGATTTCTTCACCCAGAGAGTGGTGAACCTGTGGAATTCTCTATCACGAAAACAGTTGCGGCCAAATCATTAAATATATTCAAGAAAGAGTTAAATATAGTTCTTAGGGCTAATGGGATCAAAGGATACGGGGAGAAAGAGGGAACAGGTTACTGAGTTTGGATGATCAGCTATGATCGTATTGAATGACGGAGCAGGCTCGAAGGGCCAAATGGCATCCTCCTACTCCCAGTTTTCGATGTTTCTACATGGGCTACCCTTTGGTTTGTAACCACCTTAGGTTTGTTTGCCAGCTTTTCAAACCAGGTGTTTTCATTTGTCTTGCATTTAAAAAATTCAATTCCCAAATTAGACAATTAATACAAATCATGAACTAAGTGATTGTAACAATATTCTAAATGTGACATTGCTGCCAGAGGAAAGCATGTGCTTTTAACAGGCTTTGATGACAGCTTGTGCTTCAGTTGGTTTCAGGTCAACTAGCATTGCATGTGAAATGCGAATAAATAGAGGGAGACTTATACTGGGAACTGATGTGTTAAATCAATATGATGTTATCATAGATTATGCCAATAGGTGTTTCTGGTTCAATATAATTAGTAGTCATTCTGTTGTGCAAATTTCAGATGTACATTCAGTACTTGTTATTAAGAAAGCAGAACTTATTCTTCTTCAGTACATGAGAACCTGAAGGTAGCAGAACATGCTCCAAAATGGGCAGATGAATGTGCCAAAAGTAAACACAATTGTGAATGAATGAAGGGAGAAGAGTCTATTAACAGACCTCCGCACCCATTCACGAAACAATATCTAATCCCCAAAGAAAGCCATCAGCTTTGTAATACTTTAATCTTTTCAATTTGTTGATATTAGCAATATCTAATCAATCAGGATTGACTGCAACCAATATGGTGGGTATGCTGAGTTTAGTTAGATTTTAAGATGTAACATAACACACCCCTTATACAGCAAAAACATACGACCATGACAAGTACTGAGTACCAGTCCAGGTCAGACAGGCTTGTAGGTGTGCACAAACAGCTCTTTCTTTCTTCTTCTTCCACTTCTGTTTTTGTTGCCCCCAGTCTCTCGACTTCTCAAACCATTCAGAAGACATGGACCTGAGTCATCCTTGAAAGTTTTCTCCACTGTCTAAATGCACTGAGGTCTCCCAAAGTCTCTTGCTTTATACCGATTTTCAGGAATTGACTTGGATGGATTATAGACAAGGCCTTATTGCCCTATAAAGATTTACTATATTATGAAATTCCCAATAATACGTTGAGTTATTTGTCTAAACCATGAGGTGAAAAATCCACCTTTAATGTTATCCACCAGCCATTAATGTATTGAGCCTTTGCAGGCACCTTCTGTCCTTTATCAATCAAGCCTTGATATCATCCTTATCTTATCTCATCTCATCTCAAGCTGTTCTCCCTGATCAGTTCCATCCTCCCCAGAAACATTCCTACTCCGACCATCAAATTAACTCTCAGAAGTTTCATTATTTGTATCTATCCTATCACCATTTATTTATGCCCAAAGCTGTTCGTAAGGCATGCTAACAAGCTGTTCATAATGGCCATTCAGTCCAGCTGTCCTTATCTTTTATTAGTCTGTTGAACCATCGTGATTCACCGAAGTAACTTCTATTCTATTCCAACATACCAATTAACTTTTACATTCCAACAGGCATCCTAATTAAGCAAGGTTAAATGAGAAGCCAAACACAGCTTTATAGTATGATTATCTAATTGTGCATTTATCCAGCTATAATGACTTACATTACCTAAGAATAATCATGCTACTAGCTTTGTTTCTAGGGAAACAAAACCCTAAGCAGTTTCCAGTAAAATGAAACTTACAACAATAACCTATTCCTTTGCCTCTTTCAAGCTGATTATATATATTCTATCTCAATCCTGTTTTTTTTTCTTCTCGGGAAATATTGTAATGCACCTTTAAGGCTGTAAAAGATCAGTACTTCTTTAAGGCAGCAAGCTCCGGAGTCAGTGAGTGAAAGTGCATTCTGGTTTCCAGGCAACAACCATACAGAGAGGGAGAAAAGGGCTTCAATGTATCCATTTTGAATTTGAAACTGGCTAGCAGAGACACACAGTTGACAGACTGATCCAGCACATGAAGGAAAAAGGAGAGCTCTCTCTAAGTCAATCTAAACTCTGGGTAGTTTCGCTCTCAAACTTCCAAAAAGCTTCGAGCCAAATTAATTCCTTAAAGAAATAACAAATTATTGATCTGCTGTGTTCATCGCTGGAGAAAAGAAGAGTTTATAATACTACAACTGCCGAACTGAACTGCTGAATTCCTATCTTTGGAAGGATCTTCGGATTCATTGGACCTTGGGAGACTGCAAGTGAACTTTGACTGTGTTGCATTAGAAGACCATTCATTGGAAGCTTACTCTGCAAAGACTTTATTGTTTTTGTTATTTTTTCAGGCAACTAATTAACAACCAAACTACTGTTAGTTTGAGTATATGTATGCGAATGCGGGAGTTAGATTTTTTAAATAAGAAGTTATAATGTGTATCTTAGTAGTGTTTAAGATTTTAGTTTTTTTAATATTAAGTTAATTTATTGATATCTAAAGATACCTGGTTTGGTTCGCTTCATTCAGGGGATACCAGATTGTTTCAATTTGGCTGCTGGATTCTTCAATTTGAAAAACTAAAAGAAATATGATGCGACCTGTGGAGTGACGGAACTGAATTGACAGTGCGTTGTACCCACCGCGATCAGAATCATATATTTTGATTAGGGGCTTAGTCCTGAGCGGTCATAACAATTCTAACTATATTTTTAATTTCTAACAGTCTGTGGAGGCCACTATTCAATCACGGATACTATAAGATGTTGGCTTGAGGGGCCATATGGCCTATCCTGTTGCTATTTCTCATTTTCTTATGTTCGTATGACTTATCTGCTCACTCCGGACCCATGTAAGTCCTTCTTTTTGGAGGTAGGGACAACAAATCAGAGTTTAGCAGCTGTCCTGTGCCAAGACATGCATGATGAACTCTTACCCATTGTTTAGGCATCATAAATGCTTACTGGGGTGAAAAAAACTTATGATCCACGCAAGAGACACCTGTTGGCTACCTTGTGGGCAGTCAATATTTTACATATATTCTTTTTTTTCTTTCTTCTTTTGGGCCTCCTTATCTCGAGAGACAATGGATACGCGCCTGGAGGTGGTCAGTGGTTTGTGAAGCAGCGCCTGGAGTGGCTATAAAGGCCAATTCTGGAGTGACAGGCTCTTCCACAGGTGCTGCAGAGAAATTTGTTTGTTGGGGCTGTTGCACAGTTGGCTCTCCCCTTGCGCCTCTGTCTTTTTTCCTGCCAACTACTAAGTCTCTTCGACTCGCCACAATTTAGCCCTGTCTTTATGGCTGCCCGCCAGCTCTGGCGAATGCTGGCAACTGACTCCCACGACTTGTGATCAATGTCACACGATTTCATGTCGCGTTTGCAGACATCTTTATAACGGAGACATGGACGGCCGGTGGGTCTGATACCAGTGGCGAGCTCGCTGTACAATGTGTCTTTGGGGATCCTGCCATCTTCCATGCGGCTCACATGGCCAAGCCATCTCAAGCGCCGCTGACTCAGTAGTGTGTATAAGCTGGGGATGTTGGCCGCTTCAAGGACTTCTGTGTTGGAGATATAGTCCTGCCACCTGATGCCAAGTATTCTCCGAAGGCAGCGAAGATGGAATGAATTGAGACGTCGCTCTTGGCTGGCATACGTTGTCCAGGCCTCGCTGCCGTAGAGCAAGGTACTGAGGACACAGGCCTGATACACTCGGACTTTTGTGTTCCGTGTCAGTGCGCCATTTTCCCACACTCTCTTGGCCAGTCTGGACATAGCAGTGGAAGCCTTTCCCATGCGCTTGTTGATTTCTGCATCTAGAGACAGGTTACTGGTGATAGTTGAGCCTAGGTAGGTGAACTCTTGAACCACTTCCAGAGCGTGGTCGCCAATATTGATGGATGGAGCATTTCTGACATCCTGCCCCATGATGTTCGTTTTCTTGAGGCTGATGGTTAGGCCAAATTCATTGCAGGCAGACGCAAACCTGTCGATGAGACTCTGCAGGCATTCTTCAGTGTGAGATGTTAAAGCAGCATCGTCAGCAAAGAGGAGTTCTCTGATGAGGACTTTCCGTACTTTGGACTTCGCTCTTAGACGGGCAAGGTTGAACAACCTGCCCCCTGATCTTGTGTGGAGGAAAATTCCTTCTTCAGAGGATTTGAACGCATGTGAAAGCAGCAGGGAGAAGAAAATCCCAAAAAGTGTGGGTGCGAGAACACAGCCCTGTTTCACACCACTCAGGATAGGAAAGGGCTCTGATGAGGAGCCACCATGTTGAATTGTGCCTTTCATATTGTCATGGAATGAGGTGATGATACTTAGTAGCTTTGGTGGACATCCGATCTTTTCTAGTAGTCTGAAGAGACCACGTCTGCTGACGAGGTCAAAGGCTTTGGTGAGATCAATGAAAGCAATGTAGAGGGGCATCTGTTGTTCACGGCATTTCTCCTGTATCTGACGAAGGGAGAACAGCATGTCAATAGTCGATCTCTCTGCACGAAAGCCACACTGTGCCTCAGGGTAGACGCGCTCGGCCAGCTTCTGGAGCCTGTTCAGAGCGACTCGAGCAAAGACTTTCCCCACTATGCTGAGCAGGGAGATTCCACGGTAGTTGTTGCAGTCACCGCGGTCACCTTTGTTTTTATAGAGGGTGATGATGTTGGCATCGCGCATGTCCTGGGGTACTGCTCCCTCGTCCCAGCACAGGCATAGCAGTTCATGTAGTGCTGAGAGTATAGCAGGCTTGGCACTCTTGATTATTTCAGGGGTAATGCTGTCCTTCCCAGGGGCTTTTCCGCTGGCTAGGGAATCAATGGCATCACTGAGTTCCGATTTGGTTGGCTGTATGTCCAGCTCATCCATGACTGGTAGAGGCTGGGCTGCATTGAGGGCAGTCTCAGTGACAGCATTCTCCCTGGAGTACAGTTCTAGGTAGTGCTCAACCCAGCGGTCCATCTGTTTGCGTTGGTCAGTGATTATGTCCCCCGATTTAGATTTGAGGGGGGTGATCTTCTTGATGGTTGGCCCAAGAGCTCTCTTCATGCCATCATACATTCCTCTGATGTTTCCGGTGTCTGAGGCCAGCTGAATATGACTGCATAGGTGTTGCCAGTAGTCGTTTGCGCAACGCCTAGCTGTTCTTTGTGCAGTACTTCTGGCTGCTTTAAGTGCTGCGGATGTTAAATCGCTGGGGGCTTTCTTGTAGTTCAAAAGTGCAATGCGCTTAGCGGCTATGACAGGTTCCAGCTCTTCATTATGAGATTGAAACCAGTCTGCATTTCTCTTCGCACTTTTGCCGTAGGTGGTCAAAGCTGACTCATAGATGGCGTCTCTGATGTGGGCCCACTTGGTCTCAGCATCCCCTGTGGGAGTGTTTTGAAGGGCTGTTACAAGTGAATTTAGAAATTTTTGTAACAGCTGTGGGTGAGAAATTCTGCTCGTGTTGATGCGCGGGTGGCCCTTCTGCTTGGAATGATGCAACTTCTTTGGTCTGAGTCTAACCTTGCTGCACACCAGGGAGTGGTCGGTGTCGCAGTCCGCACTGTGGAAGCTGCGTGTGATTTGAACACTGTTTAAGGCGGCTCGCCTTGTGACAATGAGGTCTAGCTGGTGCCAACGACGTGATCTTGGGTGCCTCCATGAAACCTGGTGACAGGGTTTAGTGTGAAAGAACGAGTTGGTGATGCAGAGGTTATGATAGGTACACAACTCAAGCAGTCTCTGCCCGTTCTCATTCATCCTTCCAACGCCATAGCGCCCAAGGCAGGAGGGCCATGAGTCATGGTCGGCCCCAACCCTGGCATTAAAGTCCCCCAGCAGGAATAGGTGTTCGGTGTTGGGGATGCTGCTAATGATGTTATGGAGTTGTTCATAGAACTGGTCTTTAGCTTCAGGTGCAGAACAGAGTGTTGGAGCATAGATGCTGAGTAGGTGTACTGGACCAGAGGTGGTGAGCAGTCGGATGGACAGTATGCGTTCCGAGCCATTTGAGGGAGGCTCTATCATGCTGAGCAAGGAGTTTCTGATGGCGAAGCCCACTCCATGCTGTCTTGGTTCTTCAGGATCCCTGCCCTGCCAGAAGAAGGTGTAGTCTTGCTCTGCTAGAGAGCCACTCGCGGGGAGGCGAGTCTCCTGAAGTGCTGCAATGTCCACATTGAGTCTACTGAGCTCGTTGTTAATGATGGCGGTCTTCCGAGAATCGTTGATTTGTGTAAGGTCTTCCGACAGGCCAGGACACATAGTTCTGACGTTCCAGCTTGCAAAGCGAAGGGCTGGTACCTTCTTTCCTTTTTTCATGTTGTTTGGTGCGGTGTATCAGTTCACCTTTCGGGCAATGACCCTGAGCTCCAAGCACCCATTGAAGCAGGCAGACTGTGGCGGGACAGAACCTTATTGACCGGGGGCTGCCCGGTTTGAGGCGGGCGGTAGCTGTCCAGTGAGGTGCAATGACCTCTCCCACCGACAAAGGCAACCCGTGGCGCCCAGTTTCTACGCCAATTTATCTGGACTTATAACCCGTAACTGCTGCCTTCCGTGTTGTTTCAGTCGCTATGAGGCAACTATGGAGTGACCTCTCCATGGCGCATGCCTGGGCAAATTTATGGAGGTTGAGAGTTGCCCAGTCGTCAAAACCCCCCTCTCGGCCTTTCTGGTGGGGTCCAAAGGAGTGCAGGACACGACGTTTGGCACCAGTATGGCTGCAGGAACTGCCGGAAACATGCCAAAGGTGACACATGACCACCTACGGGGTTCCGCTCCGGATTTTCTGTTAGGGTTTACTCCCTTAGCCTTGGTCTCTCCCGAGACGCCCACAAGGCAGTGGGGTTGTTGGGGCCCCTACACAGGTGTAGGATGGTGACGGTGGGAGGAGGGGATGCAAGGGGGAGGGGTAGAGGGAGGGGGTGGGGGGGGTGCAGGGGAAGGGGGTGCGGGGTGAAGATGGTGCGAGGGGGGGGCGGGCTGGGACGGGGTTGTGAGGGGGTGAGCTGAGAGGGTGGAGCAGGGAAGGGGACGGGGGTGGGGGGGGTGGAAGGGGGGTAAAGGGGGGGGGGAGGGGGGGTGGAATCTGGTGCAGGTAATAAGCCATTTCCTCAGTGCCCACCCTCAGGGCACTGCAAAGATACACCACACTGTCTGTGTCCCAGGGGGAGAGTCTCATCACGCAGATAAATTCCCCTCATCTGTACCAGCCTAAATCTGACTCATTCCTGGTAATGTGTGTTACACCCATCATGGCAAAGGGATTCTTTGACATGTTCCATAGTCACATTACATACATTACATACATTACCTATCAGCCAAAAACAGGAATAAACAAGAAGGGGGATACTGAGAAGAAGATAGAGAGATGACATTATATAATACATAGAAACCACATGGGCTAGAATGGCAAGGGATAGAGATAAACGGAAAAGGCATGAGGAAAGTTACATTATACAGTGGATGAACACAGCCTAAATGACCAGACTGCAGCAACTGATACTTCACTCTCCACACACTCTGCTGAATTTGTTCACAAAACCAGACTGAGCCGCTGGACACTTTTGCTAATGGACTGGTATTTAGGTATTATTCCAGAACAAACAACTGCCGTTACAGTATAGGGCAAGCCACCATGAGTGCCCCTTACCATATTTTGAGGCACTCCTAGTTCAGAAGCTGTCCTGCAGCTACAAGAACAGGTCAGAGGTTGGGAATTCTGCAGCGAGTAACCCACCTTCTAACTCCCCAAAGCCTGTCCACCATCTACAAGGCACAAGTCAGGAGTGTGATGGAATACTCTCCACTTGCCTGGATGAGTGCAGCTCCAACAACACTCAGGAAGCTCAACACCATCCAGTGTTAAACAGCCTGCTTAATCAGCACCCTATCCACAACCTTAAAACTTCACTCCCCCCAACACTGACGCACAGTGGCAGTAGTGTGTAAGATGCACTGCAGTAACTCACCACATCTCCTTCGACAGCATCTTCCAAACCCACGACCTCCACAACCTAGAAGAACAAGGGTAGCATATGCTTGGGAAAACCACCACCTCCAAGCTGCCCTCCAAGTCACATACCATCCTGACTTGGAAATATTATCACCATTCCTTCACTGTCGCTGGATCGAAATCCTGGAATTCCCTCCCTAACAGCATTGTGGGTGTACCCGCACCAGATGGACTGCAGTGGTTCAAGAAGGCAGCTCACCTCCACCTTCTCAAGGGCAATTAGGGATGGGCAACAAATGCTGGCTTTGCCAGCGATGCCCACATCCCATGAAAGAATGAAAAAAAATTTCTGCTGCTGCTGTTAACAAAATCAAGCTGCAATTAAAGCAGTTTGATTTGATTGCCATACAAATATCATGGCCATAGTATGAAGAAACCATGGCCTGGTATCAAGCAGGAAAACAGCACCCTCAGGGCACTGCAAAGATACACCACATTGTCTGTGTCCCAGGGGGAGAGTCTCATCACGCAGATAAATTCCCCTCATCTGTACCAGCCTAAATCTGACTCATTCCTGGTAATGTGTGTTACACCCATCATGGCAAAGGGATTCTTTGACATGTTCCATAGTCACATTATCAGAGGACATTGTTCAGCAGAAACAATTGCTGGCAAAATACAAAAGGTGATGTGGTTGCCTGACTGTAAGGATGATATCACTTGGAGGACAGCATGCTGTCTGGTGTGCCTGCAGAACAACCCAGCTTTGCACACAAATTGAGCATTCCCCAGAGTGCTCTGCCTTCTGAGGGAGCCTGGACACACTTCCAAATTGATTTTATAGATCCTTACACCAAGCACGTTCAGGTTACTTACATTACCTGTTAATTATTGATACATTTGCAAAATTGATGGAAGCATTCCTATGCCGAAATAATATAATTATCTACCATTGCAACTAGAGTTTTGTTGACTGAAGTGATCTGCAGGTGGGAGGTAACTATAGAGGTAGATAGCAATCAAGGATCACACTTTATGGGAAAATTTTTCTCTGAATTCCAAATACTTACAGTTATTAAGCAAAAGTTGCACAGTTCACATCACCAACAGTCTTCAGGCGTAACAGAAAGGGGAAATCAGATCCTGAAAATTCTGATAAAGACATTTTGTGCAGATCACTCCACTCAATGGACAAATATATTGCCTAATGTGTCTTATGGCAATCAGATCGATCTCACATGCCACCACAGATGTCTCACCAAACCAGGCAATGACAGGAGGACTAATGCACACACCAAGACACTTGTGGTACCCACAACAACTTCTTTACTGTTGAGGACAGTAGGAAACAAATGGTCATATCAGAAGGTAGAGGAAGTAAGTGAGACCAATCAATTTCTGGCTAAAAATATTGGAAAATTTAAATAGCAGCTAAGCAATATTTTGACAAAATGTCAAGCCATTGGGACATAAGGTTAATGATGTAGCGATGGAACTATGGTAAATTACAGTAAGAAGGAACACGCATTTGAACCAAAATGGAAAGGGCCTTTTGATGGTGTGGACAGAGCAAATCCAGCCATTTGCCTAACCTGGTGTATGACTAAAGGCAACAAAAAGTTAACTAAATGGCACTATATCAACTAGCTTAAATCAGTCAGAGGCAAAACTGGTAATTAACACATAATATGCTTGGTTTACAGCAATAAAACTGGAAATAGGGATGGGATGGTATCTGCTGCTTGGATTGAAAACCCACCTATGGGTAGGTCCACAGATAACAACTCAAGCATGCAGCATCATGGTCAATGGAGATGGAGTTCATAAAGAAACCAACATGCAGCTGGACCAGCCAGTACCAGAACTCTATTTTGGGGGACAGAGAACCTATGCGCTGAAGGAAACCATAGTAACGATAGTAATGTCTTACCAAATCCCAGAATGACCAGGAGTTTGTAGTCAATGTTTATGTGCCCTTTGGGACCTAATCCTTGCACAGGAACCTTATGTACATTTTTGGGGATGGTCCAATAATAACCACACCCCAGATTGAATTAAACCTGGGAGAATAAGAGAGAAAGGTGCACAAGAAATTGCATTTGGAAGAATAGCACTGGCAACAGGAATGCTGAGGAAATATGTTGGCCCCAGTTTTGGGAGGATAATGAGGCTTATGTCACATGTTTACTGAGGTCAGGAGTCAGTGGCCAGTAGAATGCCTCTCACAACAATGGAGCCTGCAATTTACACAGTCTAATGGGTGGGATTAACAATGTATTCACAGCCTCCACTCCACTGGTGCAGTTTTTTCACTCTCAGTACTACGGCATCACCCAGCTCATCATCCTAGTGAAATTAGAAGTCACCGGGCAACCAGTTAGACCCAAGCCTTTGCAAGATACATTCATTCCATGCCCTGCAATGTTACTAGGGCAAAAGAATGGTTTAATGGTTGTTCCAACAAAAACAGCATGAAACATTGACTTCCATTCAGATTGGCTCCAGTGGTGCTTAACCTCATCTCAGATAGTTTACCTACCTGTTGTGATGAGGCTTATCACAAGTTTCACAAACACATACTGCATGAAATATTAGATCATTTCCAGGAATACAGCTGTATGTCCCTAAAAATAAACACCAACCTCTTAATCAGTTTAGTCAAAAACCAAATAAGACAACATATCATTCGTGCAGGAATCAAGACCTTTTGCAGGATGAGGTATTGGCAGGGGGTATGGCAAGAATACAGGGATTAGGTCTTGAGCCATGAGCAACAGAAACAAATTGCTAACAAACCAAATTAAAACTATAATGGGAACACAATATAGTGGAGAGGAGAGATGAGGTCAAAGAATTAACTTATCAGTATTACAACTGGTCACTAAGACCAGTCAGGTTCTTAATACCTCGAATACATTAATGAACAAGAGTAAAAGTGCCTCAGAAATGGAATTGATGGCAGTTAATTGTACTGCGTGTGGATCATGGACACTAAAACATTAGGGCGGCACAGTGGCGCAGTGGTTAGCACCGCAGCCTCACAGCTCCAGGGACCCGGGTTCAATTCTGGGTACCGCCTGTGTGGAGTTTGCAAGTTCTCCCTGTGTCTGCGTGGGTTTTCTCCGGGTGCTCCGGTTTCCTCCCACAAGCCAAAAGACTTGCAGGTTGATAGGTAAATTGGCCATTATAAATTGTCACTAGTATAGGTAGGTGGTAGGGAAATATAGGGACAGGTGGGGATGTGGTAGGAATATGGGATTCGTGTAGGATTAGTATAAATGGGTGGTTGATGGTCGGCACAGACTCGGTGGGCCGAAGGACCTGTTTCAGTGCTGAATCTCTAATCTAATCATTACAGAGAGGGCCTGAGCTAGAGCAGGGGAACCAGCCGCGATGGGTGATGAATGTCCAGCTTTTAGAACGGAGTATCAGACATACAATGGGGAAGCTGTGCAGCACCCGTTGGTTAGTGAAGGTGATGATTGTACCACACAACATAGTGGTCTTTGGCTTACTTGTTCTCTGGGTTTAAAAGCAGAGCCAAGTTTGTAGTTGAGGTAGTAGAGTCAAAATGAAGAATCATACTGAACGAGTGCAGAGTCAAGGCAAGGGAGGAAGGCAAAGCTTAACGGGCTTACCCAGAGTAGGAGCAGATGATATCAATTGCCTTATTTGAATTAGAATTAGAACATTACAGCGCAGTACACGCCCTTCGGCCCTCAATGTTGCGCCGACCTGTGAAACCATCTGACCTACACTATTCCATTTTCATCCATAT